>NW_008825071.1:3401101-3434276 GCF_000699105.1 Pygoscelis adeliae
CATCCTGCTGTTGAGGCCACTGAGATCCAAAAACCCTTTGCAGTTCTGGCAGTAGATGTGATTTCATGCACACTTTTGGATCCTCTGTGGACAGAAAATTCGTTCAGGAATGAACTCTGTGGTTAGTAGTTCATTTTCTTTTCAAAGATACAGCACGTGTGAGCATGTTTATATAAAAATCAATGCCAGAGTAAATACTGCCTCTTGTTAAGGTTTAATATTATTCCAGTGAAGTTAAAAGGAAGTGGTGTTTAGTTCCAGCTTGGTGCCACAACATGCATTGCTTACTTTTTTTTTTCTTTTCTTTCTGAGGGACAATGTAATGAGGTCCATCAACATTTTCTTTCAAAATCAAATCACAGCTGGGTTATGTTTGTTCAGCATGGCTGTGTCAGTGTGGGATGAGATCAGAAAGTCTTGTCTTCCTGCTCGAAGCACCATGACCATACTGTGGTTCACTGGACTGAGAGGGGCACATGGAGAATTTGCCTAGACTTGGGATGATAAGGTGGGATGCAAATGTGACTGGGCATGGAGCTGGTCCCAGGCAGACAGGGTGCAGTCTATGTTTTTGCAGGGGAGGAACAATGTCTGTAAGTCTTAAAACCTCAGGGAAACTTCTGAAAAATTGTGAGCAATATCCACCAACTCCCACTAGGACAGAATGTTTGCTTCTCGCCCTCTAAACACCAAAGCATAAGGTCTTAAAAACTTAGCACACCGTGTGAAGCCTTGGCTCTGCTGAAATAAACATCAGTCAGGATATGCTGTTCTTTATGGAAAAGTTTGGTTGGTGTTATGTTTTAATGATTTTCTTTTAGATTTTACTTGTAATAAGGACTTTCTGATGACTGTGGATCCTTTGTTGACTGGCCTTCTGCCAGTTAAAACTGGCAATCAGAGACCCAGCGGTTGAAACCTGTCATGCTGCTTAAAAATAATTGGTCCTCATAACATCTCTTTTAAAACAACCAAGCTGAAGCTTAGGTGATGAATATTTAATTTAGTCTCCATCTCTCTCTTCTTTTTTTCTTCAGGAATTGAAATATGGGGATGGTGTCCAGATTAGAGGGAACAGAGATCTGGAAGAGTGTTTTGCTCAGGCAAATGACCAAATGGATATCCTGGATGGGCTGATCAGAGAGATGAGGCAGATGGGCCAACCCTGTGAAATGTATCAGAAAAGGTACTGCCAGGGAAGGGCTGGGAGAGGGAATGTGGCTGATAGAAGTTTGTAGTGTCCCAAGTGCTCACCTTCCCTAGTGTTGCAGGATGTGACAGAAATCAGTCAGGTTTGTTTGGGGCATGCTAACATGGAGAAGGGCCTTGCAGTAATATATTTCTTACAGAATTTCACACCTTGGTTGTCCCCATGAAATTTTAGTCAATATATTTTTTCCACAGCCTGTGCTTCCAGCACTTTGTTTTGAATACTTGGTGGTGCAGTGGGAGAGGTGAATCGCATTGTTTCCATATTTTCTGGTTGTTTTCCTCATAGACGCTAACTGGTTCCTTCCCTTCCAGGCTGCTTCAACTTCAAGAGCAAATGCGTGCCCTGTACAAAGCCATCAGTGTTCCCCGCGCCAGGAGGGCCAGCTCCAAAGGCGGTGGTTGCTACTCCTCTCAGAGTGGCTCAGGCTGGGATGAGTACACGAAACGTGTCACAAGTGAATGTTTAAACTGGATGAGGCAGCAGAAGGTAAATCTGTGCAAAACCCAGAGACAATGCTAAGACCTGGTGTTTATGAACGTCACCTTGCATGCAGTATGTTTTGGGGTCCAGTAGAAAACTAAAAGTACACGTGAATGCTCGTGTATTATTCCAAGTTCCTCTTTTTTTTTGTTTTTCAATTGCAGTATTGTACATGTAGTGAGTTTCCACTGAAATGTGAGCATGAATTTGGGGTCTTTTTTTGCAGAGGAAAAAGTGTGGAAGTTAGATTTGAAAGCTAAATGAGACACAGCTGTTAACAAAAGGCATTGGCATGTTTGTGTTAGAGATTATTATGCTCGATATTTCCTTCCTTCTTTCCTTCCACAGATTTCCTTTATGATTCCTATTTATCTTAACCCTTTACACAGATAGGACCAGCTTCACAGTTTTAACCATTGTCCAGTATTTTACAGTTGTTCTCCCCCTCTAATCTATCCTTGTCACAGTGGGAGCCAGAAGGTAGAGCTGATTGGTTGCCACAGGACTTGACTTTCAGAAGTCACTGCCGAAATAGCAACTTCAGCATCCTCGTGTGTATCTATCTGTTGCATGTGCAGAATAAATTTGCCTGTGCACAGCTGTTGATGATGTAACCTGGAGCAGAAAACACATGTTGAGACCCTGTAGCCTGTTTTTATGCTTCTGAAGTGAAAGTTGTGTGCTTGTGGTTGGACAGCCCTTTCTGAGAGACAGGTAGGGAGGATGGAACAAGTTGGCTGAAGTTATACTTTGCAGACTCCTTGTGAATTGAAATTGCATTATTTTTATCTCTCTTTATTAGGCTGTTCTTTAGTGATCCTGTCATTGTTATCTGCATACGGTGTTTGCCAGGTGGCTGCTATGCAAACCAGATGAGGAGGGGAGAGTTCTGTACAGTTCCCATACTTTTATGTGAGTGCTAGTCATAGTCTAGTCTTCCAGTGCCCTCCCATAGCGTGGCATGTTTTAGAGCAAGAAGGGGAAGTGGAGATGCACTCCTTGAGTGGTAACGTGTATAAGCATTGTGCCAGGAGAGCAACAGCAGATATGATTGCACTACACACACTGTGGGAGAGTAGGCTAATTGTCAGACCTGCCATGATTTGAGGAGTGATGCTGGACAGGCACTGGGCACGCTTCCAGCGACGAAGGACCATGAACATGCTGCACCTCCCAAAGACGCCACGTGACACCCTGCTCACACACCCCTTTTTAAGCACAGAGAGCATAAGCAAGTGCTTTATAACTATTCTCACACAAAAGTTCCTGTGAAAGTAAAAGGCTTGCTCGTTCTGCCTTCTTCAATCCCTAAGGCAAAGCTGAGGTGGGGCCAGTAAGCACTTAGCTCCCTGTTTGGCTTTTGAGTTTTTTTAGGGAAAACTTATTTTGGACTTGCCACCATGCCTCTTCCTCCCACCATGCCTCGCTGTGTCTCATTACCTCCTCACGTTGGGACCAGGATAATGTTTCCCCTAGTAACATGGTGAGATGTGGGAAAACAGTCTGAGCAGCTGTTGTCTTCTGCTGTTGTTTTTGTGTTTTCTGTCTGGGTGGTTTGCTGACAGGAGAATCAGGTGGTAGGGTCGGTCAAATTTCCAGTGGAGAATTACGGAAAGTGCAGTGAAATCCAGACAGCCTTTGTTCACATTCTGGCAGCCAGCCAGGATTGCTGCTGTTGCTACAGACTCTTTAGACGGTTTAAATATGACGAGAAGGGTCAAAGTTCTGTAACTTTTAGATGGCTGAATGCAAAATGGTTTTGTTTCTTGGATCGTTTTCAACACTGCCTTTGAACCCCTACGCTTGAGTGTGGTTCGGGCTTTATTGTCATTTGTTGACTCATAGAGATTTGGCTCCAGGCTGGTAATTACCAAATTTGGTCCCAACCCAAGATTAAGATACCTATTTCTTTACTGTGCGTGTGTGTAGACAGGCATTCAGACAGAGACGGAGTGTGTCTTTACAGCATAAAAGATGATTTGGAGTTTGAGGAGCTGAATTGTGAATTCAGTGGCTTTTAATATTTGAAAATAATGAAACAAAGAACTGCAGTCAGATAGTTTTCGAGTTAGTAATTATTCAGGTGTATTACTGTTTTTCAAAGGCTGTTCCTAGAGATTTTCATTTGGCATCCTACAATAAATGTTGCCAAAATGCAAGACAAACAACACATTCTATAATCATTTCAGTTTATCTTCTGTTTTTTGATTTAGTTTGACTGCATTTAACTGAAGTTTTTGGAGTTTACATGAGCGTAATTAAAATGGAAATGTAGTGTACTGGGCTACAGAACTTGACTCTGGGTATTTTCACATGAATTGCATGAATAGCATTGTTTGATAAAGTCATAATTTGTTTTCAGAGTGATAAGAATGTAACTATACTGTAGAACATAAAAGAACAGTTTAGTCCAAAGAAAACAGATGAAAATATGCTACTGAGTGTGCTTCATCTAGTCTAATTTTAAGCAACTTAAATATTTTCCCTACTTTGTTTCTCCTACTTCGGGAGCCTGTCACACAGCTGAAGTGATGACGATTTTAAGAAATTGTAACCCCTTGTTCTGAACTTCCCTTTGTTCAGTTTTACTCTCTACTGCATAGTCATGTTTCCTTTGGTTCAATTCCTTTGTGCTCCGATTTAGATAATAATACTGGAAATGAAAGTACAAATATTGTCTCTTTCTTCTAGGCTGAAATGGAGCTAGTGAAATGGGGGTTTGATGCAGCATCCATCGAGCAGCAAATTGGTGACCATAGGAGGACTCACAATGCCATTGGAGACTATCGCTGGCACCTGGACAAAGTCAAAACAGATCTGGTAATTACTGTCTTCCCTTACACGTTACTTAGTCTAGATTTATATTATTGGCTCGCCAGTGTTCTGCTACAAAAAGGAATGCTGAATAGCTTAGCTTCTTCTCAGAAAGCACTGGTGTCATGATAATGACCACTTTCAACCCTAATATTTATTATTTCATGATTATTTTGTGTTCCACTTCTTTCCCCAGAATTTTAAAATGAAAAATTAATAGCTATTTAACATTTTGTTGTTGTGCACCAAGGCTGGCAAATAAATATTGCAACATTTTTTGTGAGAAGAATGGCTAAGAATGATTATTCTCACTTTCTGTCTAGCTACATTAAAACAAGAAAGTGAAAGGATAAGGTGGGTGCTTAGATACAGCCTTGAGTAATGAGGGAGTTTCTGTGAAAAATGCCCAAATTCTGGGCTAAACTTAGAGCTTTTCTTAGGTTTGGGCTTTTTCATGGATTTTTTTTTCCTTTTTTTGCCCTGAGGCTTCTGTTTCCTTCTGGATTTTGTGATTGGAATAAAGAAGACACTGAAAACGCAGTGGTTGACTTCCTCTCCTATCAGCCCAGCAGCTAGGTATAGGAGAGAGGAGGCTTACTTCATTCCCATTCTTCTTTTCTGTTAATTGCTCACACGGACAGGAGGAGAGAGAGTTGGATCTAAAGAAAAGGCACTCCGTTCTGGAGCTCTGATCTCTCAGCCACGCTGAAGAGTGGAAGGGGTGTTACTCCTTTTTCCCTTCCGCTTCAAGTGGGAAAGGTGATAGTCTGGCCCTATGGAATACCAGTTCCAAGGTTGTGCAGGTTCCCAGTCATAGAAATGGGAATAAAAATTGGAGCCTCCTGATTGCATCGTAGTTTACACTACTTCATAATCTCCAAAGCTAGCTCTAGGACTAGCTGGTTCCCCACAGCTGTCTAGGAGTTTGGTACAGAAAGAGATCCAGTTTCAGGAGCTGTTTTGGTATTACAGGGGTTGTGTGCAACCTTGCTTATGTACTAAGCATCCCTGAGGGAAGTCAGTGTGCCCAAGCCTTGGTTTTATACTTCTTGTGGTCCTCCAGTGGTGCAGATCTGCTACTCACCTATGTCTCTTGCAGGCATTTGCAGGTTACCACCGGTAGTTATAACATTGTGATATTAACACTGAAAAGGAAATATCAGCAAATAGGCAACTTGTAAAAGGCTCACTAAATATTTGCTGTCTCTATTTCAGCGGGAAAAGGCTGCAGTTCATCAGCTGGAGGAAGAATATGAAGGACTGCTGGTGAGCATGAGATGTGTTCATGTCTGATAAGCTCTATGATGAATGCTCTTTTTGCTTTACTAGCACAGGTGTGATAGTCAAGGGACACTTCAGGTTTCAACAGAGTGACAGATACATATTTAAATAATTCTATTCGGCAGTAAACTGACAGTGCTTTGTAGTTTCTGTAAGTTTTGGTTGGAGTCGTGAACTTGAAATTAATTCATTACCTGCTGTATAATTGACTTACCTTCACAAGGAATTTTCTAGTTTGCACCTGGTGAAGGGAGCTGGTCACTAAGCAGGTGAAGAGTAGAACTCTACCCCCTTAATGGGAGTGAATGTAGCAATGAAGTTAGTCTATATATGAAGCTTAAAAAGTTACTCAAAGGTGGCATTAGAACTAAATTCTGTGTAGGGCTGTGCATCTTCTCCACTTTGGATCTTCATGTAAAATACAGTGAGAATCTTGTGCAAATGGCAGATTTAACCCTTGGGATTGGAAGCTGATTCCTGTACACATTTCAAGCAACAGGATGTGTATTACGATGTGAGGACAGAGAAGGAATCTTTTAATGAAATGTCATCTGTGCAAAAGGTGCTGCTACAACATCAAAGGTGTACTATGAGCAGCAAATGCAAGTAAAAGTGATGTTAAATGCTCAGGCATTTCTTGTATTTTCCCCCATGCCTTTTTGCTTGCCTGCCTACATGTCTGCTACACTTGTGTTTGAAATGACTTCCGGAAGCTGCTGACTTCAAGATCCCATTGTTCTATAAATCCAGACATGTTGTCCACTGTCCATTGCCAGCAGGTTTCATAGCTCTATAAATGCGCATTATCTGCTGTCCTTTGCCAACATGTTTTATAGATGTGTGGTTTTTACTGTTATTTTAGTTGTTTTTTTTTTTTAAAAAAAAAAAGGACATGCTGGGCTTTTGGCTTCCCCTTCTCCACCCAGCACAGGCATTTCTGTGATTATGACTTCTCATTTCTGGAATTCCTTGCAGAAATACTCCTTTGAGAGAATGGATCAGCTCCGTCAATTCCAGAACCTCATCCAAGCCACCAGCAGAGAGATCATGTGGATCAATGACTGTGAGGAAGAGGAGCTTCTCTACGACTGGAGTGACAGGAACACTGACATTGCCAGGAAGCAAGAGGCCTTTTCTGTAAGACAGCTCAACCTCCCTATGCTTTCCATGGGCTCTCTTTTGGGATAGTGAGGGAGGAGCAGCCTGGCTCAGGGGGACTGATCACAGAACGGACATTTCTTCACTCTTTTGAAGTTCCTGGAGATTTTTGTCAAGGCTTTTGGATTACGTACCGTGTGGCAACCTTTTGAGTCAAGATTGGACATCTGTTGGAAGATTGTGCTCCCATTCAACCAGCAGTCATAGTTTCTTTTGACCTTGGAAGCTGGCCTTATCAGTACAGTCTGCTGTGGACTAGTAATCATACGTAGCTTGTGCACACAATCAAGCAGTTTAATTCTCCCTGTTAGGACTATTGAAGGGCTTAGGGCGTCCCCATATTTGGCCCTGATGTCTGTCACCAGGAAGCAGAGCTATACCAGAGGGAGCTGCTCTCTCTTCCTCTGATGGTTGTGCCAGCAGCACATTGAGCGCATTGTCAGAGGTAGTTTGCGCTGCTCCTTGTCTTCTGTGGGAAGAAGGGAAATTGAGCGTCTTTGTTTCTTTAACCAATATTGGTGTTGATCACCAAATTAAAAAAAGAATGAAAGTTTACACTATTAAGGAGGTACTTTTTTTTTTTTAGTTCAGTTGTTCTGGATGTTGCAGGATGCAGTCATTTTTGCTTCCATCATTCCTAGGAAAGGCAGAACTTTGGGTGCTTTGCTCTGTGAAGCAGCAAGCCTAGAGACTAGAACTGAGATGATTGTACCTTCTTTGATTCTACTGTCTTCATAATTAACTTCAGTACACTGAATAGAATTACTACATAGTGTTAGCAGGGATAATTTTACATTACCACAACTATCTGGAAAATTTTCAAGTAAATCATCCTGTGCAGCATACGTTTGGGGGCTTGTTTAATGCTGTGTTTTGGTTGTTTAGAAACGCATGAGTGAACTGGAGCTTAAAGAAAAAGAACTCAATAAGCTAAAGCAAGAAAGTGACCAACTAGTGCTCAACCAGCACCCTGCTTCAGACAAAATTGAGGTGAGTTAGACTTCGTGTGATTGCACTTGCTCCTTTAGTTGCTACATGGGAAGAGTTCTCAGTGAAAGTCTGCAAATGAAATGCTGCATTTGGACCTGAGAAGGGTTTGCCTGCCAAAAAGCATGTCCATTTTTATCCAGCTGTATGAGCTGCTCTAATAAATGTTACTACCTTCCTCTGCAAACCTGGCCACAACAACTGCAGGCTTCTTGAGAGCTATGGGGAGAGCTCTCATTGCTATCAAATTCGATGATAGATGCATGTAAAAATTAATACGAGGCTTAGGGAGTTGTCTGAGTGTATTGAAATTGCTGTATCTCATTTGAGTTGATTGCAATGCAGCGGAATTTATGGTAGGAAGGCATGTCATTGTTCTTTTGCTATCTTAGGAGGCATGTTTTGAAGAAAGTCCCACCCTTTGAGGGTTTATATTTAATCCAGGTGCAAATACTTTCTGCAACTGAAATTCATAGTGCATATCTACAGTTTAGCCAAGACATTTTTGCTTTCACAGCTTTATGTACATTTACCTTTCAATTACAAAGGCTGCAACAATTTGGAAAATCTCTGATCATTTTGTTAGGAAATGCTGTAGTTGTTATAGTTGTAAGCGTTCATAAGAACCCTGAAACTGAAAGAAGCTAATAGGAAAAAAAGAGTCCTTTCTGCTTTTCAGTGTATTTACTTTTTTAACTGTTATCATGTTGCATAAAATCACCATTCTTATTTCTTCTGTGGTCAGTTTCTGCCTTAAAGGAAAGATCCTTGTAAGCTCCAGCCGTGAAGTAAAAGTTGTGTGTAATTTTCTAAAGAATATGCATGAGGACTACTTGAGAAGTTTGAATTTAAAAATAGCCATAATAAAAAAATCGTGTTTGACAGTGTTCTTTGGAAGAAGGAGAACATGACAATTTGCAACTGAAATATTTTATTTGCACTGCTGTTTGTGCATTTCACCCCTTTTTGTTCATGCACTTCACGCTTTATGCTGATCAAACAAAATTCAAGTCATGAACAAATTTCTCTCTGCATCCCACAAGCAGGTATTTAACTCTTTTCAGTTAGGTGGATGCTTAGAAGTTGGGGAACTATTTGCATGCATTACATTATTCTGGTGTGCATGAATTTGTCTTAGCAGATTTTTCATGTGCATTTATGTGGAGCATAAATAATTTTTCTTGAGTCTAGGTATGGGAGAGAGATCAATGTGGTGGTTTAGTTCTGTATATTACTATTTTTGTTAGGCCTACATGGATACATTACAAACTCAGTGGAGCTGGATTCTTCAGATCACCAAATGCATTGATGTTCATCTGAAAGAGAATGCGGCTTACTTTCAGGTGAGTAGTGATGTGGAGAATTCACACTACTTGTGTTAAAAGTGTGAATCCCATGACAGGTATTTTTTTCTGTACCAGAATCTTTCTAAATCTGTGCACAATTATGCATAACACAGTGTTACCGTATTGTAAATGCTACCATTCTGCCAGATATGAACTGGGATTTCTCATGAAAGGAATCCATTGATTTTTAGCAGACTTTTTAAAGAGCTGTGTACAACTGAAATCACAACTTTTCTCCTGTAGTTCTTCGAAGAGGCCCAAGCCACAGAGTGCTACCTGAAGAACTTACAAGACTCCATCAGAAAGAAGTTCATCTGTGATAAGAGCATGTCACTGCAATCTTTGCTGGAGCAGATCAAAGAGCTGGAGGTACTGTCACACCCGTTTCACAGGTTATGTTCTGCTTTCCTTGGAAATCAGTTGCCCTCCTCAGATACCAAATGTAAACCCGGGTGTACTGCAATGTTTATATACAGTGCTGTATGAACTTGAAAAGATAATGGTATATTCCTGCCCATTCCTTAGGAAAGCCTACAAATGAACCAGTGTTATTTTAATTTGTGTAATACTGTTTGGGAACTCTGATTTCTTTTTAAATCTGGACTGAGCCCAACAAATTCCCAAGTTTCTGATGTGCTAACAAATTAAGAAAAGGAAAGACTTTCATAGGTGATAGAATAGATTTTGCCACAAAGGATAAGTGCATTTAATCAATGATTCATCATGCCACTTTATATCACTGTAGTCTCTTTGAAAGGACTTAACTCATAGCTTTTTTAGCTAGGTATTTGCTCATCATGAGTCAGGTCCTACAATTCCAAATTGAATATACTGGAGGAAAAATGGCCAGCGATGTAAAAGGGCAGTTGATGAAGTCAGGTTTGAGAGTGTAGTTACTACTTTTTCTTTTTGGTTACCATTTATGTTATAATAGATTCTTTCCATTTATTCCTGTGTTTTTTACACATCATGTTAACCACATTGCAGATCTGTATGAAAAACCTGCTTTGCAAGTTTTGCAAACTTTGCAGCTTGCCAGAGCTGGAGCTAAAGGAAGTTTTGCCTACAGTGAGTTCCAGATGTATCCCTCTCTTAATAAAACAGTAGGTACTAACTGTGGTTTCTTTTTAGAGTGAATTTTTAACATACAATAAATCTTTGCAGAATGAACGAGAGAGAATTCTTGAATACAAGAGGCAAGTGCAGAGTTTGGTGAATAAATCCAGGAAGATTGTGCAGCTGAAGCCACGTAACCCAGACTACCGGAGTAACAAGCCCATTATTCTCAAGGCTTTGTGTGACTACAAACAGGATCTGGTACTGTATCCCTTTTTGGTTGAGAATGAACATCATGTAAACTAGAACATGGCAAATAATTTACTAAACAAACTGTTGAGCTGATAGGTGTAACCCCTTTGTCTGCTTTTGGTCAGCATTTGAATGTCTTTGATGAAAAAGCTCTGACTTTCATGCAGTTACGAATAAACAAGCTAGGTTCTGGTTGGTTAATAAGTTTGGTCAAAATGATTATTATTAGTCCATTAAATAGCATTAATACCCATAGTTCAAATTAGCACAGAAAAGTCTCATTGATAATTTGGTTAAGATTGTTATACAGATGCTTCCCAGTATCTACCCCTTCCTTTTGGTGATTGCTCACCCTTCCAGTGTCCCTCTGGGTCTTTAGGTCAACACTTCACCTAACAAAAGATGAGGGAATGTACAATGAGTCATTGGTATCCCGAGTTTTTTGCTGGATAGAGTGTGAAATTGGTGGTGGTGGTTTCTTCTTCCTCAGTACTGGGGCTGCCTGGGTTTATTTCTGTTTTGTTTTTTTTTTTTTAACAGTCTGTTTAGATGCATTTTGTGCGTATGGTGCTCTTTCTCTTCACTGGTTCCCAATTACCCAGTTTTCCTGTTCTGTTATCTGTAAAACTTGTTTTACCTGATTCACTAGGTTGCACTCCTGCAGCGACCAGTAATTGACCACTGTGATTTGTGTTTACGATCTGGGGTTTCTGCTGTCCGCTCTGTGTCTGTGATCTTCCATATCACATTTTATTCCAGAGTCACAGAAGTTCAGCCCACACAGAGTAACTACTTGTTGTTACTATAAGCAAAGCTAAACAAATTTAGGCTGTGGTTACCTGACTGCTTGGCAATTGCTCTTAGAGTTAAGCATGCTAAATTCTGCTCAGGTGAAGGTAAGCCTAGACAAGTCTGGAGCCCCTGCATGGTCAGGTCAATGCAAAGCCTGTGGCCTCTTACTAGTTCTGTCAAAAATCTTATTTGCTAGCTGTAGAGGTGTGATGGAAGGAGAGAGTCCCGTGAGGATAAATGATAGGAGAAGCTTCCCCCTCTTGGATGTGAGTGGAGCGCTACCATGGCCACACCCCATGGCCGCAGGGTGTCAGGATTTCTGGCGGCTGGGGCTAGTGGATCCAGCTCTGCCGCACTCATTCCCAGTCCCTTCACAAATACGGATGCAGTACTAAGCATCCTTATGCCTCCAGCTCACTGGCTTACAGCCATACATGGTTGCGTAGCTTACCGTGGCCATGTGTCCACACTCAGCCTTTGATGTTTGTCATGGCAAGCCCCAAGTCTGATGATTGACTGGACTGGCAACTGCTCAGCATGTTCTGTGGCTCCCACTTGGTTTTCTTGGGTTTTCTTCAAATGGGAACCAGATTCACGGAGAAGGGGTTGATCTGTACTGTTCTCTTGCCCCAGTATGAAGCCAAGAAGCACGCCCAGATCTGGCAGCGGGGAAGCACTCCCACTTCTGTGATCTAGATGCATCTTCCTTCTCTGTCTCTCCTAGAAACCCCATCTTACTTAACTAAAGAAAAAAATGTTGTTCTGCGTGCCTTACAGAAAACGGTACGCAAAGGAGATGAATGTATCCTGAAGGACAATAATGAGCGCAGCAAGTGGCTGGTGACTGGCCCTGGAGGAGTGGATATGCTGGTGCCATCTGTTAGTCTTATCATCCCACCCCCCAATCCGTTAGCAGTGGATCTTGCTACCAAGTGAGTTGCTGCCTGGGTTTGGACACCTACCACTAGGAGTAGATAGAAGAGTTCGCTCAAAATAGCAACCAACCACAAAATCTGGTCTGTGCCTTGATCAGAGTGCCCCCCCCACCCTTAGGGGGTGGGGGATTAAGGACTAGGCCTTTGACTTGGGGAAATTCACTTCAGTAAAGCTTGCTGGGATCTAGGCTGGGATCTAAAAATATTTAAAACTTAGCTTTTACAAGGTTTTTCTCATCTCTAATAATGAAAGTCATGGATAAATTAATTTCCAAGATTTTTTCTAGTAGAGAACAAGCCTAACACACTCCACATCTGGTGGATGTTTCTTTGGATGTTTTGTAGCTATGCTACAAGGACACACACGTTTTGACCATGAAATTTCTTTTCTCACCTCAGAATTGAGCAGTACTATGAAGCTATTTTAGCTTTGTGGAACCAGCTGTATATCAACATGAAGAGCCTGGTATCTTGGCATTATTGCATGATCGACATTGAGAAAATCAGAGCGATGACTATTGCCAAGGTAAGACTCCAGCTGGCCTTACCTGTAGACCAGGGACATCCGTGACCTGACCTCTGCTGTCCCAACCAGTGCTTACTGTGTCCTGTGCAGGTGTATGTTCTGCAAAACCGTGGGCCTTCCTTTTGCTGGGTTGCACGGTTATATACAGAAGTTGTCGTTTTATTGAAGGAGAAGCAAAATGCTTTCACATTCAAACATGGTATGGATAAATGGGAAGATTAGTTAAGGGGATTTATTACCTATTTGCTGTACTTGTTCCCACTATGCAAGGGCATGGATAGACAGACTAAGAGATAGAATTTCAAACTATTCTTAAGTTATGAAATGGTTATAACAAGACTATATTAGCTCAAAGAGCACTTTTAGCACCATACTTTTAGAGGCAGCCTGGGTAGGTTTTATTCTAAAATGTGATTTCTTTTTTTTTTTTCTATAGGTGTATTAGTTTGTTCCTTAATGATTAACTAGTCATAAACCTTCCCCAATTGCTTCTTTTTTCAAAATTCTCCTCTTCCGCATTTCAGCTGAAAACAATGCGTAAGGAAGATTACCAAAAAATAATAACTGACCTGGAGATCCACTATCAAGAATTCCTAAGGAACAGCCAAGGCTCAGAGATGTTTGGTGATGAAGACAAACGAAACATCCAGACTCAGTTCACTGATGCTCAGAAGCACTACCAAACCTTGATTATACAACTGCCCAATCAGCCACGGCAGCCACAAACAGGTTTGTCTTCCTCCAGTTTTTTGTAGAGATTGTACTGCTTGGGTTTCTTTGTTTGGGGGGTGGTGGCGCATTCTTTTTATGTGAAAATGTTCTCATAAACATATGAACGGAAACACGTTCAAGAATTGTACTGCTGTCTCCCAACATAACAAAACTGGCCATGCGCAGGGAAGAGTATGTTTTGTTCTTCCTTCCTTTGGTGTGAATCTGGGAATAGTCCTCTAAAGTTCAAGGAACTTGCTGGGAAAATGAGAGCAGTTTAGTCTGTCTGATATATATTCAGTTATTAGGAAGCAAAATCTCACTGCTGCATTCAAGGGAACAAGTTTTTCTTTTTGTGAAGGGGAGATTTCATTACTTGGAACAGCTGCATAAGGGCCCAGATCTTCTACCTGTTCTCAGTTCGACAGATCAAATTGGTGCTTAGGTCACTTTGGCACTGCATTGGCTTTCTATATGTAGGTGCTCAGTTCTCTGGCAGTTGACATTAACCCAATTCATTTTACAGTGGTCCCAACTGAGAGCTGTCCTGTGGGTTCCTCAAACACCATTATTGTTAATGAGAGAAACCGAGAACATGACAAGCAGGAGGCCTGGCTGCTGATGGAGCTTCAGAAACTGCGGCGTCAGATTGAAGCTTCTGAGATTCGGATGGTTCAAAGAGCTCCTCTTGGAGTGGATCAAGGGGCAATGCATGACTTTTCAGTCAGAATAAAGGATTTAGAGGTAACTGCGGATGTTTTTCTTTGAGCATCTCAAGCTCAGTATGCCTCTGTGCTGCAGAGCATGCTGTGGTTGTATTTCTGATCAGCTGGGAAAGACACACGTCTGTGCAGAAAATTGTCAATTGGAAGCTAACCATGATGATTTGGATTCGAGTTTAGCTCCTAAGTAGGAAAAGTTGACTCTTAGATTTCAGAAGTCAAATTCTGTCAGGCAAAGAATACAGAAAGCCTGATGTCAAGTGGACATGAGCTCATGTTAAGCCTCATCCAGGTCAAAGCACTATTAATATCCTTTTGCATGGACCCCGCTTTACCACCTACTTCTGAAGTGCTGTCAGTGGGAAGCAGAGTAGATAGATGAGGCTTACAAACTCTCTCCCTCTCCCAGTTCTTAAGATTTGATGGAGACTGGAGAGAAAAGATTAGTAAGAAAAGAGAACGCGTTCAGTATGTGAGAAATTCCTCTGAGGCAATGACGTTGCAAAGGTCTTAAGAGCAGAAGGACCTTGGCACGTCTACTGAGTGCAGTAGGCAGCTGGCAGTAAAGCACTCTGCTTTCAACAGAGCTGAGTTTCAGAGTGGACAAGGTGCTCAAAAAGAGGTATTACCTGTTACGGACTATGCAAAAAAGAAATCACCCAATGTTACTTACCTTGAAGAAAGCAAGCTCAGGTACTGCTTCAGTCCTCAGTCAAGCTGGTTAGATAACAGCAGACTATTTAGATAAGGAGGCCAATTGCATATGTGCTGTAGAACGATCATTCAGCCACCAAAAATGTGTAAATCGGGCATTCTCTTTCCTTAGGGTGTGCAGAATGACTCTCAAATAATGGCTGAAACCCTCAATAAGCACAAGGACTTGCTGCCTAACTTCAGAGGCTGTGAAAAGTATGTGTACTTGCAGTCAGAGATAAATGCCCTGTTTCAAAAACTGGAAAATATTAATGGTGTTTCTGCTGGCTACTTAGACAGGTAAGAAAATTGAGGTTATAGCAATAAATCATTCACTTTCTTCCATAATTCTTAGTCCATAAACCTGCTTTTTGTTACCAGTAGTGTAAAATTACACCTTCTTTCCTACAAATGCTGTACATGTGGGTAGAAACAGACACTTATGTGAATTTATTCTCTTTTCTGGAAGACTTTAAAAAAAAAAAGTGAGAATCGTGGGTATCACTGAAATTTCTTCTGTATCGCCTATTCTCTTTAACTAATGATCTGCAATTAATTACAAATGTCACCTTTCCTGCCCCAGTCCATAACGGATTTGTCTTGTATTATTTCTTTTAGCTTGAATGCACTGAGATGTCTGCTCCAGATTATTCTACAAACAGAAGATGTGATCAGAGTTTTTGAAGTCAGACTGTCTGAAGAGGAGACTGTTCCTTTGGATCTTGATAAAGTGGAGGCTTATCGGGCTTGTCTGAAGGTGAGAGGCCAAGACCCAAGGACACAGCGAGGCAAAATTTGTAGCTGCAAGCATTGGTCTATTGAGCTGGGTGAGACCCTTCCAAAACCACAGGAGATGGAAATGCTGATCCTGTCGTGTTTTATGGCATAGACATACAATGCTTTTGCAAATTATTGGAAGGAATGTACAGGTTACTACTCCTTCCATCTCCTGGTTGTTGCTGCCCCCACGGCAAAGCCAGTGGCATGGGAGGTCTCCATAATCCATTTCTGTACAAAATTATCTGTGCTTATTTGTATCACTTATGAAGCTAGATTTGAAGGCAATACCTCCTTTCTTGCAGAAAGGCTTGTTAATTGCCCTTGTTGTCATCTAGTTGTAACAAGTAAATTTGAGTATTATTGCGTGTCCTGGTTTTGCCATAGAGTCCATTTCAAATCTTACAGTGAGAACTATCCATCCTGTACAAGGGGAGAGGGCAAAGAATAACTGCTTTGCTGAGCACCAAGTTGGCTTGCAGAATCAGTCTTTATCTGGCGTTGAGCTGGTCCTTTTGTGCACTGAATGCCTTTTGGAGAATAAGGTCTCTTTCATTCTTTCCTGTTCTCAGGTGTAGTAGGAAAAAGTGTGTACGTGGCACAAATGGAGCACAACCAGGTTACCTTTTTATCATGTTAAATAAGAGCTGCAGTTCAGTTGCTGGGAGTTGTTCTTAGCTGGTGTATATTTGAGCTACACAAAAAAAAAAAATCCTTGAGCATATTATCGAAGGATGCAGTCATCCCTGTGACTGGGGGATGCAAGGCAGACCACCGCCTGCGCTGTGTATGCCACTTGGTGATACCTCACAGTATGCGAGTATGTGCACACGAACACGTGTTTGTGTAAAGAAACATCTCCATGGAAGATGTTTATAAAAGTGTAAACAGGGAAACAAAAAAAAATCTGTGCAGATTTTTAGATAACATTTAAAAACTAGATATGCCAATCCTGAGGCTTGATTCCACAGCTGTTGCAAGTGCAGGAATCTTTTATACTTCAGTGAAATTTTTTAGTCAGTTGTTTCTAGGAACAAGCAAGGCAGGCTCTTCCCTTTTTTTTTTTTTTGGTAACTGCTCTACATAGTTCTGAGAAACTGAAATGTTAGCTACAGAATATGACAGCAGAGGGCTTTGGTTTAGCGAATTATTTAAGAGTGAGTCTAAACACATTGTTAAGTCAAACTGTTTATCAAAGTAGGTGTTTCACTTGAAATATATTACGTCCAGCTGACATCAGTGTACATACCTTACTGAATTACAAACAAAATCTTTAGATCCCAACATATTGTGCATGCTGTTGATGGTTGACTTCGAGTATCCTCTCAAGAATGAAATGTAGACAACATTTTGGTTTTTCTCCAGAAAATGAAAGCAGACCTAAACATGAAGAAGTCACTACTGAATGCCCTGGAAAATGAGCTGCAGAAAACGCTTCAGATTCACTCACAGTCTTGCCAGTCATATACCCTGTATGACATGGACATTGGAAAGTTCTGTGACAAAGTTACCCAGCTAATAGACCGCTGGCAGAGAGCTGATAAGCAGATAGATAACAGGTTTGATCATATTTCCTAATAGCTTCTTCCTTATTGCTATTGCTACTAAGATCATCTTAACAGTGAGTCTAAAAGAACTGATGTGCATTAATCATCACTTCCAGAGGACAAATGATGACTTCAGGGCAATAAGACTAGAGAAACTGTGAATAGGTTGAACATACTTTAAAAGGGATTGTGTAAGACCAAGCAGGAAAATGTAGTTATTCATGTAAATGTATAATCTATGTGCTAAGGAGTTGGTCTAATTTTTTTTTTTATTCTTGCTAATGTTCTTGGATTAAGTCAGCATTTTCCCCCTCAAACAAAGCAATCATGCTTATTCCTGAATACCCTATACCTGAGGGTTAAAAAATTCACGCTAAGAATTAAGTAAAAAAATCCCAACAATTTTTTTCTAATGCTTTATTGAACTGAAGGCATATTCTGATTGATTGTGGGTTTTTTTGGGGTGTGGTTTGTTTTGTTTTTACTTTAGGCCAAAATCGAGTCCTATTAATAAAAATTGACTGGTTACTGGTTGTTTTGGTGAAAATTGAGAACAAGAGTACTGAAGTCAGTCAACTTGATTCTTATCGCTGCAAGGTTTTATCCATCCCTCACTTAGTTGACAGGAGGTGCCAACCTCTGGGTATTGCAGAGTTACTCAAAAGTAAGGCACTAAAAACCCATGTTGGGTGACTAATAACCAGTACAGGTCTCATGTATTTGAAATTTTTGTTCAGAAACTCCTTTTAGAGCTTCCCATAGTTTTACCTAGTTTATTACTGTGTCTTATTTCTGAAAAATGTTTAAAGAGAGAGAAAGAGAATGCACTTTCCGTTTTCTCAGTTTTCCCTGGTTTTTTCCTAGATCATGGGATTTAGAAAGGCAGATCAAACAGCTGAAAACTTACCGAGATCTCTACCAGGCTCTGTGCAAATGGATCTGTGATGCCAAGCGCAGGCAGGATTCTATCGAGTCCATGAAGCTGTGCGATTGCAACACTATCATGAGATATCTACATGATCAGAAGGTATGCAGCACCTGAATGAGTTGTCTTCAATTATCTGGATTTTAAATTGTTTTGCTATTCAGAAAATACCAGTTTCAATGCAGTCTGCAATACAGTGGCCTGCTTTGAATTATAAAGTATGCAGGCTACCAATAAACACCACATGTGTAGGAGGCAGGAGAGAGGAAATATTATTATCCTCATTACTTTCTGTCAGCGCTGCTACAGATTATGAACAAGACCGTTTTTGGCTCCTACACGATCACTGACACTTTTACACATCAGCTTTGAATTAACTCAAGGGACTGTATGATGGTGCAACTTATGGGACAAATTATAGCACAAAAATAAAAAGCGAGGAAGTACATCTAAGCTAAAGTCAAGGAACTCTTTCTCCCCAGCTCTAGGGGTTGTTCAGTTGCTAGGTGTTCTTTCTGAGAACAACCTTCTCATGCACAGAGAGCTTGCTGTTGTAAAAACTGCACAGCTACAGGTCATGTCAGGTCTCAGCCTCTGGGGTTGCAGTGGTCTCATACTGCAAGTGCCTTCTTACGGAGGCAGAGTGTACAGGAGGAAATACTGGCAAATGTTGAGGGAGTGCTTCACAGCTCACTTTTTTCTTGACAGAACTTGCACAGTGAAATCTGTGGGAAGCGAGACAAAGTTGAGGAGCTTCTCAAGCATGCAGATCAGTGCTCAGCTGCAATTAAGGTACTTGGATTTCAGCATTTTTATGGGGTGTGGTTTTTCATGGTCAGGTGCATCCCATTGTCTCTGCTCTGCTGGCAGGTGAAATGTTGGCTCCCTGATGTGTGTGTGCAGAAATTGCTGGGGTGAAGCACTTGTGTGTACAAAATATAATGAAAGCAATTTGTGTACTTGCCACCTGAAGACCACAGGATGATGCAGGAGATACCAGTGAGAGCTCCTCTTCAGGAGAATCAAAGCATCCTTCTAGCCAGACCAAACTTTCCAGTTCACATGTTAAAAAAAATAAGGGAGTAGAGAACAGATTGGCAGCTTAGAAATTAGTTCTGATTAGAATCTGGTCTAGGAGGCAAGACAAATGCAGATTAGCAGGAGGAGTGGTGTGTAATAGCCATGAAAACCAAGAAGATACACAGGGAATGGTTTTGTGGTCTTTGCATTTTTGTTACCTTTATATCTGTGCTTTCTCCAGCTCAATCTTACTTTCTGTGACAAAGATCTTGCTATATACGTGGCGTGGCGTATGTGATATGAAAGAGATGCAGAGACAGTTATTTCTGATGAAGTTTTGGTTGATAACAGTGCCTAGACCAGTTGCTCCCATGAATTTTTTCAGCTCTGGGTAGCCCTCAACTAATGGAAACATGTTTCTTCCCTTTTTTGTGAAATGTTTTTTCTCTTTTTCCCTTTGTCATTCTCCTCCATGAGTCTCCACAGTGGTACTTGAACTGATGAGCTTCTGTTTATGATAGAGAATCATCTGTACATGGCCAGAGATATAAACAAGGGAAAATGTAGCTTTTTATTAAAAAAAAAACCAAAACCAAAACAAAGCCAAAACTTTATTTGCATTTTGGGAAGTCCAGATTCCCAGAGTTCCTTGGCAGTTGCTAAATGGGTCTTACCTTTCCCTGTTGCTTTACAGGATTATGAACTACAGGTTGCTTCCTACAGTTCCGGATTAGAAACATTGCTCAACATACCTATCAAGAAGAGTGTGGTTCAGTCTCCTGCAGTGCTGATTCTGCAAGAGGTATCTTTCTTTCCCATCAATCTTCTGAATACATTTGTTTGTCCAGGGGAGCCATTGTGAGTCATATCCAGCTGTATTCTAATAATTAGCACTGTCATTGGTAATGTGTACTAAGCACGTAAGCACAAGGAACTAGTGCAGAATAGTCGCTGTGCTGTAAAATCATACTTGGGCTCATTTAGACAGTAGATTAGCCCTCAGGAATTTACCTCATTCCTATTCAATGTCCATTGCATACATATTGTGAGAAAGTAAGATTCATGCCCCAAGTGGTTTAGTCACTTTCAACCTGGGAATTAACCACTATTAAAAGTTTAACTTAGGTTACTTGTGACTGTCAGACAGGAACAGCGTGATGAACTAGGGGATGAAGCCTTGGATTTAATATCACAGCAGCCACGGGGGAAAATAATCTTCAAAAAGAAGGTGTGGGTTTATCAGAAGGGAGAATTTATACATTTGGGGTCCCCAGAAAGTCACGTGAATTTGTGAGGAGGAGAGTTTGCTTTTTACTTTGTCAAGTAATACGTTTTCTCAAGTGGATTGGAATCCTTTAAATGGTGTGAGCCATAGGGATGTTCATATCTAACTCTGTAGTACAAGCTGCTAACGATTCTCTTTCTTTTCAAGGCTAGCGAGGCTCAGTCTCGCTACATAGAGCTTCTTACAAGATCAGGAGATTATTACAGATTCTTAAGTGAAATGTTAAAGAGCATGGAGGACTTGAAGGTAATGTGACTTTTATTTTCTTTACCTTCTATTTTTATCACAGGTTAGCAAGCTATCACTGATCAAAGACTTTCTGCTTAAGTACAGTGCAAAACAGTCCACAAAACTAAATCCTGAGCTCAGTGGTGTCCCATGAAGGAGGCATATAAGTAGTTTCATGCATCTTTTGTTGAAGAATACAGGATCTTGCAAAGTTACCTCCAAGGTTATGTGTGAGGTGAACATTAGCCTTCTTGGTAATTAGGAGGTGCTCATCAAAGCACGCAAGAGGTCCTTCTCTGCCCATAAGAGCCTTGACCTCGTTGAGAGTACAGTTACCTCAGTGCTGAAAACTTGCTCCGTGTGGTTAAGGGGCTACACCTCATTTCAGGCCATATCTACAGTGTTTCAAATGGAGTAGTAACTCCTGATTTGATTCAGCTCAGTGGAAAGAGAGGTGCCCATTTAAGAGGTCACATATGTGGAATGTGAATAACCTGTTTGAAAATTGTGGAGGTTCTAAATGAGGCTATTTAATACTTTGCTGGTGAACTCTTGGTACCTCAGATTTTACTATCTGTATCGCATCTCCCTCCTCCCATCAAGTACCATTTCCCCTCTGAAAGTCATTATGCTGATTTCTGAATAAGGTTTGACTCTGAATAAATAAGGATTCCAGAATTTGTCTTGATGACATGAAATAAAAAAGGATTTTGAGCTGTTGTTGAAGCAGAGAAAAAAATGCTTTGTAAGTTGTCAGTGTTACCAATGTATATTGTATCGCATGTGATGATTTTGGAACAGATGTCACAAATGTTCATGTGCATTTTTTTGTTTGTTTGTTTTTCTGCTATCATTTTGCAGATGAAAAACACCAAAATTGAACTCCTGGAAGAAGAACTCAGGCTTGCCAGGGATTCAAATTCAGAGACAAGCAACAAACATAAATTCCTGGAGCAAAATCTGCAGAAGTACCAGATGGACGTTTCTCAGCTCAAGGCAAAGCTGATGAGTTTGGAGGAGATGAAAAGACAAGCTGAAATGGATGGAAATTCTGCTAAGCAAAACCTGGACAAATGCTATGCCCAAATAAAGGATCTAAATGACAGAATAACCAGGCTAACTTATGAGACTGAAGATGAGAAAAGGAAAAGGAAGTTGCTGGAGGATAGATATGAGCAGCAGAAGAATGACTATGACCAGCTGCAGAAAACAAGACAAAACGAGAAAGACAGCCTTGGTTGGCAAAAGTTAGAGTCTGAGAAGGTCATCAAGGAGAAGGAGTACGAGATAGAAAGATTAAGGGTTCTTCTTCAGGACGAAGGCACACGGAAGAGGGAATATGAAAATGAGCTGGCTAAGGTAAGAAACCAGTTTAGCGAGGAGATGAGTAATTTAAAGAACAAGTATGAAACAGAAATTAATATTAAGAAGACCACAATCCAGCAGATAGCTGCACAGAAAGATGATGATGCAAAAGGCCTCAGAGCCCAGGTTGACAGACTGACAAGAGAAAACAGAGACCTTAAGGATGAGATTGTGAGGCTGAACGATGCCATTCTGCAAACCACAGATCAACGGAGGAGGGCAGAAGAAGATGCCCTTCAGCACAAGGCTTGCAGTTCTGAGGTGTCACAGCAAAAGCATCAGTTAGAGCTGGAGCTGAAACAGATCATTCAGCTTCGTGGTGAAGACAACTCAAGATACAAGCAGGCTCTTGAGGAGGCTGCCTCAACTATTCAGGATAAAACTAAGGAGCTGGAAAGGCTAAAGGTTCAGCTTCAGGAAGAGGCTAAAAGCCGATGGGAACTTGAAAATGAATTGGCTAAGGTAAGGAACAGTTATGATGAGGAAATTATTAGTTTAAAGAACAAATACGAAACTGAGATTAATATCACAAAGACCACAATTCACCAGGTCACCATGCAAAAGGAAGAGGACACAAATAATTATAGAACACAGCTTGATAATGCCATGAGAGAAAATAGGAATTTGTGTGAGGAAATTAGGAGACTGAAGAATACAATAAGTCAGACAACAGATAACCTACGGAAAATAGAAGAGAATGCTCAGCAGCAGAAGGCAGCTGGCTCAGAGCTTTCTCAGAAGAAACAGCAGCTGGAGATTGAGCTAAAACAAGTGATGCAGAGGCACTCTGATGAAAGCATGCGGTACAAACAGTCACTTGATGATGCTTCTAAGACCATTAAGGAAAGAAACAAAGAGATCGAAAGGCTGAGAAAGTTGTTGGATGTAGAAACAAGTCAGAGAAAAGAACTAGAGGATGAGAACAGTCAGTTAAAGAGAGTCCAGTTTGACCTGCAGAAAGCAAACACGAGTGCTACTGAGACAATTAACAAGCTGAGGATCCAAGAGCAGGAACTGGCCAGACTGAAAATTGACTATGAAAGAGTTTCGCAAGAGAAAAAAGGCAGGGATCAAGAAAGCGCAAAGTTCCAGAGCACTGTGAAAGACTTGCAGATCCAGAAACATAAGCTGGAGGAGGAACTTTGCAGGCAGAATAAGAATATAATGGAGGAGATGTCCAGAAGGAAGAAACTGGAGGAGGAAATAGAAGGCATGAGGAGATCTCTCAGAGAGCAATCGGTTAAAATAACTAATCTCACACAGCAGATAGAGGAAGTGTCTATTGTGAAGAAGAGGAATGAAGATGACCTTAGACACCAAAGAGAAGTATTAGACGGTCATGTGAGAGAGAAGCAGAGATATATGGAGGAGATAAGAAAATACACATCTGATATTGAGACTTTACGCCGTCAGTTGGTCCAAGAACAGGAGCAATTAAAACAGGCTCACTTACGATATGAGCACTTACAGAAGACCTCTGAGGAGAAAAGCAAAAACCTGAACGAGTGCAAAATAGAAATTGAAAGGCTTCAGTCTCTCACCGAGAACCTAACCAAGGAACACTTGTTACTGGAGGAAGAGCTGCGAAATGTTAGATTGGAGTACGATGACCTCAGAATGGTCAGAAGTGAAGTTGATGAGAAAAATACTGCCATTGCTGAACTAAAGAATCAGCTTCAGACGAGCAGCAAGCAAACCCTGGAACTTCAGGGCTTGATTAATGATTTACAGAAAGAAAGGGAAAAATTGAGACAGGAAATTGAAAAATTCCAAAAGCAAGCTCTAGAGGTATTCACACATATTTTGATCCCGGCTTTACTGTCTCTCAGATATATAATTAATTGCAGTGTCCGTTTGAATCAACTTAATTCACATTTCACTGTTTAAGTTCACTGTACTTGTGACTAATATCCCCTTTATGGCCCTTCCCCTGGTTCATTTTTAAACAAAAATGGCAGGATTTGGCCACTTTCTTAGCCTCTTTTGGGAGCTGTGCTAGGGAGCCATAAGCTGTCTTGTCGTCTAGCTGAGCCTAGCCCTCAGCCCTTGCCCCAGGAGAAAACCTGGGTCTGCCAGTCTCCACCAAACCATCCCAGGAGAAGATGAGAGTACATGGAGTACCACTGTGCTTTAGCTGTACCCTGCTGGCTGTGTGCTTCCCCAGGCTGTTTCAGCCAGGATGGGTTAAAGCAGTCCTTTGAGGCTGACCTGAGTGGTATCACAAACTACACCAGCTAAAAACCCCAGAACCAACAAGCTGTCAAAGCGCTGCTTAGCTGGGTAAGGGGTTGACTACAAGTGAGGATTAAAGATGATGTTGTCAGCTGTACCTAAGGTACTTAAAGCCTACATTTCATTGACTCTTTTGGGGATTTATGTTCCTAAGGGCATTTGCAAATTTTACTATTGGCCCTTATTTCTTAAACTTGAGGCGACAGGATAAACAAGTTAGAGAAAACAGTTTTTCATATTTCATTCTTCTGCCTGGTTTCTTGTCCAAAGAGCTACTGTTTAAATATATACAAATGTTTCTTTGCTTTTTCCTATACTTGCCCTTTATATTTCTTTTCTCATTTCCATTCTCAGCTATTTTTTCCTTTATTCAGTTTTTCTTTCCTTTCTTTTAAAAATCTTAATACTGATTTTTCAAAAATACTAACATTTAGGATTATCTGACATCCGTGCATATATATGCGTGCATGTATTACAAATATATAAACTTGTATCCATTTAATATGGACTGCATACAAATGTGCATGCTTATAGGTGTTTGTGTACGTGTATACATATATGAAGACATTAAGTGAATTAAAATGTAAAGCAACACAGGTAAAACTGTTTGGAGTAACATGTGAAAATAATAGGAAAGTGAAAATTGAGTCATATATTTCCTTTTTATCCATGTATAGATCCAGTCCTTAGGGGATACAAATGCACCCAGGTTAGTAGGACTATGCTGGGGTACATCTGCTGAGCATCAGACTCTTTATGAGTCTTGAATGCTCTGTGTATGTGTAGGTATACTATGAGAAGTATTAAAAAGTAATAAAGAGCTAACTAAATCAGCAGAAAATCAAGGCTATGGGTAACAGAATGGAGTCTCTGGTGGTACTAGAGACACTGTCAGTGAAAGGACAATGTACCTTCACTGGTTTATGTGTATCCATGGTCTTAGGTAAGGCACTGCTGCAACTAGAATGTTTTCCAGTGGCAGCTTGCTGCAGGTTAAATGACAGGCTGAAGAGCATTGTAAGTGGAGAACATAACTCTAACCAGCATAAACTCTAACCGTCCTCTCTTCGTTTATTTCTTCTTTGAAATTGTAGGCATCCAATAGGATTCAAGAATCCAAAAATCAGTATAGTCACATTATGCAAGAAAGAGAAACCTTGCTGATAAAAATGAGTGCTTTGGAGCAAGACAAAGCCAGGCTGCAGAGACTAGAAGAGGAGCTGAACCGTTTGAAAGTTACCCTGGAATCAGAGTCTCGTTTGAAGCAACGCCTGGAAAGTGAGAAGCAACAAATCCTGAATGACCTCAATCAGTGGAAGAGCCAGCACTCCCGGACAGAGGAATCCATAAGGAAGATCCAGTGTGAGAGAGAGAAGAGTGAGAGGGAGAAGAACACCCTGAGGAGTGAGATTGAAAGGCTGCAGATGGAGATCAAACGGATCGAGGAGAGATACCGGTGCCGACTGGAAGAGACCGCTGTCAAAAACCAGTCAGAGTTGGAGTCCGAGCGTCTCAGGCTGCAAAGAGAGATCGAGAAACTCAAGCAACGCCCATATGGGTCCCACAGATCTACACAGACCGAGGAAGACTTTTGTATTGATGCCTCCAAGTTGCTGTTCAGTGGGCTGCGGAAGAAGATCACAGCAATGCAGCTGTATGAGTGTCAACTGATAGACAAACTCACACTGGATAAACTGCTGAAGGGGCAGAGGTCAGTGGAAGAAGTCACGGCTGACATTGAACCCTACCTCAAAGGGGCAGGTGCTATTGCAGGGGTGTCTCTTTCGCCCAGACAGAAGTACTCTTTTGTTGAGGCCAAACGGAATCAGCTGCTTACAGCAGAAAACGCAGTCCTGCTCTTAGAAGCCCAGGCAGCAACAGGAGGCGTGATAGACCCACACCGAAATGAGATGTTAACGGTGGACAGTGCTATCGCCAGAGATCTGATAGACTTTGATGACAGAGAACAAATCTATACAGCAGAAAAGGCTATTACAGGATTTAAAGATCCTTTCTCGGGCAAAACTGTGCCAGTATCTGAAGCCATCAAGAAAAACTTGGTTGACAGAGAAACCGGGATTCGTCTTCTTGAAGCCCAGCTGGCTGTAGGAGGGATTGTTGATCCTGTCAACAGTGTTTTCCTACCCAAAGATATAGCTTTATCCCGTGGGTTGATTGACAAAGACCTGTACAGGATCCTAAACAACTGCCAAGGCACTACAAAGAACTTCATTGATCCCACCACCAAAAAGGCAGTCACTTACATGCAGCTGAAGGAAAAATGTAGGATTGAACCACACACTGGTCTGCTCCTCCTCCCAGTGCAGAAGAGGAGCATGTCATTCCAAGGGATCAGGCAGCCCGTCTCAGCAGATGCACTGCTCGAGGCTGGAATTATTAAGGAATCAACAAGGAACGACTTAGAAAGAGGTGCAATTACAGTGGAAGAAGTGAGTGAGAGAATTATTGATTTCCTTCAGGGCTCTAGCTGTATTGCGGGTATCTACAATGAGGCTACTAAAGAGAAACTTGGCATTTACCAGGCTATGAAAATAGGTTTGGTTAGACCGGGGACAGCCCTTGAACTCCTAGAAGCCCAGGCAGCCACAGGGTTCATAGTGGATCCTGTCAGCAATGTGAGGCTGCCCGTTGAGGAAGCTTACAAAAGAGGCCTTGTTGGAATTGAATTTAAAGAGAAACTTCTCTCTGCTGAAAGAGCTGTCACCGGGTACAAAGACCCAGAAACTGGAAACATCATTTCCCTGTTTCAAGCCATGAACAAAGAGCTCATAGAGAGAGGCCATGGCATTCGTTTGCTGGAGGCCCAGATTGCTACCGGAGGAATCATTGACCCCAAAGAGAGCTACCGCTTGCCAGTAGAGACGGCCTACAAGCGTGGCTACTTCAATGAAGAGCTCAACCAGATCCTTAGTGATCCAAGTGATGACACCAAAGGGTTCTTTGATCCCAACACAGAGGAGAACTTGACCTACTTGCAGCTGAAAGAAAGATGCATAAAGGATGAAGCAACAGGGCTCTGCCTTCTACCCCTGAGAGAGAAGAAGAAGGTGGTGCACACCTCGCAGAAGAACACCCTTAGGAAGCGCCGGGTTGTCATTGTAGATCCAGAAACAAACAGGGAAATGTCCGTGCAGGAGGCATACAGCAAAGGCCTCATAGATTATGACACCTATACAGAACTAGCTGAACAGGAGTGTGAGTGGGAAGAAATAACTATTACAGGATCAGATGGTAGCAGCAGAGTAGTCCTTGTTGACAGAAAAACAGGTAGCCAGTATGACATCCAGGACGCTATTGATAAAGGTCTGGTTGAGAGGAAGTTTTTTGACCAGTACCGTTCTGGCAGTTTAAGCCTGACGCAGTTTGCAGACATGATTTCCTGCCGTAATGGCACTGATGAGGTGTTTCGGCATGAGTCGGTGACTCGGTCTCCCACAGTGCTGAGTGTCAGGAGTTCTTCCTCGCTGATCAGGAGCGGTTCTTTCTCAGAGACCCCAGAAGAGTGCAGTCCCATTGCAGCCATATTTGACACAGAAAACTTGGAGAAAATCTCCATTTCAGAAGCCATACAACGGGGCATTGTGGATAGCATCACCGGGCAACGGTTACTTGAAGCCCAGGCCTGCACAGGGGGTGTAATATGCCCTACCACAGGCCAGAGGCTTTCACTTCAGGAAGCCGCCAGTCAAGGCATCATTGATCAGGATATGGCCACACGGCTCAAACCAGCTCAGAAGGCCTTCATAGGGTTTGAAGGTATAAAGGGCGGACGCAAGAGGATGTCAGCAGCTGAAGCGGTGAAGGAAAAATGGTTGCCTTACGAGGCTGGGCAGCGGTTCCTTGAATTCCAGTACCTCACTGGAGGTCTCGTGGACCCAGAAGTGCGTGGAAGAATAAGTACTGAAGAAGCCATTAGGAATGGATTGATTGATGGTCGTGCTGCCCAGAAATTGCAAGACACTAACAGCTATCCCAAAATTCTGACCTGCCCCAAGACCAAGCTGAAAATATCCTACAAAGATGCAATGAATCGGTCAATGGTGGAAGACATCACCGGGCTTAAACTCTTGGAAGCAGCCTCGGTTTCATCTAAAGGCATATCCAGTCCCTACAATGTCTCCTCAGCACCCGGATCACGCTCTGGCTCTCGCTCTGGCTCACGTTCAGGCTCACGCAGTGGGTCGAGGAGGGGAAGCTTTGATGCATCAGCAAGCTCTTCGTATTCTTACTCATACTCAACCTTCAGCAGTGGGTCTATTGGGCGCTAATAACAAGTGAGGGAATGTGTCTGCATTTTAATATCGTTTATATTATTCTATATCCCCTTAAACAAACAAACAAACAAAAAAAACCACAATAACAAAGCAACCCAAAGCAAAACCCTTACATCTTTTCTAGGTGCGTTCAACTTCTCTTCTGAAAAAGCTGTAAAATGCTTTAATGCAAATTTATGGAATATAGATTAGGGGATGCAAAAAGTCATATTTGTGAGTTTTGAGTTTCAGTTCCCATTTCCTTTTAGTGTTTGGATTTTAATTGGTCTCTGTATATTTTAAATACTCTGTCATGTGCCTTCTCCTGTTATCTCTGTCAGCCCATAAGCTGATAACTGAGGTTTGAAAGTCTTGCAGTAGTTAATTTTTTTCCACATAGACCTCTTTCAATTTGCTATTATGAAGAAAAAAATATTAACAATATGGACAGAAAATACCTTTAATACTGGTTTAGAATCTATACTATAACATGAAAAGCTCTGTCTTCCACATGCTCTACTTCTCTATGTTTGGCTAGCCATTTTCTTAAGTATAACTTGGTGGATATAAAGGGCTATTATTAGGCTGGGCTTTTGTTTTACTGTTACCCATATATATTTTCCACTGTTTTGCTTTATTTCCATGTAATGAAAAAAAACCACCCCTCTAACTGCACCAAGTGAGCTATTCTGGGCAATAAACTTTTGAAGTTTTAAAGTATTTGTTGTGTGCTTATTAAATTTAGCTATGGACATTCTTGGAGGTACAGATTAGAGAAAGAACCATTTTAAAAAGTAGCAAATACTAGCTTTGTCATAAAAATAGTGTACAGGCACATTATTTTTCATGATGCTGATCCATCATTTTTATGAATGTGGATTTCTGATCCTGCATTTTCAGTAGGAAAATGAAGATAGCACCAATAATGGAAACTCTGCCTGTAGAAGCAAAAAGCCTGTTTCTGCAGTTAGTTATAGACTTGATGATGACCAGAAGTGTATTTCTTCTGCTCGTGATCCAGCCCATTGTCTCTGCAGCTACAAGGAATGGAGTCAGATTCTCCCTTACGCATCAGTGTAACTTTGGACAATGAGCAGAACAAAGATAGAGTGATGGAGCTTAGCCGACTGGTATGGTGGCACAGGAGGATCTTTCAAAACCTGAGCAATCACCTCCTGTAATGTCCTCCCACCTCTTCTGCTGGCTCCTGAAGGCCTAGGTTGAGAAAATAGCAAGAGTATATCCGTGTTTGGATGATGCCTTGCTGTTGTCAGTTCTACATAGGCTGTTGGCAGCCTGCTGACTCCTTTTATCTGAGCTGAGAAAGCTCCTGAGCTGAGAAACCAGAGCAGGACTATGTGACCACAGGATCAGAGGACACAACGTGCTTTGAAACCACTTCAGCTGCCATGAATGTTCTTCAGCCAGAGCAGAAAATGATTTGTATACATCGAGACTGTCCTGCCCTCTCCCATTTCCCACACAGTGCAGATAGCTCTGGGTAAGCACTATGTTCTTAGCCAGGTGATCACTTAACAGGATTTAGTATGGTTTTAGACAACTGCTAGTACAGAGCTTTAATGACAAAACTATTAGTATAATTTCCCAGTACCTGAAATACTGGGAAATTATACGTTGCCTGAAGCACGTACCTGCTTTTAGCCACGTACCGTGCAGGAACTCCATCTGTCTGAATTTTATCCATTGCTACGGATAGAAAGAAGCAGCTGATAGGCACAAATGCTAATCGCTGTTAATGATGCTGCCTAATTTTTGTAGCCTGTTCCTTTTCTGCAGTAAGGTATAGCATGAGTTTCGATACTGCTGTCTCTGGCTAAGGTGTACCTTCTAGCCTGAAAAGCATTTCCATTTTTTTCTGAAGATGAGAGCTGTGTATAAAATCTTTGCCATATATGAAGTGTCACTGGTTATTGGACTAAGAGATTAAATGGGCTGGTACAAGTCGGTGGTAGAGACCTCTATAGAAAGTAGGTGAGAAAGCGTATCCCATCTAGGAAACTCCACAGCTCTGGAGGTTTCTCTCTACAGCTGAAGTTCATTATGCTCATGTGCTGTAGAGGAAGATCCAGTGTCTGAACAGCTTTCTGACTGGCTGCTAAGGAGAAACAGCCCTGTAAAAAGATCACTGCTTTATTTAATCCCAAGCTGTTTCTGAAGTTTTAACTGGCTAGGAGGTTCATGGGCTCTACAGTAAAAGTAAAATTGGTCATTACCGAAGGAAAGCCTGCTATTGGGTGCATGCACCCCTGCAGTTTGCATGGGCTGGGGAATCCTGTGCACTCTTCATGGCAGAATTGCCACAGGACTGGGCTTATGTTTTGCACAAGACATTCCTGGCATCTGTTAGGTTGTTTAAAGCTCCATCGTTACATATCACCTTTTCTTCTGCTGGATCTACCTTCCGTCCTATTGTGGTGGCCTAAACGCAAGACCGTCTCCCAGCAATGATAACAACACCACTTTCTCCTCGCACACCCTCCAGCAGCAGATGCTAGTATGGCATTAGTCGTCTGTGGCCTTACACGGCCAGAGGTGTTTGGTGCAGGAGACCCGGGTGCCCAGGCCTGAGTAGCAGCTGAGCCAGAGTAGGCAGCAGGTGGGGCAGGATACTGATAGCACGGGGTGCTGAAGAGGTAAGCGGAGAGTTTTCCTCCACTGTAAAAAGGTGCTGAGGGAGGCGCTTGAGGAAGAACCTCCAGAGCTGAAGTTTGGCAGTTGCTGTGCGGAGGTTAGCCAGCAGAGAGAGACGTGGCCGGTGAGTGCATCCAGAGGGGGCAGGGCGTAGCGGAGCCGAGGAGAGTGGTTTTGCAGCAGTGCCTGGTGTCTGTGAGATAGGAGAGCCATGCCTGGGGTTTGAAGAGCAGGCCGGCTGTGGTTTGTTATGATGTGCTGTGGTGGGGGTGCTGCTGTGGATTTGGGGCAGGATGTTCATAGGCTCTGTAGCTCTTTTGCACCGAATGTGAAATTAACCTTTTTCATACATTTTTTAAAGGCAAGACTGGCAACTTTGGATGATCTCTGCTGCTGAGGCAGTAATTCCTTAGTACTGAAAAGCCAGAATAAACTTGTTGGTCCAGCCTGCGGCTGTGAGCACTTCCCCATGCAGGAAGAGTGCTGGGCTGGGTGTACCCATCAGCAGCCGTGTGGTTTGCAGTCAGTCCTCTGAATTTGCTGTCTCCTGCTTCCTCCCCGTGCCTTGGGGTAGGTGATGCTCACCCCGTTCAATGGCAAATGGTTGCCCAGTGTGCTGACTCGGCTGCTATGGCTGGGGAGGCTTCAGTCATCAGCAGGGTCAACTCCCTAGAAAATTGGGCTTTGCTCTGAACAGGATGGGAATTTATTTCTGAGACTTTTATTGATGGAGTTAATGGTCTTGATGTTGTGAATTTGCTGTCCTTCAGCTTGAGGCTGGGAAATGACTGCTGCTTAGGACCCAAAGTATGTAAGGGACCATATGGTTTGCACAACACAGCAGCGCTCAAGCCAGAAGTTTGTCTGTCTTACGCTATTTGGAAACGTGCACATGCCATGGTTAATTAATAGTCTAGCCTTATGAATATGAAAGGGGTGGGGAGATTTACAGAATAGCAACTATGTGACTTAGTGTAAAATTGTCTGAATTATTATTAAATTATAAGTAACACAGAGGGTGGGTTTTGATTGTTCTTGGGTTTTGTGGTGGTTTTTTTGTTTTTAGGATTTGTTCCATTTGTTCCATTTGTTTCCATTTGTTCCTATAAATCTGGAAGAGTCATTTACTTTGCTGAAGTTTCTGTGAACTTAGGCTGTTCTTAGATGAGCAGAATTTACTTGTCATGTGTAACTGTCTCAGAATAATGCTATACTTGAAAACACCTTTTTTACATACCCAAACAACTTGAGACCAATTCCTAGGCCCCTCAAGGCAGGCTGTGCGTAGGCTCTCCGCTTCTTTCTGACCTGTGTTTGCTTGCCTGGTGTTTAATGATTATGCACCTGTGATTTGAAGTTAACTTTTTCTTTTTTTTTTTTTCCTCACAGTTGCTACATATATAACTGCATCATATAACAAAGAAAAGGCAATATTTGGGTTCCGTTCATTTTTCTCTCAGAGCCAGTTTCCGCTTTAGTAGTTTATGAACAAAATATTTTATGGTAGAGTTAATCCAGTGGGAGGCTCCGTTAGGAGAGCTGAACATCCATCTGTTAATACATCAGATATTTAAGTTGCTGATCCCTCTGTAGATTCCTGTTCTGTTGGCAGGCTGGGGACATACATAACGCAGTCCTTTGCTTCACACAGTCCAGGTGCACCTGGTGAACCAGGGAGTGCTGGATGCCCAGGGTGGCCACTGTGTCTGGGGGGGATGTGTTTCGCCTGGCTGCCTATCTCGGGCAGACACAGGATATCCAGGAGACCCTGAAAAGGGAAAATAGGCTGAAAGGGTTGACTCCTCACCGTCCACCACTAAGTCATCTGCTCATGCTGCTCTGACCAGGAGTGACTCTGGTCAGAGTGAGGGGTCTGGAGAGCAAGTCTATGATTCTATGATTCT
>NW_008825071.1:3434920-3456103 GCF_000699105.1 Pygoscelis adeliae
TGAGGAAAAATTTCTTTACTGAAAGAGTGGTTAAACATTGGAACAGGCTACCCAGGGAAGTGGTTGAGTCACCATCCCTGGATGTATTTAAAAGACGTGTAGATGAGGTGCTTAGGGACATGGTTTAGTGGGCATGGTGGTGTTGGGTTGACAGTTGGACTCGATGATCTTGGAGGTCTCTTCCAACCTTAATGATTCTATGATTCTATGATTCTATGACTCCAGTCAGTGGAGCCACCTTATACCAGGTGGCCCTGCCATCCTGGGAGGCCCCAGGGGACTAGTTAGTGTCACTTTGGTAGGGGGCCAGGCACTGGCACACATGTATCGGTTACCAGCTGCATACTTGGCTATCTGAACTTTCACCATGCTCTGACAAAGTCCATACTCCTGGACCCTAGGAGGAAAACATAGGCTTAAACGTGACCAAAACACTGTTGATTCTAGCTGAATGTCCCCCAAATGTCCCCCCAATAATGTCCCCCCACTTTTACCGAACCAGTACTGTGGCGGCCACCTTTCCAGCTGCAGATCTCATAGGTGCCCCATTTCATACTGCTTTATTATCCCAAAGGGGTTCCTAATAAATCAGTTTGAATGTGTGAGATATAGCTCACGGGTTAGTCTGTGTATCGCTCAGTTTGACCCACTGTATGTGGAGAACAGTCACTGAAGCCATGTGCTTTCGCACCTGACTTGGGCACGACTGTAGAAAAAGGCTTTTTATTAGACCAATGTCATAGTTGCGTGAGGGAATGAGGGACTGGCTATTGCTGCCTTGTACTTGCTCATGGCTGCTTAAGCGCAAGGAATGACGAATAACCAGCGGCAAATGCTGGCAAGCAGCTATCCTTCTTGTTTGTGCTGACTTTTGGTAACCATGTGTGGGTGAGGTGTGTCCCAACTAATCCCCTTTCCTTCAAAGACTGCAAATAATAAATAGTGATGGGTAGATCAACAGTGCAGAGGTACTGTCGTTGCAGTGAGTATTCCCTGTCTTTTACCGAACCAGTACTGTGGCGGTCACCTTTCCAGCTGATCTCATAGGCGCCCCATTTCATACTGCTTTAACTCCTTCTCTACTCATTCTCAGTCTCAGCTTTATGCCCCATGCAGCCAGACCACAGAGTCTTAGACAGTTTGAGAGCCCCTCCAAGTAGCTGTGCCGTCCCCGGAGGACTGTGGAAAGAATGTCTGACCTACCTGGGCAGTGTGAGGTGGGAGTTGGGAGTCCTCTCTCTGCCCCCCTGTTCTCTGCCCCTGGCTTGCGGAGCAGCTGAAGAAAAGCCTGGAGAGAGCAGCAGAGCTTTGAAATCATCTTCACTGCAGGCCTCTCTGCAGAAGCTGCCAGCAAAGTCTCTGATTAGTGTCAAATCTGAGGCATACTTGTATTAAGTCCATCACCCTGCTGGGAAAACTGGAGTCTGATACACCAGCCATTTTGAATGAGCCATCAAGCATTGTAGTTGCCTGGTTGAATGAGACTAATGCATGGCTATTACTCATACACTAAGTGTATGTGAATTGTACATGAGCTCCATAGGCCTCCTCACTGGATGTGTATTTGTCTCTGGATAAGAGCTTTCTATAGCAATGGCATAGGGAGTAGGACTGGAAAATAATTTTATTCCCTGACACCCCTCCCCCCCCTTCCAGGCTTCTGGCCCATTGTAGTAGGCATCATGATTTAAAAAAAAAAAAAAAAAAAAAAGGTCTTTACAAGGATTAGAAATTACCAATTACTTGAACATCAAAGAACATTGGTTCTACCTTTGGTCCAGCATCCCTGTCTCTTTTTTCTGCAGTATCACCCTCTAAAAGAGGGAATCCAGCTCAATGTCCTTGCACCTTCTCTCCATAAAGAGAGATTTCCTTATTCATTATATTTTTTTGCTCCCCTGATGTAGAAAATATGAGCCTTTAAATTCAGCTGTGTGTGAGCGTTACTTGTGCTGCATTAAGCTTGAGATCTGTGGATGGAAAGATTTATTCCCTGCCAGCATCGTATAACTCAATTCCCCTGCTAATCTAAGGACTTGGGGCTAGGGTGAGTCTTCCTACAGGCAGGGCACAGCCCAGCTGCCTTCCTGATCCATCATTTGCCAGTTGGGGATACTGGATTGTTCTCCAAGCACCCTTTTGTCCCAAAAGCTGCTCTATTGCCCCACAGAAATGCCGTGCACCACTGGGCATGTCGGGTCTGGGGGAATACAAGAGTGCCCGGGACTCTTCCAGGCCTTTGCAGTAAGTACCACCAAAGTCCCAAGAGAAATCAGCCATCGTGGGGATGCTCCTGAAAATCCTGTCCTCCATCAGCTGGGAACGCACAGCCCTGCGCACACGCACCATAAACGTAGAGTGGCTCTGCAATAGCTCATCTATGGCCATGTTTTACAAGGATTTACTTCAAAAAAACCCCAAACAACCAGCCATACCTTTGGACTGTCATCTCCAGTCTCACCTTAAGACCCCCAAACTGAAATTACTCTTGGGTAGGTTGAAGTCACATGTTTTTGATCATTCACCGTCAATGGTAGGGCTTTACCTTTCGGCCTTTTATTCCTGTGAGGCTTGGCTTACCAGGTGGGCAAGGATCTCCCACCTCACCTGTAGTGCCCTGAATGGAAAAGAGAAATTAGCCTTTGAGATATTTTAGACAGGTTTTCATAAATCCAATTGCTCTGACTTTAATTGACCTCTCTTCCTTTTTTGCTCTAGAACAGTGGCAGAAGAGGCTGTGGGAAGTGTCGCTGTGCTTTCAAAGCCTCAGTCAGCACAAAAGAAATAAAAAAAATCAAGTTAAAATCAGGTCAGCTCAGAGACAGTAAGTTTAGCGTGTAAGAAGTTACCGTACATCTATGGTGCTGTGGAATGGGGGTCATGCGTGTTCCTTGTCTTCCACAAATAAAAAGTAAGGTTGACTTAAATAATCCCTCTTTCATCACTGGTAAAGCAGTTGGATTATTTTGCCTTTTCTGTGGTCTGAAAGCATTTGCATATAGCTTGAGTGTGGCTCAGAAGACTTGTTACACCCTGCTCACCTGGTTGTATGTCAGAGTCCCAAATTAATCAGAACCGAGACTTGTTCTAGAGGATATAAAATGGTAGGCTGTATCTAGACTTCTCCACTAACGTGCGCAGAGGCTGTTACTCATTTGCTTGATTTTACTTAACATTAATAATATGTTACCTTACTTAGGTTATTTTTACATATACTTAGTGAGAGGTTTCTAAATTTTATTTTTCCTATGGAAGATCTGGCTTATCTTTCTTCTAGAGGTCATTTTGGGGCAGATTTTCTCTTTTACCGATTTGCCTGCTTTACAGTTCTCCAATTTCAATATTTGAAATATCTGTATCTTTAAGTAAAATTCAGACTTGGATCTTGAACTCTCCCAAAATTCTGGTACACAGGTCTCCAGAAATATTCAAGAAGACATTTTTTTTTTTCTTTTCCTTTTTCCTTTTTCCCTCTGGAAACAAAAGCAGCTCCTACAAACAAGGCTTTCCCCTCCTGCTGGAAACTTTGGAAGCACGTTCAGGTGACCATTTCTCATCACGCCCTGTTGACCTGCTGCTGCACGGTGCCGTGCACATCTGCCCCAGGGATCAGTAGGATTCTGCTTGTAGCAAAAGGGAGGTGACGCTTCCCTTAGTCCCAGCTGCATCCCAGATATCCACATCATTCACAAAAAGATTGTAGTTGTGTGTTTGCCTGAGATCGTGCAGTTAGACCTTAGCACCATGACATCCTCCTGCCATCCACCAGCTTCCCTCCAGACTGCTGTCTTTCCTGCTCAGGCTTTGCAGCAGCCTGGAAATGGCATTTGAAGCAGTTAAAAAAAAACAACCTAAAAAAAAAAAATCGCTGCTTCCTACTGTGCCGGCACATGGACAGGCACGCACTGCCACATATGTATTTGTACCACATTGGGTCCTAAAACTGGTACCCAAGCTCCACCACTGAAGAATTGGATTGTGCTGTGTAGCACAATGAAGCCTGGTCTTCCTGCATCCTTGACCTTGCTCACCCTTAGCTCCTGCCAAGGCAGTTGAAAACATCTGGGATCATTCACTTCTGGAAAAGGGCAGTTAATGGTAATAGGCTTTGATCCAAGCTCACTATGCAGTTAAGGTGAATCTTAAGAGAGTTACTAAGCTGAACTCATCACGGCTTATGGAACTTCTTTTATTTATTTTTTAGTTCTGGAGGAACGATAAAATCTAGCTCATTTTTACGGCAACGCTGACTAGCAGGAAAGGAGAAGCTAGAAGGCAGCAGCAATAGCCAAGGATATTATTGGATTACGTGGCAAGCCTCTTGGTGTAATCATAATAAATTAGGCTGTAGGAATCATCTGGAGTTCTTTAGCCACCCTTAGATTTTGGCAAGGCTTTTAGCTGTAAAGTCAGTCATGCACTGATGGAAGGTAAAGCCCTGGAAGATGCTACTTTCTGCTATTGTTTTGTTTCTTTTTGTTCTGTGTCCCAGTTACTGTGAATGCTAAAACTGATTTCATGCGCTAGCCACACTGTATTGTCTTTTGGTCCCAGGGATCCTGTCTTGCCCCCTAGCCCTGCGATCCCCAAGGGGCCCTGAGGAAAAAATGAAATCTTTGTCAGGGTATGCTCTTTGTGCCTGAAAACTGGCTTCATTAGCATTTTGAAGTGAACCCTAACTCGCATGCTTTCCTGGACTGCTGTCCACTCCTGAGATCCCGCATGCCCTTCATCACCCTGGAAATAACAAAGCACTCCAAATAAAGCTCCCCATCTCGCTCAGTATTTCTCAGTGTTGTGGAGGATCTTTTTGGTTTTGTTTGTATATCTAAGTGGATTTAATGCTCTCCAATAATCTGCTTTGATACTGCTAGGCAATTATTTCCAACATAGAACAGGAACTGCTTCAAAGCTGGAAGTTCACGCATCATGTTCCACTTATGTGCTTTTAGTTAGCCATCTTCAGGCAGAAGAGAATAACTTTGATTTTAGGCCAACTGAACAACGTATGGAACAGTTTGTTCCTTTCTGTTCTCCAGCTCACCCCCCAAGCGAAAATCCTGTTAGCCTTTCAGCAAACCAGGGAAATGGCATTTTCTGCACAATACTATGCAGTGAAGCCAAAGTATTGCAGTGAAGTCCTTCCATGAGTAATAATAAGGTGCTGTTTCACAGCAAGGATGCTGGCAATTTCCAAAAAGGGAAAAAATAGGATAAAATGTTTTCATTATGGATTCCTAAAAATCACTTTTTAAAAACTACATTTGCTTTTGTAGAAATTTCTGGCACCATTGATATCAGTGACATAGGACCACACTCAAAATAGACCTTGTTTTACATCATACGCTCATCTTCTCCAGTCTCTCCCATACCTCCTGTATAACCTTAGGTAAAGCAAAATTAAAGGAATGGTGCTGTAACTGAGTTGCCTAAAACTTTGTGTGGTACACAGTGTACGACATCAAAAAGATTGATCCTTTGAATAAAAAGCATCAGAAAATCATCTTTTATAAGCTTTTATCACTCTTCAATCTCAGAATGGCTGTTTTGCAAAGACCACAGCCAGGACTAATCACCCTGTATAGTAATAATTTCCTTAATTTTTACAATAATAAATAAAATCTCCTCGAGGCTACAGTGTGTCTGTCTACCATGTAGCTGTACATTTGAATCCTGTCCTTTGGCTGATGAAGTGAGATTTCCCAAGTGCTTTGTGCCCTTCTGAAGTTACTTGTGCAGAAACAGCAACCTTAAAGAGTAGACAGCTCTTGGTAGTCCTAGCCTTTCAGCTAAGCCTGCTAAAAGTCACCAAATCCTTCCTAAAGCCTGATTTTTGCAGTCTTCTAGGCCCTTGAGTGCTCAGTCCTGCTGGAGTCAGGAGAGCTCATTCTGGGGAAAGGTATTTCCATGAGCGAGCAGGAATAGGGACCTGGTCCCTGTAAAGGCATTTTTGTTACAGTGGTGGAGGCTAGGATGTATTAGGTCCTGTCAGGGCCTCTTGGGAGCACCAGCACTGGGATAAGCCCTGCCTCATTGCTAATGATCCTACTGATTTCATTAATGACTACCTGAGTGAGCACACACCAGAGCAAATAATAGTTCTGTATATAGTAGGGCTGCGGCACCTAAATCTGCTATGACTTAGTTCTGCAAGATTTCTGTGAACTTATTTGACTACGAACACACAAAAGGTTTGCATGTTCAGGATGTCCGTTCTCAGCATCGACAGAGGCACAACTCATGGTTTGTCCTGCTGTAGACTTACCATCTCTCCAGGTAGACAGTTGGTCCATTAGCACCAGGAAAGCCCTGGGATGAAGACTGGAGAGCTGTTATTCCAAGACAATTGTTTATTCCTCACTAAATTATGCTTGTAATCCTTTAGCCTTCACAGCCAGCCCTCTGTGAATTCACTACAAATTCTGTGCCATGATGAGTTCTCAAAATGATACCAGATTTAATATGATAAAGGAATAGGGCAAGTTCAATTCAAATTGGGCTCAAGTGCCTCTCTCCTTGCTCCATTTCACTCTAGATTCATCTGAAGCCACGTGCCAGTCAGTGACACCAAGTTTAGCAAAATCGATGTCTGGTGCTTTCAAAACTTCATCAAACTGCAGAACATAGGACATAGGGATGTGCTGCTGTGTGCACCTCTAGGGATCTGGGTCCCTCTCACTGCAAGGACTACCTCAGGTTGGCTACCCCTAGGAAAAAGGCTGGAGTAGCCAGAGCTGGGCAGTGCAGACAGCATGCCACACCTAGAGAGCTGTTGTATGGGGAAAAATCTGCTTCTTTAGGAAGCCTTTCAATGCAGTGTGCATTACCCACATTCCTAGCCTTGGACGTTGACTTGAAACTTCAGTCTGCTTCTTTCCATGCTCAATGATGTTCAGAAACAATTTACAGTCCTTGCCAGGCCAAGTCCCTAATCTGAAGACACAGGTCCAAGGAATGGATCGTGCCACATCACCAAAGAACCCCAGTGACCCAAGAGAAGCCCTTGTACGCAGCTCTTCCCCTTTTTCCTCCTTGTTCCCAGGTTTGTACCACCAGTAAAGGTTTATTTTCCTTTTGCTTCTTAACCTTATACAAGCAACTGTTCTTTTCTGGAGAACAATGAAGCTGGAGATTTGGCCTATTGACCTTCATGTCCCAAAGATCTGGGCGGTCCATGTAGGATGTACTGACAGTTCTTGTTCCCTTTTATACACATGTCTACACAAGGCCTCCTGCCAAACCTCAGCTTCATCTTGAGCTATTTTTTGAGATGACTTTTGCTTCTTCCTCTTCCTTTAAAAGGCTATTTGAAGTTAATTCTATTTACACCTAGCTGGATTCGGTAGTCTGGTTCTGCAGTGATGCCATCAACCAATTACCTTGGGTCCACCAATTCTTGGAGATCATCATTTTCTCAGTGTTCTTCCAGGACCCTAGTCCAAAATACAAACCCAAAACAATATTTTATTATTTTAGTCTCTTTACATCTAATAAAATTTCTTGTGAAGGTCTTACTGTAAATCCAGGCCAAAGTTTCTGGCTTTAGCCAGTGCTCTCAGGCACTTGACGTCTCTGAGCAAAGCGATTTTTTTCAGCCAATGTATTCTGCATGCTCCCTCAGATTATCTGAGGATGTAGTTTCACATGCAAATTATGCTGTTCTGTGTGTGAGCTGTGATTGAAAGGGGGATCCTGCATTCATCCTGCTTTTGCTGACTTTTCTTATATAGCCTGAGCAGAGAACAGATGCAGCTGGAAACCAATGCATTTAAAAAGAAAAAAAAAAAAAGAAAAGGAAAAAGAAAGCATAGAAAAGGTATAGCTGCTCAGGGATGGTGTGGATTTAGGATTGACTTCTGCTGACTGTAAAGCCACACCTAAAGAGAATATCTAGGAGCTGTGGTGGGCCCCAGTGACTGTTTTAGCTACTTCATGAGCAGTGATGTGTCTCAGTGCACTAAATCAGTAGGAGCTGGTAATCATGAAGAATATGTCATTTGCATAAAGGAGAAGACACACTGATGTTTGAACTGAAATTTATCTTAAAGATAACATTGCCAAAAGGTATCATGATTAAATGTCTACTTGCAGTGAAATGTTACTATTGAGAATATTCCTTTTTTTGGACCTCTGTTTCTTATGAATGCAGCAACAAAATCAGATCTCATAAATGCAAATTGTAATTAGGCCATTATTTCATACCTTCTCTCTAGCACATGAGCAACCATCTCCCTCACTCCTATCAATACCATCCTGGAATGCAAAACAGGCTATTACTTTAGGGATTTGAATGAGCAGTGTGATTACAATGACTCTTAGCTGCTTCCACCAAACAACGTAAAAATGCAAGGTATTAATTGGGTATCCTCTCTTCTTTTGGTTTAGATATACCCTGCGGGCCTGGCAAACTAGGATCTCCCTGTGATGGAGAATTCAAACAGTTAAAAATAGACACATTGAATCAATTGTTTCTTCATTTCTCAGCATCACAATACACATGGTTAGATGTTGTTCCTTACTGAGTATGAATTCATCAAAACTAACTTTGGAAAAGGTCAATGAACTACCAGAGCCCTGCGCTGCTTGGCCTCATCAAAACAACTAATAAAAGATACTCTTGGACTGGGAAATACCGCAATCTAAATATAGGGCAGGAATTTGCAGGTGAACAAGGCAGGTAAACAAGGGTGATACAGTTATGTACTAATTAAGTAAGTGAAGCTTAGCATTAAAGGAGAGATATGAGGCAATGTAAAATATTGGCTTCCCCACCCTGAGAACCAACTTAACCTTTTCCTTCAGAAAACCCAGTGGTTATTCATGTGATTTTTATGCAAGTAAGAAGTTTCAAACCCATGTACTGTGTAGTAAAACGTCTCTCTTTTTGGAACCACGCAAAACCAAAGCTATTGAAGTCCCGCTAATCGATTTGCCTAATCCCTGGTACCTGGCATCTGAAAACGAAAAAAAGATAATATTTAATGAAGGGAACAAAAGAACACAGCAACTGGTATATGTTTTGAAACCACATGGATTGTAATTACATGTGGTGTTTAAGGTTTTTGATCATTTACCGTAGTTCCTGAGTAGCCAGAGGATCTTTCAGAGCTTACTGGGTCTGAGTCAACCTGTCAACTATAAAGCAAGTACTAACTGGTAACTCTGGAGCAGGGACATCACAGATAAGATGAAATCATTTTCTGGCCGACATTCTGATACCATAAGTAGTCCTGAAAGATGGAGAAAGGATGAAAGTGCTTCTGTAAAAGGTAGTTATACAACACTTGGTGCCCAATGGTGATATGCTCTGCAATAACTCATACATACCATATGCCTTATGATTTTATGTATATGCATGTATTAGGCTAGTCTAAAAGCAGGTTGTTGGGGAGAGAAATAAGTAGGAAAAGAAAGCATCTATCTTAAACCATAATGATCCTGCAGTGTTTCATTGAGAGGCTGTGTAAGAATCATACCTGACGTGTTAGTTGTGGATGTTCTTGGTTCTCAGCCAAACTACCAGACTTTCCTTTTTAGTACTACCAGGCAGAAGATAAGGATTATAATCTGATAAAGAAAGCATTTGCTACCTAAACACAGAAGGAATTTTGGATAAAAAGCTGTCCAGATAAAAATCAATGCAGGTGTTAGTGTGACTTGTGGGGGCATGGGGTGGAGAAATAGGCAGCAGTGTCAAAAATGTAATTCATGCTGCAATCACTGATTTCTTGTAATTTCTGTTTTCTTATAGCAATTCTTGGCATTTCATATATTTCATATTATTAACAGACCCTATCACTTTTCGTTAGCTGCAGTTCAAATGCAAGATCCTGGCTTTTATAGTGGGAATAAAGTTAGAGGATGAAAAAAATATTTCATTTCTAAGCATCTGAGAGATAAGTATTATTTGCTATTCCTAGGTGCGACTACATGGTTGTCCTCCCTACGGTCACAGAATCGCAGAATGTTTAAGGTGGGAAGGAACCTCTGGAGGTCATCCCTGGTCCAACTCCCCTGCTCAAGCAGGGCCACCTAGAGCCAGTTGCCCAGGACCACGTCCATGTGGCTTTTGAATATCTCCAAGGAGAGAGACTCCACCACCTCCCTGGCAACCTGTGCCAGTGCTCAGTCACTCACACAGTGAAAAAATGTCTGCTGATGTTCAGAGGGAACCTCCTGTGTTTCAGTTTGTGCCCATTGCCTGTGGTCCTGTCACCGGCCACCACTGAAAAGAGCCTGGCTCCATCTTCTTTACACCCTCCCTTCGGGTATTTATACACATTGATAAGATCTCCCATGAACCTTCTCTTCTCTAGGTGAAACAGGCCCAGCTCCCTCAGCCTTTCCTCCTGTATCTAGATGCCCTTCATTTTCATCCCTTGGATGAAGAGCACGGAAACATTTCTGGAGGGTAAGACATGATTATGAGAACATTTGATCAATCTTCAATTCTACTGACTTCCCTTGGACATAATGTGCTTCAGACTATGCTGCATGAGTCCCATGTGAAGGAATGGTTCCAGAGTTGTACTTAAGGACAAAGAATATAAATCAGTAATGGATTGGGATACTATACATCCGCGCTTCTGATGGATCATTGCAACACGATAATGCACCATACATCGCAGAGACAGGATAGTGGGGTTGAGACTTCAGGCCAGAAATATTTAAGGGTGTTGTGTGAATAGGCTGCTGTGGGGATAGGATTTTTAACTATGGGCATTACTGAATTCGGTTTTAATGAGCAGGTACTGTACCCGTGAGAAAGCACGCAGGCAGAAGATAAGGAAGAAAGGAATGAGCTGCTGGAAAGGAGTAAACAAGATAAGGACCATGAAGTCATGCTGTATGGTCAGGAAGAGCAGACCTATCCACTGGAGCATAGGTGCGCGTGAACACAAGGCTGTAACCTATCTGCAGGCTGCGGATAGCGCGTGGACACTTCTGCTTGCTATAAATTACCCTAATATAGAGCAATAAAGGTCTTTGGTTGCTGCTTGCCAGAGTCCGTGCCGTTAATCCCCGCAGGCTGCAGGTTACTAATATTTTACTGCCTTTGATATTTATGAATCCTTCCCCCAACCCAGTGCGCATCACTATTGGTAAAAGCTAATGTGCCTGTAAAGAGTTAAGAAAGGAAAATATTCAGAGACTAGAAAAAGCCTCTCTTCTCCCAAACTTAAATTTGCAGTGGCCCTAGAGCTGAAATTTACACTCAGGTTCAAATGCAGGTCCCAGTCAGAGTAACCACGCCTGTTTGTAATCTTAGGTAAATTAAGGGAAATTAGAAGTACTTTGATTTGCAGCTATAAGGAGAGAGGCTTTGCCTCCTGGAGATCTAGGATGAAGTTCTGGCTCTACAAAAAGAACAGGGAACTGACTACTGATTCCAGTGGGACCAGTTTTTCACCTTAGGCCTTTAATATTTTCAAACAAACTCAATCTTTTAAGCAAATGAGTAATACATTTTTGCAAACCCCTAATGCTTCATCTGCTGTTAGAGGCTTGCTCTACTTTAATTGGTGAATGTCTGTCCTCCTTACCTCCTTACCAGGTGTGACCTGGCTCTCTAAAAATACTGCTGCAATCTGTTGGAGTTTCCACATATCCCGAGCTAGCACCCTTCTGGGGAAGAAATATGCAACAAGAAAAGCAAATTAGTAGACCATAGCTAGGCTAAACCTGGCACATTTAAGCAGTACTTGACATACACTTTCCTTGTGTGTTCCAAGCGGGGGAAAATATGTATGTCTAATTTCCATATTTACAAATCCATAAGGTAAGAAACTCGCCTGTTCCTCTTCCTGTAAGGAAGAGAAGAGGTGAAGGAAAGAACAACAGTGAAAACTAGGCAAATTAATTTAATCAAAATCTCAGGGAAAAGAAACCACAAGGATGGGTTACTTGCAGTCAGTCAGCTCACCACCCCAGAAACTTCACAGCACGTTTCCTCTGCTGCCACATTATGATCTGCATGAACGTGTAGATGTTCAAGCTGTTGCACCTCAACCTATGGGATAAGTCAATAGGAAGACAGGTTTTTAAATTCCTGAACAGTTGTAATCTAGCTCCAGTCTGCTTATCCACATAGACACCTTCACTAGTGTATATGAGCATTTCCCAAACATACGACTAAGTGTAATAATGAATTCCCAGTTTCTGGGAGAAGGAGCTTGGTAGGTTTGTGGATTTGTCTGCATGGGATGGAGAGGATTTCTGGTGCCATGGTGCTTGCATCTGAAGAACTAATTGTGGAAATATTAAACCTCAAGGAAATATCTTGTGCATTTAGTTTGGAGAGTGTTAAGCTCTGAAGTGATCTCAGCTGGCAGTGAGTTTCTAGAATTTTTTTGTCTGTAAAATTCTGTATTACTTTTCCCAGGTTGGACGGCCTTGTATTGTTCTAGTGGTGGTTTTCTGTAGCAAGTCAGGGCCACAGAGGGAAGGCAAATGCTATGACTGCTGTTTTGAGTCTTCAGGGTTATTTTCAGTATGGGACAGAGACTTGTTCTCTATTTTGGAGGAACCAAAGCAAAGGGCAGAGCACACTCATTGGTCTCTTCTGTTTAAACAGAAGGGTTGAAGAATTTTGAGCCAGTCACTTCCAGTTACTGTGGAGCACATCCTTTGCACCTGAAATAAAGCAAACGCTGTTCGCAGACCCTAAATTCAGACCGCTAACCACGCATCTGCTTCTAGCAGACAGTAATCCCAAAGGTAAACATTAATGAAGTAATAAATTCCTGCTATTACAATACACGACCAAAGTTGTTGGCAGCCGAGGTCAAGTGGAGCTCTGCGTACACAATAAGGCCCTGATGATTACCCTGGAAGTAACGTTGTCCTGGGCTCACCTCAAGGGCACCGTCTCTATCTGCCCTCCTTGCTCTGTAGTGACTGGTAGGGGCTGTGCCTGCCAGCTGGCAGTCTACAAACACAGTGAGCTGGCTTCCCCTAGCACTCCCGGCAAGTTTGTGCCAGGCTCCATCAAAAACTTTCCCCATGTTCTCAAAGATGGTAGTCTCACTGCCAGACCCTTCTCCAGCTGCATCGTAGACACTAATTGCCTTGCTCTCTCCATGGAGACGTAGCCTGAACTGGTCAGCCCCGTCTCTGCCCTTTATCTCCTAGAGTTCCCATGTCATCTTAGAAGCGTCCTCTCATTCTGAACAGTGGAGAAAATGGAGTATTCCTCAGGAAGAACAAATCTAGAAACAAACCACAGGACAATTTTAGAAGTATTGTTCTTTGTTGTCACTGCAGCAATATGAAGCTCCCTTGAAATATTTTTTTTTCCCATTAATGATACCTGGCATGGGGAATTATGGTTGTCGGTAGAAGGGGAATAAATGTACCAAACAGGGCTTTAAATCCATTGTAACACTCTTGAGGAAGGAAAAATACCCAGACAAATGAGTGAGTAAAATAAAATATTATAATTCTTGTATCATCATCATCATCATCATCATCTATTTTAAATCTGAATCAGAAGGAACTGGACCTTCAAGTTCCACTAAACCCAGTGGAGATATACTGATTTTCAGGAGATACAGTGTGTTGTTTTTAGTACATAGTTTGGCAGTCAGTTATGCTGGGGTTCACTGCTGACAAAGGTCATAGTGGGAGGAAGGGCTTGTATAATAGCTGTGTAAAAGCCCAAGTGTTTACCAATGTCACTTTGTGTACCTGATTTTTCTTCTGATTTGCACGCTTGGCCCAAGCTGATATGCTGTCAGGTCACTCTGTGATCCTGGAACAATGTAGACTCCAAAACCATTGGCTACATTGAACTGTTCCAACGGATCAATGACCGAAGTAGACAAGAAATAATAATAACAATAATAATAAGAAGAAAATTAAAAAACATTCTTTGAAAAAATCTCTTTCGAGTAAGGAAAACAGATGTTATTCAAAAAGTTTGGATGAAACACCACCTCCAAGACAGGAGGTGTTCTTAGAGAGAAATAGCAGAGTAGCCCAGTTAGTTTCAACTACAGAAGTGAGACATCAGAACTTTAAAAACAAAAAACACAAAATATGCCCAACAACAAACAAACTTGGAATGCTATCTGAAAAGAAATGGACCTGACAGTACAGATTTATGGAGCAGAAGTATCATAATCTTTCAGTGTAAAATGTAATTACATAAGAAAGCTGACAGTTTTTTTTCTTTAGTTTAAGTTTCCTAATGGTCTTGCTTGTATTAGAGGTCTAATATCAGAGAGGTAAACAATGAGCCTGAAATACTACCTGAATAAAATGTTCTTTGCCTTATTCAGCCATGTATATTCTCAGTCCATGAAAACTTGCATTTGGATGTTCTGCCACATGGAGATTGTATTTGACTGTCACAACATACTGTAGGATAGGAATAAGCATGCCACACACCTTGCTCCTTTGCGACTTCTTTCTCCCTGTTGAACAGTGTGGAGGCTGTGACACTCCTGGCATTGCTGTAGGTCTCTGTTGGAGCGGGATAGGTATAGCTTGCTTTCGGTGCGTCATATCCAGCAGACGTGGACTCTTGATTGATAGGCATGAGTGGATGTAAGGCATGTTTGTGGTGGTCATCTTTTGCTTATTCCCTGACTCATAGCTACTGAAGGGTGTACTTCCAGTTTCAGGGGCAGCTGAGAAGGATTTTGAGGCTATTTGCCTATAGGTCCCATCATAACCTAGTATGCATGTGAGATATTGGTAACAATGAAGATAAATGTCTCTTGCACATCAGTAAAGCTCTTCTTTTAGCCCAGTGTTTCTGGGGCTTTCATCCTGCAGTATATACCTCTGTAGAAAGCCCATTGGATTTCAAGGTCTACAGGCATGCATAACTGAATTTATGGCACACCAAAGGCAGGGTTAATCCCATCTAGCTTTAGTCATCTAAACGTTAAGTGGCTACATTAAGCTAGTTAGCTAAGCACCCTCTATATTCACGAGAAGAAAAGAGAGGCAAAATCTAAATAAGCTTGCTGAATCACACAGTGCGTATCAGCAGTGCCTGTCTATTTTTACCCATTGGAAGCAAGTCAGGTGATTGGCTTAGACTAGGCACCCACCTTTTGGAGAGTTAAAGTCAGATCCCAGCCTTGCAAGCTATGAGTGTCAGTTCCATGCTGGCTTCGTTTCTGCTATAGCCTACCAATAGTTGTTATTGTACACTTGCATCTTAATCTACTGGCATTTTTATAATTGGATTCACTGTTTGACTGCTTAGAGTAGGGTCTAAGTTTATCACTGGGAAACCTAATGAAAATGTCAGTAAACTAACTGGAAATCATAAAAATAGAAATACTCTCTGTTTATTTTTGCCTTTAGCCAAGCTAAGTTAATTGATTTAATGTCATGTACCTGAATTGTGTGCAGACAGCTCTTCTCCTTTGACGTGGAATGACTCCACAGCAAGACAGACTAGAGTCCAGGTCCCCACTGTTATCCACGTCATAGAGGAAACCTGCTGGTACAGCTAAAGACGCTCAGGACCTGTGTGATTAGAAAGACAAACTTTCCAGTTCATGGCAAAACTACAGTGTCTTTATGGACTCTTCAGAAGTTTTACAGTTCTGAGTTCATACTGTTGCCTTGCATTTGATCAGGCAGTTGGACTAGATGACCTCCTGAGGTCCCCTCCAACCTGCGAATGGTCCCGTGATCCTATGATGATACACTAAGCCAAGACAACAACATAATAACGTGCAGAGTGAAAGAAAGAAGAGCAGTTATTCTTCAGGGAGACTTACCACCTCCATTAATGTATATTATTTGGTATTTGTTGCTAGGTAAAATACTGCAGTATTTTTGGTATGCAGATGCAACACAACGCTGCATTGCAGGATAAAGAAAAAAGCATTTTTATAAACCAAGTAGATTCTTTTCTTGGTGAGTGTCAATGGCTTCCTGCAAATATTGGAAGTGGGTTGTTTCTCAAAGAAACCATGCGAAACTCTTTTCTAAAAGTAAATTCTGGGCAACTGGAATTCAGATGCTGGACAACAGTTCCCCTAATAAGAAATTTAACTAGCACTTGCCCGTGTTTTCAGTGGCCTATTACATACCAGCAAAAGTTGACATAGGATGTATTTTTAGAGGAGAGAAACTGGAATGCTTGTGACAACTCAAAAATGAATTTGTAGTAGAGGTGTGACATACCTCTACCACGGCAGTTATGGCACAGAGGCTTATTTAGCTGAAACCAATGTGAACTCTTTGCTAGGAATCACTTAGGAGCCACGTGCTTCTTGCAGACATTTCGTTCTCAGAATTGGTGGTGCAGTGCTGAGAGCACAGCCTTTTCAGACAGCTTTTTTTCTAGGGACGACTTAGTCTTTCGCTCTTTTACAAAAACACCTCTAGCAGCCTGAGTCGCAGCCCTCAGGGAGAGCTTAAAATGCTCACCCACGGTATAAGAATATGTTTCCCCCAGAGAGGGAGATCTTTTTACCATCTTAGTTATAATATCTGGAATATGCAGAGCTTGGGTGCATGCCTAATGGTAAGTACTAGGCTTAGGCACTTACCTGAATTGCAATTCTTTTTAAAATCAGTGATAAAACCTGAAGATAGCTTACAAAAAGTGTAATAGTTCAGTAAACTATTGTGAGTTAAAAAAAAAAAAATCTCAGAGACTGGCGGGTTTCTGTAACTGAATAAGCTTTAGGGGAAAAAAAACGTTACCCCTCTTACATTCCTTTATTTTTTTTACAATGTATCTAATAATAAAGTTTTGGGGTTTGGCTTTGTTTTTTTTTTTAAGGTAAGCTTGAAAATACGTTAAGGAAAAACACGTTAGCATAATTTTCTTCATGACTTGTTTTTGTGCTTGCCTATCTAATTTTGGTCACTTACTAAAAATAACATCATTGAAGATAGTCCTTAAACTGTAAGTAGAAAGAAGGAAATGAGTTACAATTTTCCCCAGTGTTAGGAACTATTAATTACTGAATCTGGTCAGGAATGTGAGTAACCAAGATCAGCTGGCAGCAAGACTAGACATTCCTGTCCAGAGGAGAAGCTTACGCAGGGGAACACAGAGGAAGAGCTCCTGATTTTGAACATCGCTGAGATATATTGGTTCTTTGTTTGGGTTTGTGAAATCAACAGGCAAGTGCAAAATCTCAGTGTTAGTTTTGCTTTTGATCCAACATCTTTACTGAATAGAGTGTTTTTATCTACATACAGAGATACAGATAAAGATTGAATTTAACAACGTTTCAACATTTAAAAAATGCAAAGCATAACAGAAAATGGTTTCAGCTAAAATGTGATTTAAGGTGTCTTGGTCTGTGACACATGGTAATTTTCACTGCCCGCCTTTTCTGTCTAGTGGTTTGTCACTTGGCTAATACGCCCAGAAATCTCAATGAAAATCCCTTTAACTGTAGTATTTACAGATGAGTGCGAGTTAAACTCAATCACTAACATTCATTCAATGACATAGATTAACAGAATAGTTGAGGTTGGAAGGGATCTCTGGAGATCACCTGGTCCACCCCCTCCCCACCACACTCAAGCAGGGTCACCTAGAGCAGGCTGCCCAGGACCATGTTCAGAAGGTTTTTGAGTATGTCTAAGGATGGAGACTCCACCACCTCTCTGGGCAACCTGTGACAGCGCTCGCTCATCCTCACAGTGAAAAAGTGTTTGCTGATGTTCAGAGGGAACCTCCTGTGTTTCAGTTTGTGCCCACTGCCTCTGGTCCTGTCACTGGGCACCGCTGAAAAGAGCCTGGCTCTGTCTTCTTTGCATCCTCCCGTCAGGTATTTATATACATTGATGAGATCCCCCCAATCCTTCTCTTCTCCAGGCTGAACAGTCCCAACTCTCCCAGCCTTTCCTCATATGTGAGATGCTCCAGTCCCTCCATCATCTTAGTGGCTCTTTACTGAACTCTCTCCGGTAGCTCCATGTCTCTCTTGTATCGAGGAGGCCAGGACTGGACACTACAGGCACTTGACATAATAACTTGCAATGACTTAGGAGATAAAACACAATACAAAAATATTTGATAATACATTTTTAAAAATAAATTTTAATGTGATTTCAGTGGAAACTAGACTTATGTGAATGACCAGCTCTTTCTCTAGATGGCTGTAGGCACCTAGCAATTCCTGCATGTTATTTCTCCTGATGTGCCTTATCTCACACTTTATGAACACTGAATTATAACAGCTCTGGTGCCTCCTGATCTTTAAAAATGACCCCTGAAAATTCCACAAATCTCTCTAATTCTCATTGCTCTAAATAATTGTGTGTCATCTGGACGTTTTGCCTCTTCACTGTTAATCCCTGTCTTCTGCAAAATCAGTCCTCCTTTATGGACCTTGGGATTCCTTTCTGCTGTTTCATTGAGTTGCAAGTGACTTTCTCTTCACTTGGCAGGTTTCTTAACTGTAGCGCTATTTTGCCTCTTATTGGATGGTCACTCGCTTTTAATATCCTTCTGAGGTGTAGGAAGGGTGGCCTTGTTTTCTTCTTAAAAGGTTGGGAGGGAGAAAGGGGCTGTCACTTATTGGAAGCACTGATTCAGTGCACCACTTCCAGGTTTAATTTTGAATGAAGACGCTATGGAGCTTGAAGACGTGTTTAAAATTATGTACATGGTTAAGTTGCCTTTGAGCATGAATGACTACAGATCAACACAGTGATGCAAACAGGCAACTTTAACGATTCAGTGGTTCTCTGAAATAATTTTCTTTAAAAGTGGAACGAAACTTACCGTAACAAATTATTTCAGTCACAGTGGCTTAAAATTCTGAAATGGCAGCAACTTATTCAACCTTCCCGTTACCTTGATGTGTCAGAAAGTCAGGGGGTTTGTTACAGTTTTAAGCAGCAACTTTCTGTCTCCCAGTTTTTGTTTCAGGCTGAAAATATTTTTGACCTTGTAGCTATTTGGTAACATGTCACTCTTTTAGGCTAGAAGTCCTAAAAGCCAACAGTTTACAGCTCTTTGCAGAAGTTACTTGATTTGTACATCTCTTATTAAGATTGATAAAAGTAAGATCTTCTATGTTTTCCTTGTAATATATGTCGTAATAAGAGATACATACATGCGTATGTATATAATATATAAAGGTATATGTACATGTATATACATGCTTTTATAATACATGAGGAGCAACTGCTTACCCAAGTAGGCCGCCCAAGTTAGCAGCACGTAGTAATCTGCAGTGTGTCTCAGACGTGTGTGTCACCGCAATAACTTTTAAGGTACAGTTTTGCCTTGCAGATCATCAATCAGTCTGAGCACTCTACCTTGGGACATGAAAACATTTCCATTTCATTTCCATTTAATTTTAAATGGGATGTTTGGTAGAAGGTTATTCAAATCAGGCTGCTAAATTCAGCACTTCGCACTGATGTGGGAACTGCCGAAATGAAAATTAAAGGAGCTGATCTCAGGTGAGCAGAAGGGGGTCCAGTGCAGTGGCTCTGGTGGAAAGTGCGGCTGAATTAAATTTTAGTTTATTCTTTACTTGCCCAGAGAGTGAAGAGTTAAACAGAGAATCGAACTACTGAGCTAGCGGTACTGGAATCACTTCTTAGAGGAGACAACACTTTGATGCAGCAGTTTTGTTTCGCGGATCGCACCATTGCCCATTTGCAGTCTCAGAGCAATGCTGCGGCAAATACAGCCCCGACGCGTTAAAGTAATATTGGAAAGGATACGTACGTTTCCAACTGCCCTTCTATGAAAGGGAAGGAGCCAGAACCACGCTTCCCAGTGACAGTAGTTCTTCAACAGTCCCACTAGCTTCAGCTGGATTGATCAAAAAATGGCCTGAATATTCCCAGGTGCACATCTCAGTGAGACTGCTCACACACTGACAGTTCAGCAGCTATTCTATACGTTGTTATACCATTGCCAGAGGGTCTAGAAAGCCAAGACTTATGACTGTCCTTGGCTTCCACTGGAGTGGAAGAACAAGAGTCTGTCCCTCACAGGTGACTGTGCAGGCAAGTCCACCTTTACTTATAGGCCATTACAGGACAGTAGGATGTGTGTATTTGCATCTTTTTTTCTCTCCATTTTTCTTTTTCTAGCCTGAAGTTGGAAGAACAAACACATTTGCTCATCTCTTCACATGCAAAATACACTACACTTTTGTCCTTTTCAGTCACATAAAGCATCTCATTCACTGTCATGCAGTTCTGAAAATGCCATAAACACTAGCTTAATAAATAGAGAAACAGGACCAGCTTGCCCTATGACATGGAAATAGATGCCCATAAGACTGCAAGGTCAGTCCAAAATTATATAGCCTAAGTACACTTCAGGAAGTCTTTTTTGTAAGATTCTGTCACCAGGATAAATTATTTTAAAAGCCACACTGTCTTCCACATTTAATTTTGAGAATAATATTCAGAGGCTGAGATATAAACAGGCTTATAATGAGTAAAAAATGTTAAAAAGGGAAAAGAGAGGTTTTATTATACCTTTGTACTTGAGTCGGACATAATTTCCCAATTACTGGTCTCTACAGGCACTGGCCAGATATGTACCAGTAATTCCACATATAGTGACAATTCCTCTTTCAACACGTGCCATTCATAGGTGCATCTCTGTGTATATTTTCTGTCTTCCTTGTCTGCCCCTTCCCTGGTAGAATGGTTTTTCAAGGCAGTTTTCCATCAGCAGCTGTCTGGCAACTGTTGCGTGCTGATCTTTGTGCTCCAGCCATGCCTATGGCAATTCTCAAAACGGTGAGAAATGCCTGCTTCCAAAATGCAAACGCGTCTGACTCTCCTACCTTCTCTGCTCAGTCCTTGTCTTCTTACCCGCCCCTCACCTCAGCATGATCTGGGATTTAACCAGTACATACGATGTTTGTATTTTTCGTTATTCTTTCCTGTAAGAAGGAAATGTAAGAACCCGTATCAGAGGAATATTGCCTGTGTCCCACTGAAGTGCCGAAACGATAAGTAAAGGACGTTTAACATTCCTAGAATAACTTAAATCCAGCCTTACTTCAAATACGGAATATTTTCTTTCCTTTTCTGATATTTTTCAAATATGTGTATTTATACATATATGGATGGACACAAATACATAAAAGCCTTTCTGTAGCACACATCACCCTTAGTATATGTTGCTTCAGACTCTCCTGTTCTCTCCTAAAAGAAAAGAAGCCCTGACTCCACCTCCTTCTTTCACTCCAGCTGCCCCTTTCACCTCGCTGCCTC
>NW_008825071.1:3456146-3456923 GCF_000699105.1 Pygoscelis adeliae
CTTTCATAACAAACTGAAATTGTCTTCACGGAGATCTCCTGCTGTCCCTCACGATAAGTGGTTATCTCTGCTTTCCAGGACCTCACTGCTACTGTGGCAGGTGGTGATCGTATTCTCTCTTTTGTTTTTTGTGTGTATCTTGCTTCTTTTCCGCAACTCATGAAGGGAACTGCATCCTTAGTTGCAGAACCAAGACTGCTTTTATGAGAGAGCGTACGCTGTATTTAAACGTGCAATATAGCCAACGCAGCAGTGATGTAGAACTCTTTTTTTTTCATATACCCGAACTATTTGGAAAAATGATACTGGGTGGTCTTTTGACAGGCAAATGCAATTAGATAGAATACTTCAGCAACTTTACTGGAAAGGAAAGAAAGCTGGCATTAAATGGACAGATTTGCTGATGAACTTTAGGATTTAAAATGGCAAACAGGTCGTGCTGTACATTTATTAGTTATCAGCCATCTTGCCACCTGCGGTTAATCCTGCCTGTATCAGCAGCAAATATACTGCTTGGGTGTCCTCCTTTGGTACCTGATCGTATCTTGTACATGCAGTAAGGTACGGACAGATGGAAGGGGAAAAGAAGTTGGGGTGGGGGTGGGGTGGAGCTCAGCTGTCACAAGCCATGCTGTTCAAATGACACACTGCGTGTATTTCTCATGAGCTCGGCAAGGCGTCAGGAGTACGAAAAACCTCGTCTCTTTCTGCCACCTACTTCCGTTTGCCCTCCTGAAAGTTACCGCCTCTGCCTGCAACCTCCCTTGCCCTACGTCA
>NW_008825071.1:3457206-3467657 GCF_000699105.1 Pygoscelis adeliae
CGGGGCTGCGCCCAGCCCGCGCGGGGTGGGGGAGCTGCGGTCCCCCCCGAAAGGTGCGGGGGCACACGCGACTCCTGCCGCCGGCGAACTGGGGGCTCTCGCTCACGGGGCGTGATGCTGGCGCCCCGGTGGTTTACAGCAGCCTGGTGCACCGCCTGTGCTGGGTCCATGGTGAGAAGGCCTTGCCCCTCGCTTGTACGCTGTTTACTGGCCGGTTTGCCCCTTGGAAATGGATGCGGCAATTCCTTTTGCCGTGCGCGAAGTGAACGAAGAGGGATAGACAGAGAAGGAACAGGGGATATGCTGAAACATGTAAGCCACATACTACAGAGCTTTGTGTCCTCCAACAACCTGATGATATAAACAAAGCCTGAGCCGAAATAGCCTGTTCCTCAGCAGATGCAAACCAGTTTCACTGAATTTGCCTTTTGTTTCTCACTCAGACTCTGATTAGTCAGGCCGTGAGTCACAGCTATTCACTCTAAGATGATAACCTTTCACCTACAACGAAACGATTTTGTGTACCAAAGTATTTTCTGTAAGACACACTAGTCATATACTTTACGTAGTATTTAACAGTGGTTTGCTCAAATTCTGTGCTTGGATAAGCAGAATTTTTCAGTACCTAAAGTACCAAGCACACTGCAGTGAGTAGAATTTTAGAGACGTTCAGTCTGGAAAGTATTTTTAGAACTTGGCCCCTTATTCTAGGGTCTAACTGACATGTGAGTTCTTTTAAAAAAAACAACAAGCAAACACCTAATTTTCACTCTTCCCGAGGAAAAAATTAGAAATCGATTCTTTGTGTCCTCTTTATTTAATGTCTTAATTCTCCTCATAGGAACCATATGACAGGAGAGAGAAAAAGTATACTGAGTATTGTAATTTGTGTCTTCTATAAAATGGTTCCTTGGTCCTTGCTCCTTAGGCTTTTGTCTTTCCTGCATTATTCTGTCACCACCTATTCTTGTTAGTTATCCTAGATCTTATTCACTAGCCAAACTGCACAATAGCTGGCTTGTCAGGAACAAGAATGTTAGCAGCAATAATGGCAAGAAGACCATAATGGAGAGTGTAAAAGTGGCTGGAATGGTTTTATACGTGTTGCTCTGAGTTGGATGACTTCCACAGAGAAAAACCTAAAATAGTGAAAGAATACAATACTATTAGTAGCTTTGCATAAAAATGCTGCAGAAGGACAACATACATTGATCAAGAGACACCCCCCCCCACACACACACATATTAATGATGTCTCTGAGCCCTCTGTACTTTCTCTTTGCAGTTAGGTGTTGTGATTTTTATTTGTTTGTATCACATCCTATTCAAGGATTCAGTCAAGAGTCAAGCTAGTGGAAGATGCAAAGCGGTAAGATGACTCAAAGGCACCGGCCCATTCTGTGTTCAAAGATTCATCTCCTAAGGTCTCCTTTACACATAAGGATAGTCAGGATAGTTGATATAAATTAATGACAAATGTGAATTTCAAGTAAGTTCAGAACACTAAATTAAAGCCTCCTTTTTCTGATAAAAATTTTCTACACATGTAGAATATAATTTAACTAAAAAGTAATGCTTTAAACGCTACAATAGACCAACTGCCCCAAGTTACAGGATCTATCTGGTAAATCCTAAAACAATATGTTTCTCTTCTACACATACATTAGAGGAAGATTTCCCCAGATAAATCCAGGGAAGGCTACAAATAAATGCATTACAAAGGTGGGGTCGCTGAGATTGACCAAGCCTGGAGTTGAAGACTTAGACAGGGAGTCACTGGTGGGGTAGTAGGAGACAGGTTGAATAAGAAGTAGGAACAGGAAATTCAGGTGTTCAGGCAAAGAAACTAGGAAGGGAGGTAGAAAGGCAACGAGGGAGACCCTGACTCAAGCTCAGCAGGGAAAAGGCATGGAAATCGGAGCCAATGTGGAAAGCCAAAAGCAGGCTTAGTAGGTAAGGAGACTAGAACTAAGGCGAAGATGGCAAAAATGAATAAGGACAAGAGCATGGTATGGATTGGTGAATGAAACTGCTCCTTTTTGAAGGGGTAGAGGAATCTGTGCCTGCCAGAGCACACTCTATTCTTCACCAGAAGGTGATGCCAGAGGTTTGCCCTTTTCTGGCAAAGTACTATGTGGCAGTTCCCTGTAGGGCTGATTCACAAAGAAAACGCCAGCTTTGCTACCATGACATATTTACTGTAAGTGTCAGAATTCTGTGTGTTTGGTTGTTAATACCTGAAAGCGTTAACATGATACTGTAAGGGGGAGTTTCAGTGGCTGGGAGGTGGACAGGGATGAAGCATTCAAGTTACTGTTCAAAAAACTAGAAAATTATGATGCATGTAATACACACAAGAAAACATTAAGATTCAAGAACTCAAAAATCAGTAATTTCTGCTTTTCCACCTTCTGTTTGGCTCTTTGGTGGTATCATCAGGACACATTCCTTAATTATTTCCATCAATCTCTTTCAACAGAAGTCTCACCTCATTGAGGGCACAAGGTGGAAACTTTTTCTGGGGATAAATTAAGGCCGTGTAATGAAGACATTGTTTTGTGTCTGGATTTGTCCCTTTTGTCACAGATGTTGGACAAAGCACATTAGGAAATCAAGCAGATTGTTGCAAAAGGAGGAAAGATGTCATACGGTTAAGATGTACATGCTTCTCCATTGAACATGTTTGCTTCTTCCAGTCTTAATGCTAACGAGTCACTTAGAATTCATGAAAAAATGGTTTGTGTTTCAATTACTGCATGAGCACCGGTACAGTTCTGCCTGACTATGTAAACTGACATATAATGGTAAATACGCAAAAAGTCATGTTGTAGGAATTGCCAGCTAAGCAGCCAAAAGGAATGTTTTTAACCTTAATCTCTCTGCCTCCCTTCCCATCTGTAAGATCTCTTATTGTCTCGTTTACCCTCTATTTACATGGGTATTATGAAAATAAATTATTTATGAAGCACTTAGCTATTCAAGAGATGAATGCTTTAGAAAATTTAATGAGCAAATTCATAGAAGGGTTTAAATAATGTGCAGCAAATAAGGATCATACATCGAATGACAGCAGACAAAATATATATCAATAACAAAATAACATGACAATCAGTTATATAGTCTCAATAAAACAGGGTTGGTATGGAAAGAAACACCACCAACCTATTATAATGAAAATAAAGACTAACAGAGTTTGTAGAATCAAAGGAACCAAATTAATGGTCCATAAGTAACCTTAATTCTGGGATTTCCTGACTCTGATAGGCTCAACTTTGCACCTTAAAGAGGTTCTTTTAGTATTTTTTGTGTATGTGACATATATTTTCATAATATGTTTTAATTTTCATAAAGCCTGTCCTTCCTCATGTTTGACAAAGAAATTATCCTGGAAAACACTGAAAATGCTTCCTTGTTAACAAAAATTCTAAATCCTTGCAGACTAAGCAGACTGCCACAGTTAACGAGATTTCCATATGCCATCCGAAATGCTAGCTTAGTGGCACAAAGCCTTGTCTGGTTCATGAATACAGCTATCTTCTGCCCCTTTTCTCAACCATGAAGTCTGGAACTGTGAGAAGTTTTCCCCAGAGCCTTACGCTTCTAGTGTCTCTTGAACAACCAAATACATAGCGCGCCACAGATACTTCCATTATCCATTTTACTCCATCTGCAGAAAATCCTTCAAGAGTTCAGGTCATATAGCTTTTATAAGGGCAGTCTTTCTACTGCCATGAAAACAAGGACACCCAGAGCTATTGAACCCCAGCTAATCCCACGTACTATGCGTCCAGAGCTCTAAAAAATAACAAGATTCAACGACTGAAAGTGTCTGCTGACATATTGTTGGTAGATATTATAGATAGGAGTAGGCAATGAGCGATGAAAGTGAAAATAAAACCAGAAAATTTCAATCCGTGGCAATGAATTCTGAATAGCAGCACACAGCCTAGCAGTTTCTGTATTTCAGGTGTTGCAAGGTTACCTTGATTTGAAACCTTCTTCTAAAGAGGCTAAACAGATTGTGGCCCTCTGTTGCACTGGTAACATGCCTCCATCTTTTCTGCTCTGGGGAAAAAAAAGTAGTCGTTATACATGTAATGGCTAATTAGCAACATCTTGCGACGTTATATGGTGGGATTATTTTTAATGTAATCATCTACACTGCAGGGAAGTTTTGAGACTTCACTCAGTGTGCACTGTCATGGTGCTGAGCACTAGAGAAACATAAAAAGAGGCAGACAGCCCTGCCCTGAAGAACTAATTGCCTAAAATAAGACTCTTTGTTTTCTGTTTTTAAAACCAAGTTCCTTCGTCAATATTGTTTCTAGCATGAGTGGCTGAGAAGGGATAAAACAGGAAAGCAGCATACAAAATACACTCAAAATGCAATAGATTTTCTAGTCTCACGGCTGGAAAATCTGGTCTCTTGGATAGTTTCCAAACTAGGAAGGAGACTGCTGCTCCCACTTTGGCGTGTATCTCATCCGTCATGAAGTTTCTCTCCCTACAGATGCTATAAGGGTTATTGGATGTCATATTAAGCATGCCCACAGTTATATACCGATGGCCTTGCATTTCAGAGAGGATGATGCTATGGGGGAAGGCAGGAGAAATTCTGTCTTTGGTAAAAAGGAGGTTTTGCTTTGTCAACCTTTCGAATATGTCTGTTGTTCAGGGCAATCAGTGTACATTTACAGTGCACCTTGCGATTCAGACCCAGATCCGTAGCTAGCTGGACAGAGTGTGCAAAATCATATTTTGAAAGTGCCATCTAGTGGCTCCATCGGTTTTTTTGTGTCGGAAAGTGAAGTTCATCTCCCCGAAATTCGGGGTCAGACCAAAGGCCATGCTGGCTTCAGAGTCAAGGTGGTCAGCGGTGAGACCTCGGTAGCTATTCGCAGCCTGCAATAAGCAGTGCAAATGCTGTAATCTCTCCCAGCTAGAAGACACGGTTGGAACAGGGAAACCTGTGCAAATGCCCCCAGGAATAGGGATGTGAATCTAGCTGCTGCACCTGGATATGAACACGGAAGTGTGTGCAGAATTATACAAATAAAAGGCACATAGAAATAACTGAGTTTTAGTTTTCTGTTGGCAGGCCCTCTATTTCTTCCAGGAAGACAACAGCCCCTAAATCCCCAACTTAAGCTGATTAGTAATAGAGATGCCTTTCTGAATTGCTATTCTTAAATACCCTAAAATTTGACTGCAGACCTCTAAGGGTCTTCAGAGACAGAGTGAAAATCACTGATGCACTTTATTTTCTTAGAAATATAGGGACAAAATAACTGGGTCAAAATGGATGTGGCAGATTTTTAGCAAACCAGTGGCAGTTCATTCGGATGCAGCACATGGCTTTGTGACTAGAAAACTGGAGAAAGGAAACCAAACTTTGTTTTCAACCAGATTTTATTGACACAAACACTTACAAAAGCTTCGTAGCTCTGTGTAGCAACTTCAGAATTAATTCATTGTTTCCCAAGAGTTGCTGAATTCTATACAGGCTCTTGGTAGCCTTATTATTGTATAGTTTAGAGTTCTTAGTTTGGCACTAGTTCCTCATAGAAATCATCACTTTGACTACTGATCCTTTCCTGCAACTGACAAAGGCGTAGTAAGCCAATATAAATCAATGTACTATTTCATCCTTTTACAGTTTCGGAAGACCACAAATCATTCTCAGAAGTTATAATTTTAATTTACTTGCCGCTAATTTAAGGCTCAAATTTTCTTCTGGATTGTTCTCTTGTGGCTGGAATAAATGGACCATTGATTCCTGGTTCCATTTATGCGTATCCATCAGAATGAGTGAAGCTCTGCAGAAAGACACAAACTCTGCGAGAAGCAGTTAGATAAGCAGAAATTTTATACTCATTTATAACTTAAAGGCAATGTATAACTGTCTTGAAACCGGTCCTGTATTATATTTTATTCAGTAGCAACTGGGTTTTTCTGCAGTTCTACTTTCTTGTGGCACTGGTAGTTGAATATATGATGAAATATATGATTCACAGAAATACCTTGTTTAGCTCCAGTTGTGCACTTAAATCTTGCCACTTCCATGTGGTTCATACAAATGTTTAGTTAAACATATGTTGATTTTTTTTTTTTCTGGATATACATCCTTTTCTGAATTGGGGTCAGAGTACTAACGATTGCGCTATACATAAAAATAGATGTTCATGTTGTTGCTATATCTGTTTTTAATAATTTAGGAGACACTCAGGCACCATGGTGTTGAGGCCTAGACATACTTCTTAACCTTCTAAGACCCAAATAAATGGTATAACATATGATAAAAATCCAAAAAGAAAGGAAAAGAACCCACAAAGAACCATCAGCACAGGAATCTTAAAGTCCTATGGAAATAATTCTGTTAATCTAGTTCAAGATTACACATTCCTGATCTTTACAGTTGAAATTAGTTACATCTGGAACATTAAGATGGAACACCAACTTTTTGGTTTTGATAGATATTTTGGTATTAAACCCAATTATGTCCCTTGAAATGAGGAATATGTGAGTGATAAGGAGCCATAAGGCTAGAGAGGAAGGCTGTTTTTTTCCTAATTCTACTGATGCATAAAATCATGCTAAAAAATTGATGTATTCCTGCCTCTCCCACGCAAATATTTGGGATATTCATTCTTTAATCAAAAGCATTATCAAATGAAAGAAACTCTTCCCAGAAAACATTTTCAAAAAGCAAAGTGTTTTTCCAGAAAGTTTGCAAAAAAAAGTCTTCACCTCACCACAGAACATTTGCAAAAGCAAACTGCAGATGCTTCCTCAAGTTCTAGTCATATGACCCTTAATTTAAAATGTGTTTCTTTTTAAAACGTGGCCTATAAACACGCTTGGGGGGAGCTCAAGACAGTCATTTAGGAAACAGAAACTTGAGACATGTGGTTGAAATATGGTGGGGAGAAAAAGAGAACGCATCACATTAATGACATTGAGAGTAATTTCAAATGCAATTTTCTCATGATTTTCTCTTCGAATGGGATCCTGGAGAGCCAGGGGACAAAGGCAACAAGGTACATGGCCAACAAGCTAATTGGCCTTGCAGTTTGTCATTTATTGTTTGTACTTAGCTTTAAGTTTGTAAAACAAACCCTTCTGAAGAAAAGCACTCAAGTGAACAACTGTCAAACCGTTCATCTGGTGTTCTGATCTTCAGGATGACCAAGGAAATGGTGCTTTTCCTGTATGTATCTCCTCCCTATAGGTGATCAGTTAGTGAACTCATGGAGTTTGTTATATTAGTTGGTGTATTTCACAAAGAGGAAAAAAAAAGTGTAACCAGTACAAAATCTTATACTGAGATATTGCAGTCTGAGTCCCTTTTAATTGTTGCATTAACTGCCAGCCTCAACAGAGGGAGGACTGAAGGGATGATAACGCAGGACACCAGATTTGAATCTCTCGTTGCTGAAGAATTTGTTGTGTTTAGGGATCTGCCACTGCCTATGCCAGTCTGAAAAGAAAGCTCTGCCGTCAGGAGCCTATGGTTTCCTGCCAGCGTACCCCACACTGAGAAATAAAGAGAAGGAAATCGGTGTGCTATAAAATAGTTGCATCTTTAGGTTTTGCACATTTCACAGGGGCTAGTCCGAGAGGAAGGGAAGTTCCACATCAAGCTGATATTTAAAACTTGCTAGCCAAAATAAGGCCCAGGCATTGCTCCTTCCTTTTCTATAGCCAAAGTGTGTTTGTGTAAGAGGCTGGTCTCTTACACGGCTCACACAGACTTGATGAATATTCATGATGAAACACAAGCCTTCTGTCTAGTCATACATGCACACACAGAGCCTTGACTGGAGCTGGCAGGACCTTTTATCACTTAGCCATGATGAGGTGTAAGGACATGTTGCTTCAGGAGGGAAAAGATTCCCTGGTGGACTGAGTGATTGGCAGGTCTCGCCAGGAGGTGTAACGTACCCTTGGGCACCACCTGCCCACTCTGCTTCCACAGGGTGGGAGAGAGACTACTGGGCAAAAATCTATGCCCTTTCCCAACTCATTGGTTCCCAAAGAGAAGGTGTCTGAGGAGCGGACTCCAATTTCCTCCATGCTGAGGCTCTTATGTCTCCTAGCCATAGCAAAGGGGAACAAGGGAAACATACTCGCTTCAGGTCCCCTGTGTAGTCATATTAGGCAGCCACAGCCTTGCCCTGGGGAACCTTAGCCCATGGATTTTCCCTCGTGATGCCACAGAGAGGCAACCTCTAACATCACGCAACACTCCACAGTGCATCATGCATTGGATTGTCATTTGAAAAACAGCAGCATTAATAATCCTGGACAAAAGTCCAAGCTTCTGTCTCTCTTATTTTCCTAGAAGGGGGATGTTTCCAGGGCTTCTATGTCAAAAATTGTTCACATCCTTTTAAAATACCACACTATGTACACATCTTTCTCCAATCACTTCCCCAAGGTCCAGGTATTAGTCCAAGTTAGGTATGCAGCTGGCTCCTTGCTTTCAGAGCTGTGCTCTGGGTCATGGCCAAGCCCCTTGCAAATAAATTGCTGGAGGTTTTCTACAGGCAGTAAAGAGAGGCTACCGTAACCATGTCTGTTACTCATCAGTTAATTTACTGGAAACCTGGAGACTTCTGCGACTGGCCAAATATTCTTTCTGGAGAGACACAACGTTCCCTAACATAAAATAATTAAAAAGGCATTACAATTTGCCAAATGATGTATCCAGATTGATAGCAGTGTAAAGAACAGTCTTTTTATCTTTTGCCATTGCAGAAGACTACAAATTCTGCCAAAAAAGTTATTAAAGTCAGTAGGTGTATATAGGAATGGCACCAATTATTTAGTCATCCTGAAGATCAGAACTCTGGATGAAATTTTGGGTACTACAGCCGCCGCCATCTTCCCTTTCCTCTTCCTCTTGTTTTGTTTACAGGAGAATGTAGAATCAATAAAAATTCAGAAGGTGAAGGTAAATTTAATAAATTGGGCGTAATGAGCTCTAAGGGATTTTCACTAAAACTTTCCGCATATATTGACAGGATAGAAGGGCACAGACCAATTGCAACAAGTATTTGGTGCGTTAAGGACTAAAAATGTACTTGGGTTAAGAATAAGAAAAGTACGTGTTTTACAGCAGATATTGGGATGGTACCTGGAAGTGATATTTCAAATCTAGTCCAGACTTGCTGCAGAGTGCTTATGGATTGCAGACTTCATAAGGAAGAGCATTCACTGAAAAAGCAAACAGGAAACCACATTTTAAAAATGATAGCTGAACATATGGAAGTTTTCACATGCATGATGTGAAGTGAGGAGTGTGTGTGTTACTAACAGGCAGTGCTATAGCTGATTCTGTATCACAACAGGCCCGTATCATAAAAGACTCCAAAGCACTATTCTAGTCTAAACTGTAGTAAAGAGCCCAGGTCTCAAGTCAGATCAGGGTTACAAGAGCTGGGGAGCCACTCTGTAATGACGTACTGATACGTGTGTGTTGACCTACAATGTTGATTATTTTGGATGTGTTTCTTTTATCTAGTAGAGGCTATGGCGAAAGAGCAAGCGGGAATATTCACAAACGGCCTGAAGCAGGCCATCTACCAGCAAACACTTTTGAGATTTCATAAAGGAAAATGCTCAAAATACTAACTTTGAAAACTTTTGCTCCTCCACCAGTTAAGAGCAAAGTTGTCTTTGCTCACACAAGCTGAGACTAGCAGCATTCAAAAGTAAAGTGGGTGTTTTTGGAATAAAAAGGACTTTCAACAGGGTCTCTCTTAAGAAGGAAAGGAATTTGGAAAAATCAAGCTAGGAGTATCTGTAGAAGGCATAAAAGTCTCCCTTGCAGAGATATGCTATTAAGTGATGTCTGCAGCTGTGGATACGCTCATGCTGGGATGTCTGAGTTGTAGGTTATCTGCCTAAGTTATTACGCAGGGGCGATAAAAGCGCTCGACCCTGAGCAGCAGGATCCTGTGCAGACTGCTCAGCCTCCTGATTACCCAAACGGCTCGTTCGGTCGGGACGCTGTCAGTGTGCAGGCATGTAGAAAACAGCAGCGCGAGTTTAACACGAGGTGGCCGGAGTCGTTTCCGTAGGGCTGCACATTTATGCTTACTGAAGCCAGTGTCCCCCATTAGTGGATATAGCAGCTACAGCCGCCGTGAGGGAACGCACGGTGCTGTCTGCTAGATTTAACAGAAGTTTTGAAAAGAAAAAACGAAACAACTGTCTCGCCTGCTGTTGGGGCGGGTTGCCAGCGCCGTGCGTGCGTGAGCCTGAGCCTCTGTGCCACTCAAGCCGTTACTGAGATGCTGTTACCAGAAGTTGTCCCTCCACGCTCTTTCATATTTAATAAGCTGTGCGAATGGATCAGTTAAATGACCAACCACGCTGTTTAAGCCAGGAGGTAACACCATTAAATTTTCTGCTCCACCTTGCACTTCCCGAGGCATGCCCTGAGGGCTG
>NW_008825071.1:3468027-3472408 GCF_000699105.1 Pygoscelis adeliae
CGGGGCCCTGCGGGCCCGCCCGCGCCGAGATGCGTTTTTGCTGTTGAGCTGGTGGGCTTTATTCTGCCTAACGGGGCGACCGGGGAAAATTCCGCCTCCTTCGCCCAGGGCTGGGCGAGGCCGGGCCGAGGCCTGGTGCGGGGCCTTCCCGGCCGCCCCCAGCCTCCTGCAGCAGGAGAGCGAAAGGGAAAGGCCTTGCGGTTCCTTCCACCTGGCAGCTATCGCCGAAGAAATGAAATGAACAGGTCGCTTTTATTATTATTGTTTTTTTTTAAGGACAGTGGCAAGGCAGTTTGCTACCGGGTGCCTCGTTATTTAGTCATTATCGTGATTGTTGCCGTCCCCTCGCCTCTGGACCCCGTTGCTTGTGATGGCCGCTGTCCTGCGTGGAAGTTTCCGGTGGGACAGAGATGGCGAACAGGTTTTGCGCTGGCCCACACGGCACCGAGTTTCGCACGGCACCGCCTCTATCCCCCCTCAGTTTTCCGGATGGCTGCTAATAGCGCACAAGAGTAAAGGATGCCCTCTGTGCCGTTTGGGGTTGCTGTAAGCTGTCACAAATGTGTTTTATAGAGGCTGATTTTAATTTTGCCACCCAGGAGAGTAATAGTCCCAAGGAAATGAAGCGTCTTTCTGCTATTGTTATATATCCGAAGGAAAAATCCTGGCACATAATTGGCTAAAAAACAGTAGTGTGATGAGTCAATAAATTTCTATTGTGTAGCTTTCTCTGGGTGAACAATACTGTGTTCTGGGGTAGTGTTAAACAATTAGTTCACATATCATACAAATAAGCACATCCTAGATGGATATATGTGGGGGTAGAAGAAATTATTCATCTCTGGCCAATCAGACAGCAGTTTTTATTTATTTCAGTGTTTAACAGAATACCTCTCTGGGCTCTGGGAGACCTTGCGAGCAATTGAAAATACAATAACTTTAGAAGGAAAGCCAGCAGTTTTTCCTCACTCTCAAGCCAGAATAATAATATATGACAAAATATCCTGTTCCCACAACTATTAGCCTTTCTACCCCCAAGTGTGTGAACAGATAGCTGCGCAGGATCGACAGACCTCTTCGCAGAGTATGTCCCGCCATGGGGCTGGCTCCCTGCCCTCTTTCTCTAGTGGAAGAGGTTTTGGGTTTTGGCATTAATGTTTCCACCAGTACAAGGCAGAAGGAGAGAGGAGTCCTTCCCCAGGTCCCTCGGAAATGAGTAATAAGGCCAGAACCTTAGTTTGTGTAAATGCAGCTGGCTGTATTGAGGAAAGTAGGATGAAACAGACTGAAAATCAGCCATATTGTTTCTTCTGAATTTCAAGCATCAGCTCCCTCCATAGTGCTATTTAAAGTCAAAATATTGTATTTTCAACTATATGCACTGAAAACATTTACGAGGAACGTACCTTCACCTTTGAATGGTCCTCACCATTTCACCTGGGTTGTTTGGAGTAGTTCTGTGTAAATTCCTGCAGTTACTTTTATTGTTTTGTGTTACAATAGTGCCTAGAAATCTGAGCCATTTTGCTAGATGCTGTTCAAACACATCCTAAAGGACAATCCCTTCTCAGAAGGTTTGCAGGCTAGTTCCTTACCCTGAGAATAGAATTTAATTCCTGGATTTCATGTCTTGGTACATTTGAGTTCTTGTTTCTCGAGAAAACTTAATTTTTCTCTGTTCTCCTTTAATCCCAATTACTGCCTAATTAGAAGTTAATGTTTTTTGAAGGAGGACTACCAAGAGAGTTTTCAAGCAACTTGAAGCATGCAGGATTCTGTGAACGAAGTCTCTACAGATGGCGCATGCCTACAGACCCAACTAGGTCTCTCTAAGGCATTAAGGAAAAGTTTAATATTTTTCATTTTGTGCAGAGATTAGTGGTCCCCAGCTGTGCCTGAGACCATCCGTTCTTCACAGCTGGTCATTCTTATTAATCCCCAGGAAATGGCCCATGTTCTAATTTGTTGATTTTTAAATACAAACTGAGCAAAATCCATTTAAACACGGTAGTGTAAAAATTGAAATCATACTTCCTGATGGATCACATTTGTGAAGAAGTAACTTCTGTGGGGGTAAAAAAATAATACCCTAGGTTCACCTCTGGTGTTTATTTTGAAGTGTCACAGTAAATGTAACGGGAGAACATAAGCATCCTAGACACCCTTCTTAATGAACCCAAATGCGTTTTTAGTCTGACTGGTTTTTTTTGTCCTCATGTGGGAAGAGAGATGTCAGCACAGAAAAGCACCGGGCCATTATGACAATTGGGATTAACAGGCCAGAAGCTAGCAATGCCGTAAAGCAGGAAACTGCTGCTTTATTTTTACTGACGTTCAATATGTTTGAAGTGGATTGCTCTAGCTGTGTTTCCTGAAAAAGGTGAAGTTTCTTAGGACTGTCAACCCTGGCAGTGAATGGTCAGCAGATTACTACAGTGAGAGCTCATTATGGGTCTTTCTTGCGTGCTTTCTAGCCAGATAAGTCTGGGTAAAAAACAGTTCCAGTCTCTCTGTTCCTCAGGTGCATATTCTGCGGTTGTAGGGACTGTGCCTGGCCACCTCCGTGGCAATGCAGGTCCTCTTACTTTGCGTGCCCGAGGCCTTAAAACAGGTACTAAACTTCTCCTAGTTCCCTCCCAGCCGGTGCTGGGCTTTTCCCAGTTTTCTAATTACCTGAGCACTCTAATTTATCATCCTGCTGGTCAAGAACGAATCACTGCTAAAGTAGAAAGTGCGTGCTTTGCAAAAGAACTTGCTAAAAGCACAGGCTTTTCTCATAAGCCACACAAGACAGTTAGAGACACAACAGAGTGAGCAGCAGGGGAATATAAACTCCCAGCCATGACCTTAATGCTCCAGAGGCTTCCGAGGGCTTTGGTCACTATGCTTGAGAAAAATATGCAGAGCCATTCTTGTTCCCGCTTCTCCAACTGCAGTATTTCTTCCAAGCCCCAGACCAGCTGTCTTCCTTAGGTTGCATCTGTGTTTAAAAGTAGTTCATTTGCGAATGCTCTTCTTTTTCTGGCTTTTTGCTGAGGAGTTTTTACTCTACCAGCTCTTCCTTAGGGATAGCTAGGCGGAGAGTTGGGTTCTAGCTGTGTTGAATCCCTTTCTTCCACTGTGGCAGAGCCATTCTGCTGGCACTTGCCGACGATGCCTCGAGTTTACTTTCCCAGATGCCATGAACAAGCTATATGACCAACGTTAACTGTCAAGGGGATGCTTTAACAGACAGTGATTCTTGTAGTTGTAAATGATATTTCACCAGGAGAGAAAAACAAAAAAATTATCCTCTAAACAGTGTGAGATCATTTTCTTTTTTTTTTTTCCTTGCCAAAGCAAGATTGAAATTTGGACTTTTCAGTATAAAAAAAACTTTGTCCTGATCTCTCCATCACTGAAGATGCTTGGGTACTAGGAAATAAAAAGGCCTGAATGAGTTTATTTTACACCTCTACTGTCTCTTTGCCCTTCCTAAAACATGATTACATAAATGAATAATGAAATATGATTTGCATCTCTGTACATTACATAAATGAATAATAAAATATGATTTGCATCTATTTAAGGCAAAAAGTTCTTAATCCTTTACATTTTTCAACAACTGGATGAAAATGGGCATGTGGAAAGCTTAGGTTATGAAATGCTCAACATTTTCCTTAGAAGCCCACTCACGTATTGAAATTAAAATTGAGGCTAGGTGAAACATTTAAAACCACCATACTGATTTTCTTTGGTGTTCGCTGTAAAATGCATCTTTGATTTGTTTTGAGCTAGTAAGTCTTATTTTTGTCTCTTTAAAGATGTAGAGCAGCATGTTAATAAGAAAATTCAGTATCTGAGCCTCATCCATTGTAAAACAGTGTGGCTTCCTTTATTTCCCCCCACAAAGAGTCTAGCCTGGTCAGTATTTTAATTACAGTGATTGAGGTACTGTGTGACTTCTGAGAATGTTTATTGTCCTTGCATGGAGGCATAGCTTATACGAAATGGCAGAAAACTCTAGTGACTTATTTCATTCCATGCTAGCACGTCTGTGAGGGTGAAACACAGGACGCACCTCAACTAGCAGATTAGTTTGGAGCAGGGGTGTATTTCTGAAGGCTAGCTCCTGGACGTCCTCTCTTACTGTGTTTTCTTTCATGTCTTAAGTATACAAGCTGGGTTGCTTCCACACGACACTGAACTGGAAGATGCACTCCAGCGGCTACGCTCCAACCACTGACAGGTGTTCTGTCCGTGGGACCACACCAGAACTAAAGGAAAGTAAAAACCCCTTGAAATGTGTCTAGCGCAGACATTGGATCCTTAGCACCAACAATTTTGGGCTGCTCTACTTGTTAGTGCAGCCATAGCCAGAGGCACGTGAATATGGAACCCA
>NW_008825071.1:3472433-3491977 GCF_000699105.1 Pygoscelis adeliae
AGCGTGCACGTATTTAATGTGTCCAGCTTATTCATACGATATTCATCTATCTTGAAAGTTTAGCAGCGGAATAGTGGACAGGTGATACATAAAACCCAGCTCTGGAAACCGCAACCCTGCACCCCACTTCAGAGAACATATGAAAGAACTTCTGTGAATTGTCAAACAAAGATAGCAAAACAGAGAGAGAAGTTATTAGTTGCTAATTAGAAGCAAGTGCCCTGCCGTTGTCTAGGTGGGGAACATTTGTATCTATTGTTTATCATTAAAATATTAAGAATGCTTGCCACAGTTCCTGCAGTTTTAGTTCAAAGGCAGTTATTTACATTTGCAGGGTAAAATCTTAGCGATGACACCTTGCATTTGGCTCAGTAGGACCAGCACTTATAACTAATTGCGCTTATTATTATATTGACTTCCTTTTTTGCATGTATGCTCTTGTCCTCTGGTTTACCTTAGAAACTGTCCAGCTTCAGAGCTGATTTTATCACTGCTGTAAATGCAGAGAGAGTAAATTGAAGGCACATTCTGCCCCAAATTAACTAAGTTAGCATTTGAATCTCTTTTCTGTAATTTAAAATACTATGAGAGATGCACATGGACATACGTGTAATGCATATAGGCACATATGCATAAGCTCTGCACCCTAGAGTATCAAACATTGATTATTAGCCTTTTAAATACCATTAATAAAAATGGAGTAATTCATTTTTATATGGTGGATTTTCAACACACTTTAAAAATACAAACTAAATGAGTGGGACTCACTTGGTGTTTCTGACCTGGAAAAGTCTAAATCCAATCTTCCTGTTGTTTTTGAGAGAAAACAGGTATTTCAGGGAAGAAGCGGTTCGAACACCCAGCCTAACATTATAGTTTGGAGATGGCCAGGCTTTTGCAAGCTAGTCTTCTCCAGTGAAGTTTGTTTTGCTAAATTTAGTGAATCAAATGAAAAAACAAGTGACAACTTGGTCTGTCTTTACTTTGATTTATGCCGAAAAAGAATGTAGCCAACTGTATAATACCTTATTACCTGGTAATTGCAGATACGAGCACCCTGCTGGTTGCAACCTCCTGGAACCTTAGCTTTTCTATGATTTTTATTCGAACTGAAGTCATACATGTGGCTGTATAGCGACTAGCAAGGAATACGCTTGTCATGTAAGTCATCCTACTTCTCAAAGACACAGAAAAATGATGAGAGTATCAGCCTTTTGATTTATCATCCCATGAGTGTCAGAGGAGATGGCCTGGAGCTTCAGGAAGAACAGCTCCCCTCCCAGCCCTGGGACAGTTTTGTTCCTTCACTCCAAGAAAAATAAGCTGGGCCAAATTTCTATAGACAATATCTTCATTTACCTCCGTAGAGTAACAGCCTCTATGAATTTAGCTGTCGTCTTCTGCTCTCATGTCTCATGGTTTCCGTAGTGTGATTCACGATATCTTTTTTTTTTTCCCTGCAAAGCTAGTTAAACCCAAAATATTGAAAAACACAGATACGCCTGTTATTCAGAATGACATCATATTCTCTGAAAAAAAAATCTGTGCTCCCGATGTGACCAGCTGCTTCCGAAAAAATAAGTCACAAGGTTGATTGTTTGTTTTGTTTTGTGGGAAACACTTTCTTAGGTTTTGCAGTGCCTAAGCTGATGGCATCCTTACACAGTCTGACGTCAACAAATGCAAAATTGCTCTGCTTCTGCTTTAAACTAGCCAGTCAGCATGACCTTTTGGCTCAGGCAGGGCTGTTGTCTGTATGCCTTTGGGATGGTTGCTGGCATCCTTGGAGTGAGGTAGAGAAAGCCTTTAACCGTTCGCAGCGTCTGAATGAACGTGGCCCGAGATACCTCACAGGGGTGTAACGCAAAGAAGTACTGACCACCTATTCAGAAAAAAATCCAAACCCTTTCAAAATACCTTAACTTGAGCATTCTGAAACAAAAACACTGGGAATGGCAAGTAGTTTTTGAAAACTTCACCCTGAGCTTAACTCTTCACTTTTTTTCTCAGTTTCCAGACTGTTGGTTATTCTATTTTATAATACTTATGGCATGATAACAATACTAATATGTACGTAATTACAAAGCCATGCCACTCCTTATCCAAAGGGAAAAGAGGTGAAAGGAAGGAATTGGAAGCAGCGGTATTGTAAGTCCTACAAATTCATGAAAATTATTGTAACAAACTTTAAAAAAAGAAAAAAATGGAAAAAAGAAAGGGGCTTGTGTGTGATTTACAGCTTTATTTTTTGGGGGCATACGTGTGAGTTATATATAGCACACAAATGAACTAAAATGAGAAAATTGTAACATTGATTTTTGCAGCCTTTCACAGTGATTCTGTCTGTTAAACTGTACAAGGGAAATTCCTGCTTTCCTTTTATGTTTTGGAGATAATTTTTTTGTGTTGTCATACAGTCTGGTATTAAAGTAAATGCTGTGTTCTGATTTCCATCAGTGTGGTTTAATCAGCAGCTGAGTTTTCTTGCAGCACCTAAAAATAACAATACCTCAGTCACCCAAAAATGAATAGTTTTCTCTGTCTGGCCTGGTTGCATGGACAGAGGAGGTATACCCCCAGTGATGAAGAAATATGGCTGTGGATTAGGAGGGGATGTATTTCTGGCATACGCTGTCAAAACTCTCTGGAAATACATTAAACTTTTTATTCCGTGTATCCATCCTTAAAGTGCAGGGCACGTGGCAGTTACATGCCTGCAGTCTCCCTTTGCATTTTGTGGTATCTACACAGCCTGGAGAAGCACATACCATCCTCCTTTGTCCAAAACGCTCAAATTACATCATTTGCTTAACCTCCCTTTGGGTACCCCTTCATCTTGGCACCAGTTGTTGCAAGGCTTGCTTTGGCTCTGTGCTTGTTCTCTTTTCAATGACACGTCTTTGTGGAATGTGGTAGCTCTTCAGGGCATAATCAGTCAGGGTGCAAGAAAAGAACGTGGGACAGATTACCAGAAAAATCATCACTGCAATGCTGATATCTTGCTGATAGGCAAGAATCTTCACCATCAGCACGCCAAGCATCTTATTTCATTTAATTGTTATATTGGCTTTTTGGGAAGCAATGTCTTAATCACAGTGAGTGCATGCTAGACCTCTCTAGTCTTCTCACAGCGCCAATGGTTGCAGCACTGAGACATTTGGTATCTCCTCTACCTTTCAGGGAGACACGGTTTTTGCATGGAAGCTCCACAGTGGCAATCATTTTTTCCCACTGCTTCTTAGGAGGGGTAGCAGGAATTTCTGGCAGCGAAACTGTGTGTTAGACTGTAATTCAGGTGTTCCATATGGTGGACGCGGACCCTTTGGGCCCTACAGAGCCTGTCCTCCTGCAGGTTTGTTAAGGATGGGGACTGGGAGTTAAAAGTTTTGCCGGTAGACCCCTGGCTCCACAGACATCCTGGAGAGGTTGAGTTTCGGAAGTTCTTCCAACTCTGCCATTGCTGTTGGTCTGCAGCTGGAAGACAATTCCTTCTTTCATGCCACTCTGGGATGGGAATTTGTTCTTTAAAATCTCTTTCTGGAGTCCTGCACATACACGCATCCATGAACTAAAAAATTGGGCCTGCCTCTGTGTCCTTGGACGTTACCCGCTGTTTTTGGATAGGTGTGAGAGAAGCAGCCCTATGCCGCTAAACTATGAATTCTACGGTGTTAAATGTAGATCTTAATTCAAGAACGGAGGTGAGGAGCGCGCTACAGAGAACTGCCTTTGCCTCTCATTCACAAAATATGTCGTCTTGGATGACCTCTAAGTTTGTTGGCCAAAACATTTTAGACCTCCTTTGGTACATTACATTGTTCTTCCCGGTTCAGACAACTGGGTTTAATTTTCAACACATAATTATTCTACACTTCTTTGTGCATTCCCTTTTCATCTCCCCCAAAATTAAATGCATTTTGACAGTTACCACCAAGAAATAAAAAAATGTTATATTCTGTGGTTCATTGGATGCAGTACTGGAAAGTGAATCATTCCTTTCCTGCATAAGTGCTACCATATTCTGTATTGACTCTTGATTTGGAATATATAACTGTGTGTTTTACCTGATCCTGTATGTCCCCAGGAATCTTAAAAGTTCAAAGGCCCTGGCTAGAACATGCGTTTGAACATTATTAGGTCTGGCCCACAGTGCGCAGCTTAGTAGCCCTAGAGCCTACTTCAGATAAAGTCATTTTTAAACCTGCTTAACTGCAATAGTTGAGCCCTATCATGTGCCTTTCACAGACACAGATTTACTACTCTTGAACAGTAGTTCTTGGAGACTCTTTTAGCCAGAATATGCATTATTTCTTTCAACCATTTATGAAACTTTTTTCTTCCTTTTTTTCTTTTTTTCCTTTTTTAGATTTCTACACCTGATATTTTCTTCACCTCCTTCATACTGTAAGCTTGAATAAAAAGTTAGTTTTGCATCAGCATCTCTTTAGCATTTGTGGGTGAAAAAAATCTTGGTTATCTTTTAATTTGTTTTCAGTTTGGGATGCAGGTGGGCGTTTAGGTTTATACAGCTGTTGCTGACTCTCAGTGTTCATGAAGTGCTCCTTTTTAATGTCTTCCAAAGAGTGGTTTCATGAGAGATTTGCATATACATTTATTAATCTGCCACAGCACTGGGACTAACTTGTGTGCTGAGATGTTTTTCTCTTCTTTCAAGGACATTTTTGAACTCTGTTTTGACCACCTCAAGTATAAAGAACCAGCACGACATTTTTGTATGTGTTTTTCTACTTTCAATATAAGGGCCTTTACCTATGCTCAGGGGAATACATCCTCATCTTTCACAACTTGCCCAAGAAAGGTTCAGAAGATAGTCCAAAGGCATGAATTCATTCTTAACCTATTGGCAGGCAAAACACCTCATTAGGAGTCAACATACTGTCTTTCCAGGAGAATCCCTGTCTGGAGCAGAACATCCCTCGTCATTCATTGTGAGGCGACACGGCTTTACATCGCTCCCATTGCAGGAAAACAAAATCTTTCATCTTCTCTTCTTGGTGTCATACGTACAGTGACAAAGCTTCAACCTCAATCTACACTTTTTTTTTTTTTTAATTTATTTTAACAGATTCAATCAACTGTTTGTATCCTTGTTTGTAACCTGGCTTTAGCTGGCCCCATAAGCTGGTAGCACTTTGCGTCAGGCATTCAGTCTTTGTAGGCTTCTTTCCTTTGGCTTTCCTTTACGCGTGCTTGTCTGGAAAGGGTGCTTTCTTCCTTGGGGGAAGATGACATACTTCACTCTCTTCTCTCATTGTAATACTTTACCATACCTGCACTAGCTGAGCAGTAGGGATCCCAACAAAGAGGAAGAATGCCATTTATCTGTGAATGAACTTCTTTGGATGGGTTTACCGTTCTCCGGAGAGACGTGCTTTTTTCCACCCATCATCCATCCCTGTGTTGTTCAGATCACAGATTCCAACCTGTCCACTTGCAAAGCAGTGGGCCACATTTTCTGTTGGTATAGCTTGGCACATCTCTGTACTTGAGGGGATATGCTGACTGCTGCCAGAGCAGGGCCTTGCGCAAAACTTTTCTTAGCCCCACGGATAGAGCTGTTTGCCGGGGGTGAAAGCAGAGGTGTTCGTTTAAAAGTTCAGGAGTTGCGATTCATGACTCCCCTAACAGATGCTGAGGCACACGCTTATGTGATGAGAAAGGCCCTCAGGAGGTGGCGAGCGTCTGGCAAACCCACAGTAGGAAAGAGGCTTGTCCCCTCATCGCTGCGTTGGGTTACAGAGCACTAAAATGAGGAGTGGAAAGAGGAACTATTAGGCTGTGAGAGAAGAATTAAGGTTGTCTGCACAACTTTCTCCTCTGCCCTCTTTTATAGCCACTAGTGCTTTACCACTCACTAGATCTGCAACAAGCTAGTTAATAGATGTAAAAAAAATCTCAGGTGTGCATTTAGCCTATTGCAGTGTTGCGGAAATGGATGTTACTGAGCACATAGTGCTGTTGGTGAGAAATGGAGTGCTGCTGCAAGCTGCTCAGAATATCCTATGACTTTTCCCTGCCGTCTTGAGATATAAGTTATACCTTTGTAAGGACCTTCGAATTTCCACAATGGTGTAAACAGGCATTAATGAAAGTAAGAACAGAGTACTTTGTCTTCTCTTGCTTATGTTTTATACAGCTGGAAGAGAGAGCTGTATTGGAACCATTACTTCCCATTTAAATGTCTTAATTTCTGAGCAGATTTTCAGATAGTTTAAATTAGTGTAATCTCAATGATATGTCAAGGAAACTGCCCCAATCTACTGGCCCTATATCTCTAAATGTTACTTGTTTATAGGGCCCAAAGCCCCGTTAAATTTTATAATTCAACTAATTCCTAAATGAAACTAAAACACTTGAAAGCAGGATGCATGATTAGCCTGTACTTAAGAACATATTTCTAGCTGTTAGGTTTTTTCACTATGTTTGAACCGGTCTATCAAACATTATAATCCATTATGAAATGCTGTAGTCTGACCTAAAACCAGTTTTACAAGCGAGGAAGCTGCTAGTAACCCCTTCTGCAGAGAAGCAAATGACTGGAGAAAGCTGGGCTCGGTTGCAAACGATGCACAGTGACCACGCTGAGGCTTTGACAGCCAGGGATCTGAAAGTATGTGAATATCAACCTGGCGTCATCCAGGGTTAAAGTTGCTCCCTTTGAGGCAGAGCTGCAGCTCCTACGTGGCTTGGGTAATGTATTTGCAGACTTTTAACACTGGGAGAGTTTGACTCGCTGTGAATTAAACTGTGCACTTTATTATAGACAATAGACATCGCTGCACTTTTCCTATTCATTCCTTTTGAAAATAGTGCCTTCCTAGCTCTGTGCTGCAGACAGCGCATGGGTTGGAAAAAAGTGATGACTGCCTAAGATTTATATGTAAAGTTTTCTAATCCAAATCTGTTGCCTCAAATGTTCATACTTTTTTCTCCCCCAAATTCTGAATTAGGTAATCAGAGCAACATAAATTTCCAAATAAAAGCAAACAGTGTCCTTTCAGCCTCCCTCAAAACAGCTCTTGGACAACCTCTGAGGGAAAAAAAATGTTAACGATGCTTAAAGCTGCACTGACCCCAAAATGAAGCTTTCCTGGGTTTCTCTGCTGCACAGTCTCACTTTTCCGCGATGTTTCATAGGAGGTAATTTCTGTGCTGGTTATGATTTGAAAGGGCTGGCTCACAACCCGACCTCAATCAAATTGGAACAACATGTCACCAAAGGTCCTGGTCCCATGGTATGTGCTTGGAAATACAGCTCCCCAGTGTGGAGAGGTTTCTGGCAATTCAGTGAAACTAAGCTCAATTTCCATGGTTAGAAATTGCTGCAGGAGCATTTTATTGTGTTGCAGTTGTTGTGCTCTGTATGTTTGGGGGGGGGGGGGGACGCGCTTGCATGTGTGTGTGTCGCTGCTTTACTGCTAACAGTTAGGGCAACTCTGAAAGCTTGATTTGTGGACAGAAATGACAAATTTCTGTTAAATTATTGACACAGAAGGGAAAATACTTTTCTCTTTTGAAGTTAACTAAAACCAAATGGGATTGTTTCCCCAAGGGAAAAGTAGGAGTTTAGTTATGATGCATCCCCTCCCAGAAATCTTTCAAATTATACATACTGTACCCTCTGTTTATATAAATATGAATTACATGATTGTGTGTACAGGGTCATTTGTAGTTCAAATGGAAATGCAATGCTTCTAGGCAGAGGCTATGGAGAGATCGAGGGGATTCTAGGATCTGCCATTTAACCCTTTTCAAACACGGTACGTCAAGTAGCTTTGAGTAGATCTGCAAGAAAGCTTTGGCTCGGCATGAAACGGAGACACCCTAGTTTTGGTGGTAAATCTGTATTTCCATGCAGCTTTAAATGAAGGGAGAGAGGCCGGTCGTTTCTCATTTACATGGTGTGCTGTGATTGTACATTGTTGTTGATGGTGATGACCAACCGTTTATGCTCTGCATTAAATTTGCTTATGTGTTCTCATCCAGCTGTGAAGTTCAAATTTTGCAAGGGATGTTTTCCCACATGCAGGATAACACATTTGTCAGATTGACCTAGGGGTTGTTCCTTTCCAATTTGCCAGTGATTTCTTTTTCATTTCAGCTAACTTAATAATAGTTGGTTTAAATGTCGTTAAGCCATAAATAAATTGTCTTCTGAAACATTTTTTCTCTGTCATACCATCGTGTTTCTGTATGTCAGTGGAAATACATATTTCTGGCTGGGTGTCTTTCTATCTTTTAAGCTGAGAGTTTATCAAATTTAATTTCACCACAGGACATTCAGTTATGTTTTTGCTCTTATTGTCTATATCCTTGGACTTCACTTTCTCCTGCCTTATGTCTCCTGCAAATTCTCTGAGGAAACTTAGACAGAATTGATAGAGTTCCCTAATTTAGTAGCTCTGGGCTGTCCAAATATGATGCATATAAAGTAGGAATGTCGTGACTCTTGCCTTGTAGACAAAAAGTTTTGTTCCCAATCTGCTCCCCCCCCCCCAATTTAAGCAGAGTTTTCCCAAAAGCCTTGCAAGCTTTGGGTAGTCAGTGGCTTATTTAATCTCTAAGAACGCCCCCTCTCCACAAAATTTCCCGCTTACATGAACTTTTCTATTGCATATGGGAATTAATCATCATTGGATATGTGTGGTGTCCCCTAAAGATTGTCAGGATCAGGCTAATGTATACGTTCTGTCTTCCTGAGACCCAGAGTTAGACCGAAGCCCCGGAAAACTGGTTGACATTGATCCAGAGATACTTCTTAGCGTGGACAAAGAAGACATGGCATCCAGCAACAGCTCCTGAAACAGTTCTTCAGGTGACCTCTTTTTGCAGTGTTGGTGGCAAGCAGGGTGCAGGCTTTGTCTGGTGGATTAAAAGAGGTAATTCACTCCTCTGCTCTTGTGGATGGAGTCCTTTCCACGGCATCTCCTGCAAAGTTGCTAGGAGAGCTGTCCCTGCCTCGCAGGAGAATAAAGGCTGACTGCAGAGCCAAATGCTCCTAAAAACAGTGACCTGTACTTCCAGAGCTGGCCATGGAAGGACTTCTGTCTTACCAAAGGGGCTTGGGACACACTAGCCTGTTACTGGCAGGGAGTGTTGGGCAAGTGGCTTTTTCCACTGCTTCTGACCTATTTGCTGCCACATGTCCCATGATCGTTCTCCATTCTTTATAAATCATTTTAGAGGGTATCAAGGGACATGTTTACATTTCCATTAGCAGCGAATTTGCCAGAGGCACGTTCATAATGGCCTGTTAATAAAAAGCAATGCGGGTGGATACAGTTTCAGAAAGCAAACGCTTGAATTAGATACACAGGTATCAGTATTGGATTCACAGGTATCAGTATCTATTGACCCAACACTGTATCTCCTCTGGTCTCACCTCAGGTAATGTTAGAGCCAGCAAGGTCAGTAGGCTTTTCCAGTTGAAATGGAAACAGGGCAGTTGTATCACCTGAAATTTGTAGCAGCTTCTCTCATTTGGAGATCACTCTTGGTTTTTGACAGACAAAGCTATGTAACTAATACAGAGGGTTTGCTTCCTGAAAGTTAGTTTTCCATATGCTTTATTCATGTAATCCTAAGAATCTTAGCCTCAACACACTTCCACTGAGCAAAATACCTGGGCTGTTTAAGGCCGTGCATGGATCATTGCAACCAGCATCACACTTCTGTTCTTCTTTCTTTCGCTAAAGGCCATAAGAAATCTGCTGCAGGCTTCTAAACCAGTTTGAGGCTGCCTAACAAAAGGTATAGGCTAAGAGCTGTACGGTGTTTTTAAAATACTGGCCTGTTGAGAACATGGATTGTATTTTGTGACTCTTTACTCTCCACCTGCAGAATCGAATAAGAAGCATGAGTATAAACTGGCCATGAATAACTTCAGGCTGGAAATAGGAGGGTTCCCAGTATCACAGCTCTGGGCTTCTGGAACAGCTTTCCAATAGGAGTAATGGGGGCAAGAACAAACTGACTAAATACTTGAAAGATGAATCATGATAAATTAATGAACAGGGTGTATGAAATGAGTACGCCAGAAGCGTAGAACTCTGTGGGCTGGTGGTGGGACACGATCACACGAGTTATTTCTCTACTAAGTAATCAGTGATGCTCGGTGCTTAGCACTGTCCATTTATGCCTAGTTATCACAGAGATATTGCAATGTGAAAATTGAGCACAATGGGAGAAATCAAGCCAAGCTGTTAAGCAAGATGATATTCTATCAGTTATCGCTCTCTGTCCTTACTGTAGCAACAGGGTTATGGGGCTGTGGTACCTAGCCAAAACCATAATGCAGAACAGAATTCGATTATGTGAATTCAGTCAGTGGTCATATTGGTGTTATCCAGCATTTTTAGATCACCCCTCTGCTCTAACCTTCATATTTTAAATAATGGCATTGAGCTCCTTCTGCAGCCCAATATCCGGCCCCCTATAACACTCCCAGCTCAAACCCATCCTCTGCACATATTCTTGCACTCTGAGCTCAGCTACAGTAGCCATGGTGGTGTTCAGCTTAAGTCCTCTGAAATCCAGTGCTACTTCTCCCTTTTACCATCTCCCTGCAACCTTTCATGGCCTGCCTCATTCCCTCCAGCTCCAGCCAGGCAAAAATATCAAGATTCTCTTTGTCACTAAAGAGATGTTAGGAAGAACTAAAGTAGGCAGGAAATATAGAGAGAAAGATCCAGCCCTTTGAAAATGCTATCTGGGCATTTTACAAACATGTTCACAGTTGCGCAGTAGCACGCTGAACCTTAACTCTGTCATCTCCTTCATTATTTAACTCTACAGCTTTAACGGAACACTTTCTTAATGAGCCACAGTAGAAGAAGTAATTACTTTTGGCTGGGTATTTATCAACGGTAATTTAAATGTTGTTTTGTCCTTTGTCAGATTTGTGCATTAATTCAAAGCTCAGTTTGGTTCTGAAGAGTGAATCAATGGAGAAGGCAGTGAGAAAAGCTTCACGTTCACAGACTTTCTTGCTCAGTTTCCAAGTAAAAATGGAGTGGGTTTTCTAGCTGCTAGCACTTAAAAATCTTAACCTGGGCTGGGAAGGTCAAAGAGGGTTCTCTCTGCTATCTACGTGACAACCAGTAACAAAGTCCCTATTATCCAAACTGCGGTTCGTGCAGCTGCATTGTCTAAAATAGAGATTTTCAGCTTGTGATGCTCAGATCTTGGGGACTCCTCACATGGCTTCTAAGCCTCTGTGAAAAGTAACTAAGAAAAGTGGGTTTGATAGCAGGCTTAAATTTACTTTCAGAGCTGCACTTCTCCTACTGGGAAAAAAAACAACAACCAACTTTAGCAATCTGCAAATTAAAAAAAAGAAGAAAATAATTTGTCTAAGGTTTATCGTACAGTCACATAGATGTTAAAGCCAAAAGACTAATAGACTTTACACAGCTGTTACTGGGGAGAGATGTGGGACTGTGTAGATGCACCTGAGGATGTATTTGGGCTTGCAGTTTTATTTAGCCTGTGTAAGGAAGCTTCTGCACTGGAGTTTAGAAACACATATCTGTTAACTCTTGCTTAACATCAGTTGAAACCTTGACATTGCGTGCGTGTTTGTTGGATTACCTTTTCCCTCATACAGGTCTGATTAAATGGGAGTGGCTCTCATTCAGTTTTATTACACTGATAGGTGTTTGGGATGTACCACACTAGAGCAGTCTCCAATAAGCTAAGCAAACTGTACTAATAAAAACATAAACTGGTCAAAACAAATCCAGGATCAGCATGCACAGCTGATGTGCGATGGCTGCAAACAGAATTACTGCAATGCACAAGCTTGCAAATACTCCAGGTCAGGCACAGGTCTGAGGTCTTGGATGAAATCTTTGCATCCTCCATCCTATTTATCCACTGAAGTGTGTTTCTGTGGAACTGGGTCCTTCTATAAAAAGTGTATAAATTTATCTATATGTATGGTTATTTTTTTACAATTTCAATGGCATTCTTCCTCACAAAAGTTTTCCTAAGCAGGGGCTGTTGAAAGAAGCAGGTATGCAGTGCTGGTGGACTTGAAGTATCTCTTCTAGCCGACCGACACGCTTTGGAGGAAAGAGCTCTTTGGAGTCCTCTGCATCACTTCGGTGTGCTTTTGAGAAAGTGTCTATAGAAAAGGCAAATGCTGAATATCTAAAAATGCTGTTAGATTCACAGTCTCTTCTGTGTACATGTGCACACACTGATTCTACATAGGTAAAACCTTTATCTTGCTGCAAATGGCATTCTTAAACCTACAGGCATCTGGTTTACGTGTGCTCTAGGTTTGCAAACTTAAGGTTGCAAACCCATTTGAGAATAAGACCTAATCCCTCATGATTTGCCACCCTTAGTTTTTCTTTTGTCAGCTTTTTTAATTGCCAGCTTTTTAAGGCAAGCTTGAAAAAGAAGAAACCTTACAATGACTTCAGCTAATATAGCGATAAGTGCAAAGAGGCTGAATTTGAATGGACCTTGAACATGTGCCGGCAATGTTAGCAAGGGACTTTAATATCTAGTAATCCAAGATGACTGTAAATTACAATCAGTCAGAGCCATCAACAGGAAGAGAAAGAGATAATTCACAAATGCTGTTATGCTGGGTTTGGGAAGGGATGTGAGAAAAGACCATCATTTGGTCTATTCTGCAGTGGACTGAATGAAACCATGATGCTGCTAAAAAGGCCAAATGTACTAAAAGTGAAACAAAGGAGAATTGTTTATTAGGTCTGTTAAATACTCCTAGTAATTAGTTTGAATATAGTGATAAAAGTATATTTTCAAGTTTGTATTTTGAACATACAAATTTGCAGTGGCAATAAGTAAGACATGTTTCTGAAGATACTAAAGTGCTTGTTGCATGGAGGTATACTCATATACATGGGATTTTCTGAAGTTCTTAAATTGCCCGATTCCTATTTAAATTGATGGGAACTCCTGATGTGATTTTGGAAATTCTTCTAGTGCCCCACAGCATGCTTGGTCCTTAAATATGTTTAAAAATGCAGCCTAAATGCCTGAACTAATATTATTTCACCCATTTATTTACTACCTGAGGGGAATAACTTACAACTTTCCTTTGGATTTTATGTTTATGGCTAATATTCACAGAGGTCACAGTCACTATACAGGTGTCAGAGGCTACCAGGACAGGCATCCTGGAGGAGGAGCAGGGATGTACTCGGGGTCATTTGGCCATGGGGTCAAAGGGAGGAGGAGTGTTAGGGGGTGCTGGCTTCCCACACGTGAGGGATGGGGACTTCTGCGTCCACTCCTGAACAAACAGAGGAAAACCACAGGCAGCCCAAAACAGGACCAGCAAGGCTTTTGGTTGGGTAAGGGGCAGTAGCAGGGGGAAGTTGTGGAAGCAGTTTTTCAGACCCGTTTTGAGGGCAGGCTGTGATTTCAGTAGCTGGTTCTCTGAACCAGCTCTAATAGCCCCCAGCGCACCTCTGGAGATACCCGCACTCAAGTTTTTCCTCCTGCTCCAATCCCTCCAGCTCTTGCATTGATTGTATCTTACTATTCTTCTGCAGCTCTTCCCATTCTCTCTGCCCTGGAAAAGATTCAAAAGCTTTTCTGAAGTGAATAGTTCACTTACAGTGCTACCATGACATAGGATGTTTCATTTATGCAGTTACTGTTAATTTAAATCAATCAACTGTTAATTTAAATTCCACTAAAAGCATACCTAGCAATTGTAACTACAACTAACAAATATTCTTAAACTTAAATTCTATCACTTTTTCCAGCAAAAATAGTTTGTGCGCAGACAATGAAAATGGAAATTTAAAATGTTAAATGTGTTTAATTAAAGTTATGGCACAAAGGACTATGATAGCTTATCCACACTTAAACTAAAGATAACTTCCCATTTTAATAAACAAACAAAGCAAACCTGTTGTCCCAGTGTTTTCCATACCGCATCCTTTGAAGTCAGAAATATCTGGGAAATCCTGTGAAAGCCGAGCGTGTAAAAGCGTGTTATTGGAGTATTTTCTTTTGTTGTCCTTGTGGGAAGTATGTTATGGAGAGGGGGAGCTGTAAGATTATGGAGCATCAGGTAGGATTTGCAGAAGCAAAGGAAAGTTTGAGGAACAGGGTGTTGGGAAGAGGTAGGGTTCAGCGAAGTGGGTGGAAAGGCTCAGTCCTGCAGACTTGTGCAGCTTCCTGTACTGGCAGCAATACTCACTCCTGTTCGCTCCGTTATTTCGAGCAGTAAAGCCCATGTCATTTTTGGAAGGGGCCTGGGACGAGAGACAAGTAGCCGTATGACAACTGCTGGAAATTATAGAATCATAGAATAGATAAATAAATATAGAAATAAATTATTTGGGAGCCGGGAAGTGTTGGATCTCTGTCTCCTCATTTTCTGACTCTCTTCTTTGGAGAGTGGTGTTTTCATGGCTCATGCATGGCCTTGACTTTCCCACCGGGCCACTTAAACAGCCGAAGATTTTACTGATGACACTGTAGTATAGTCAACATACAGGCCTCTATGTAAAGGAAGTAGTTGATCAAGGATATATCTAATTATTCATTTGTTAGCAGCCTGGTTTGTTCTAATACTTTCTTGGATCTGAGTTATGGTCAGATATTGAAGATGATGACGACCGTAGGATGCCTGGGAGTACAAAGCACTTTCACCACACTGGCTTCAATATGTTGTCATGTTATAATTATTATAGTTTATTCATTGTCACTAACCTGTTTAAATATTTGAGAACAAAGTGGTGTGGTTATATAAAACTTTGTGCAAGAAAACACAACTCTCAAGACTTCTTTTAAGCGCTGCTGTTGTCATCTGCAGTCCCCTTTGATCCCAACCACATAGCCGCATAGTAGCTCTGAGGATCTGTGAAGCATTTCTCCCTTTCTCCCTGTTTCAGATTGCAGCTGATGCTTGTTAGAACACTTCAGAGCATCTCTTTGAAGAAACATGGTGGTGACAGTGGCTGATCAAAACCCAAATGCTCAAAAACCTTGGGGGGGAGGAAATCCATATGTCAGAATCCTGTCACAGCTTGAATCTGTTATTGGAGGAAAAATAGGCTAATGTTTAGGGCACTGGTTGGGAATCAGAAAAACAGGATTCAGCTCTCAGTTTCCCATCTAACTGTGGAAGGACTGTTTCATTCTCCCTGTTCCTTAGTTCTCCAGGTGAAAATGAGTCTTTTCTTTCTCACAGAGGCTTGTATGAGTGATTTCATTAAGTGTTGGGGCAGCTAAGCACTCTGACGATGGTAGGAGCTCAGATGGGTGTAATTGGAGGCAGGCACGAGGTGGGGATGTCCTCTGGTGCGTGAGTGATTCAGCCCCAAATGATGCTTATCGGTAGGACAGGGGGATAGCTGTGTGCTTATGGCTTGTAGCTCCTGAGAGCTTCGATGTCAGAGCAGCGTGTGGTAACTTAGCAAGTCACAGATCAGCCGCACGGAAGATCACATTGACCCTTTGGAGTTATTCCCAGCAACATCAGCTCATCTCAGCGTGTAATTATAATACAGCCCTAATCTGGAGAGTTGTTATGGGAAAGCAGGTCTTACTCTATAATCCACGGATTATAGAGACTCCCAGCAGGTCTCTGTTTTTTACTTCTGACAGTTTTGTAGAGCCAACAAGGTAAAGAGGATGTGAGCTGGAAACTCCTACTCTGCAGTGTTGGCCCCATGATTTACTATTTTACAGCTTCGTCACCGTGCTGTTGATGGCATCAAGTCTACAAAAACATGTTTCAGGGCATAATATGGACCAATGATGCATTTTCAGTGATGGAAGCCTATGAAGGAACGGGCACTGTCTGAGTCTAGAAATCCAGGCTGAGTTCATACTACCGACAAATAACTTGGAAATGAGTATCAGATGTCACCGGTGGCAGGAAAACACAGGAGTCAACACTGTCATTTTCAGAGTTGTTTCTATAACATGAACCTGCAATTGACATTATACATGACTTTTTGCCTCTTCAAATGTGAAACTGAAGGCCAAATACTAAAAAAGCTTTCTAATGACAGTGCTCAATTGTGCAGTGTTCCTGGCATTAACCTAATTCAAAGAAAGTGTCTATAATATCTGTACGCTTTTGTTCTTGGAAAGGGTTCCTCTGATTGCCAGTGGCACTGTCTGACCGCCCAAATGAAGTGATACCCCAGGAGCTTTGGCTCTCAGTCCAGGCAGCTAGCCTGGAGTCCTCACCTTGCCAAGCAGTGGCCCCCACGGCCAAGGTTGCTGCTGAATGAAGCCAAGGTTAATGCTGAATGACCTGCATAGGGAAATAAATGGGCTTTCATGTGAATCTTTTGGTGGTGCCACCTTTAGGGCTGCTCTATGGAGACTAGGCTATGTAAAAATATTGACATACAGGATGAAAATAACTTGTCATTTCTATTTTTTAGGGAAGGGATTGAATACTTGTTTGCAGAGTCCGGCCTCGTAGGGCCCTGAATCCAAAACTGAGGCCTCTTGGCCCTTTCGTGATGCAAACAGTAATTTAAAATATACATCTGGCACAGTGCAAAGAGAGAACATCCAACATCTGTCACATTCCATTATCTTGCCTTACTATTAGGCTATTATTAGTATTTAAACTAAATATGTCTTCCCGCAGGCTGCTAACCATAATACCTCGTTCAAGTACCCATTCCTTTTATTGCCACAAACTGTTCTGAACATCACATAAATGAACCTGGAACATCACTTGATGGACTGTTATCATATTTTATTGCTTTATTTTATTTTAAATGGGAGGGAAAAAAACTTGCCAAATGTTGTCATATGGTTTAAAGAAAACGAAATGGATTTCCCTATCATTTTGGGCGAGGGACATGAACAGAGGCTTTTCTAATAGAGATCAGCTGCAGGTGTTTGGTTCCACACTCACAAGGGCCCATATGCTGTCACTGGTGTATCGGTTTTGTCTTGGGGCTGTAAGACTCTGGAATGACTGTTTTTGTTTTTTTTTTTAAACTGTCTTTTATAATTAATTATCTGCCTCCTCTATCTCTTCAAAGCCAAGTGAAATAAAGACATTGTAAGAGACTAGAATTACTCTAAGCAAGAAGTTAGCTTAGAAATGTTTCCCTCCCAAGTCGAACGCTGTGTTTCCACTGGGAGCTCTGCTCAGCAGTTAGAAAAAACTGCCCAAAACCTCGGGTAACCTTCTGAAGTGAGTTGTGTTTTTAATTTGCATCAGCACAGATCGCGGCTGCTTGCCCAGGGCCAAAAGCGGTGCCCTTCCCTAGGCTGCCACGAAGGATGCTCATGAAGCAACCAGCCTGCATCACAGTTTGGCAGATGCTCACGCTACGTCCGTGCCTGTTCATCAAGCAGTGCCCCCCTACGTTCCTAGGTCCTGGGACAGGATTGTCCGCACCGTTGAACACAGCGGTCTTGGGCATTATTTTGACCTGGGCCAGGTAGTGCCATCTCAAATGGTTCCCGAGACGGGTGGATGCTAGCACAGACCAGTGGCGGTCCCGGGGACTAAGGGAGCAGTGGTGTGGACATGAGCCTTCCCTGCCCAGGGGCTCGGTCCAAGAGAGCAGTCCCGACAACACTTAATTTCGAAGCAGGGAAAGTGAGGGTCCTGCAGCCCTAGGCATGTCTGCAGGGGCTGTCCTACCACCCCAGCTCAATGAGCTAGAGGGTAGCCACAGTGCTTCGGCTAGAAAGCCTGGGCAAAGCATTGTGCTAATGCAACTGTGCAGCTTCTGGTGTCTGAACTGTGGCATTCAGAGTTACACCGAATATCTCAAAAGCGCCTGGAAATGACCTTTTAATTGCTTGTTTCTGAGGCTGCTGGGTTTTTGCTGGAAGAGTCCCCTGGCACAGAGTAGAATAAGCTATTTGAAGTTGGCCGTGTGTCAGTCTGACAGCGAAGGATCAGTAAGGTGCAGAGACCTTGTTCTGAACGTGACCATCTGTGCAGTGCAGAGAAGGGGGTGCGGCTCTGGAGCTGCCGTAGCAGCTCTCCCCTGTCCCCAAAACTCCTCTGCGCTCCCTGTCCCCAAAACTCCTCTGCGCTGAGCTGCCTTCTCAGCGCAGGCAAGGTACTCCTACACACCGGAGGTACTTGGTTTTAAGCTAATCCTATCTTCTAGTTGACATTATTTATTTATTGTTTTACATTATTTATTATAGTACTGTACTTGCTAAATATGAAAACAGTACCAATACGTTATGGGTTATTCTTTCCGCCCCGTACAAGTCATGCTTTTACATATGAGCAAAGACCCATGCAGACCTAGAGCAGATCCACTACCCGGGTCCCTCCCGAATGGCTTGCAGGGGCCGGGGCTGGCAAGGGCAGGTCTCACCTGCTTTTCAGTGCCATGATTGCAAGCCTGCACCCACAGTCATGCTGACCTACGTGAGTGTGCTAGCTGGAGGGAGCAGTCACACTGCGTTACAGCCCAACGACACAGAGTTGCCGTGTCCCAGCTGGCTTTCCCTGCTTGAGCATCAGCAGCCGTAACCTCTCAGCCTGCATCCCCTGGGGGCTCAGCAAGCTCTGGGCTGCCGGCATCCCGCGGGAGGGATGGAGGCTTCAGACCTTGTGTGCGAGCTGGCCGAGACAGAAAATTTGAGCTCTGCTTTGGGCCAACAGTGCAACAAAGACAAGCCTTGCATTACAGGCGTGCTGTTGCTCTGGAAACTTGAAGCCTCCCATAAGCAATGCAATTACTAGCTGGTTATCACTTTTGCTTCACCAAGGAGATTTTGTTAATTTAGAGAAGGCGAAGAACACAGAAATAGATTTTTTTTTACAAGGCTTCCTCCTAATAGCCTTTAAAGAAACCACATCTCTTTCTCTGTGATCACTGTAGGACCTACCTCCAGAAGGCAAATGTATAAAATCTTTTCTATCACCCTCTAAACATTTCCTGTAGAAAGAAAAAAGACGACTCTTTTTTCTGAGTTACCTCATCTTGAGCTGGCATGGAAACTTGTTTAGTGCACAGTAGCAGCTGCATCTCTTCAGCTTAAATTGATATACGGCTGCCGCTTACCTCAGCTCTTCTCCTGACTTGTTAACAAAATGATTATTGCAATGTGCACCTCTTAAATCTAAACGTTAAATGGTGTTTGGGAACAACTCATGCCCCCTTTCCTCCTGGCTGAGTTAGTTCCCTTAAGGAACTAATCCCTAAGGCTATTAGCCATGACGGTAAATACAGGTGTTGAAAAATATCCTCTTTGGGGGATGAGGGAGTGTTTTGTTGCTGAAGTATGAAAGAAAGGGCTCAGCTATAAGACAATAGGGTTTTGAAAGTTTTTTAAGCTGCTACAGTTCTTGATGTCTAAAAATGCCTTTGTAGACTGTGCAGTGTCTTCTGAGACCCTGCTTTTTCCTAAAATACCCGTGTTTGGGTTGGCACTGTGTGAGGTGCCTTTTAAAGCGAATGCGAATGAAAGCGAGTGGTGTCTACCGAATGCCCGTAAGCAGCAAAGAACTGTAGGAAATGTGTTTTATCCCCCAGAGCCTGAGGAGGCCACAAGGCAGAAAACCCCTTGGCAGCAGCTCTGCC
>NW_008825071.1:3491998-3494679 GCF_000699105.1 Pygoscelis adeliae
GGCAGCAGCGGGGAAGCCTCGGAGGTGGCCGAGGATAGGAGAAGGCACCGAGCTGCCCGCCGCACTCCCTGCAGCTGCCCTACCCAGGCGGGAGATGTCCACCGGGGTCGGGGTGGGATGGGTGCGAGGCCGCTTGGCTTTCTGGTACGAAACGGCTACTGAGCCTAATGCAGCAGGGAACGGTCTCCGACATTTATTTTTGGAGGGTGTTTAGGGACCATTGCCTTTGAAGACTCGCCCCTGTGTGCAAATAGGTGAGGGAAAGGCAGCCCGAGTACAGCCACCTCTACAATGGGATGCTGCTGGGAACAGCATTTGTATTTTCAAACTTAAATAATCTGGCAGTCCCCGCTGTGGCCTCCTGCTATTTGGGTCTATCCCAATTTTATTGAAAAGTGTTGTTGAAAAGACATATTTTGCACACTGGTCAGAGCAGACCTCGTCAGAGTTACTTCAAATAAGATTTCAGAACATTTTTTCCCTAGTTTTGTTCTCTCCAGGATATTTTCCAGTCCCTTTCTGCAATATTTGTTAGCAATTTTAACAGCTGTTCTTTCCTTAATTATTATCATTGGTCTTGCTTGTTTTTTTCTGTTCCAAAGCAAAAGGTGACAACCAGGCCCTTGTATCTCAAAAATACACTTTTTCCTTTGTCTGTATAAAAATGTGTAGTATCTGGGGGAAAACATCTGAACCCCATCCTTATCACGTTGAGAAAGAAGTTATTCACTCATTCTAGTTAACTGGCTGATGCAGAGTCCTGCACTGTCTTGGGCATCTTTCCCCCTTCAAGAAAACATGAAGCCTGAAAACAGAAACCTGTGTGTGTTGAGCGTACGGCTTTATAATGGATAGGTTGTTTGGATTAAAATCTTCCTGAACTTGTGAAGTGTAACTCCCACTTGACAACGCACAGCACATTCTGAAGTTATCAATGAAATCAATGGTATCTTGGTTATCAATGGTATTTGAAACAATTCATGTTTTTCCAGCTTTCCGGTTTCTTTACTTGATTGCAAGGGCTTTTACGAGCTCAGGGAGCTCACCGTTTGAAATACCCACTGGCACAAGGGCAGAAATGGCAGCTCCTACAAGCTTTGAAAGAACTTTCAGCGCTTGAAAGAGGGCTCTTCTGTTAATTTAGCCCCTTCTGTTAATTTGCCAAGGTTTAAAGCTGAACTGACCTAACAGAAAAGCTTTCTGCTTCTGTGTGGCTCTATGAAAAAAGAACAAACTTAGATTAATTGCTAAACAAAAATGTAAGCCAGAGTTAGGGTCACTAATGCATGTTTATTAATTTAAAGCATTAGAACTTAAATCCAGATCAAATATTTGAAAAAGGAGAGTCTGGTAAAGACCTATGTATGGACTCCCCTTTACCTCTTCTTCCTTTCCCAACCTTAACCTATCATATAGACATCTTGGCATTCATTCATTATACCTCACGTGAGCCTAAAGGTCATGATCTACCTGCTAAAACCACAGTCTTCCAGTTCATCCTCACATTAAGCGCTACCCCAATCAGTGTTTAATTTTTTCTGCTCAGTGCGCCAGACAATGTACATGGAGGGACATCAGCTGACAGCTCGCCAGCCGACACCAGTCGAGGATGGTGTGAGGACCTCTCCTCCTCTCGTCATCTCTTTTTGCAGCATTCACGTGCTGGCAGCCAGGTACGTCTCTAGTTTTCATGATTCAGAAGAAATTCAGTTCTTTCTCTGAGACCCCACCAGAGGACACAAACTCCAGCTGAAGCCCTCTACGCAAGCTGGACGCGGCGCTGTCTTTTGTACTGGTGTAATCGTTACACAGCAGATGCGGGCATCTCTGCACAGCGGCAGAAGGTCTGGTGACAACACAGGTACGCCTGCAACCCAGCTTATATGGATTACAAGATGCATCTTTGCTACTGTTGTTACCTATGGCAGCTGCATGCAGGCTAAAGGTAGACTCTTACCTCATGTTGGCTAATACATTTCTACATTTACTGATTTTCACTTACTTTTTATAGGTAGAATTTAGATTGATGTAACTGCCTTTCTAGTTCACTAAGTCTAATTCCAGCCTGTACAGAGCAGATTTTGCCGTTTCCCTTTTATAGTCGATGATTTACTTTCCTCGGTTTTAAACAGAAAAAGCATTACTAGCAAAAATAAAATGAAAAGCAAATACCACGAAAAGACTCAGAGAAAATATATTAATGATATAATGTATTAATATTTATTTAATTGCTGCCATTTCAGGTCAGTTTCCCTTAATACTTGATACTGTTGACTTCAAATAAACTTTAAGCTATAATTGTTCGCATATAAGTATATCCTTGATAGGGTGGAGATGGTGGCCAGGGTTGGAACAGAGTGGGAATTGTTTGTGAAATGCACACTGGGACTGACTTCGCTTTTAACTGTTTGCTTTTGCAAGGATAGCAGTCCAGTCGTGTTGTTGAATTAATATTTGTAACCATTTTTTAAAGTGTTCTGATCTGGGAAATCATCATTGCATATTTTTAGATGAGATTTCTGAGTAAAGAAAGTAGTGGTTTGGTATGTGCAAATAAGATGATGTTACTATTTTTCAACCGTCCCTACTTGCAGTGGAGAAAGTAAGTTCAGCAAGCGAAAGGAAAAATTTGAGCTTTCATAGCAAATACTGGTTTTAGCCTGCTTCGATCTTTGAACTAA
>NW_008825071.1:3494742-3498513 GCF_000699105.1 Pygoscelis adeliae
GACCTTGGAAACCAGTACACTAAAATTAGGAGGCATGTTTGCATTTTCAATCTCTCCGAGTGCAGCACTGCAAATAGTCCGTTCCGGCTATGTCATTATTGTACAACATAGGGGGTTTTTTTAGAAAGCAAGTGTCATTCTTATTACTTGCAGCTTTTCCACGTTGCTTTAAAAAAATACCTGCCTTTGCGTGGCAATACGAGTGTGAAGACAGACACTGCCCTTACTGCAGCGCCTTTGCTGACCCTGTCAGCGCAAGAGCCTGGGTTTGTCGGAGGCGCTTTGGCAGCCGACGGCTCAGCTGGAGGGAAGGTGGGAATGCAAAGTTATAGAAGTCAAACGTCTCTTCTGTTTTCAGGAGGTAGAGAAGGGATCACTAGAATAGTAACTTCTACGCTATATTTAAAAGTATACTATCAATCCTGAAAAAAAATTAAACTCAAGGTACATCATTCTGCTAGAGTTGTGTAATCCTGGTACCTGGGAAGTTGTACACCTCAGAGTATTGGCAAAGGTTTTGCATATACCTCCTCATGAATACAGATGAGATGGTGTATTTTAAGGCATAGTAATGGAACCTCTCTCTTTTTTTGCTTGTTTGGTTGTTTTTTTATTCTGAAAGCTTCCAACTGAAGTTAAACTACCTGTTCACCATTTCAGTGCTTCATATGCCTGGAACTGCTCCTCACAACTTGTGCATAAAACAACCAAGAAACCTAATTTGCTTAAATAAGAGTGAGGAATGATTTGCTAAATGAAGACAACCGAAAACCCAGCGAATCCTTTTTGACTAGAAACAGGTAGCCCGGCTTTTAATTGCATACAACCTAAACACTGGCACTGCCAGAAGAAATTAACTGCTGTAGTTAATCCCGGCTGGCACCACGCCACACCGTGGAACGGGAGTCCTGCGGGGCACGGGCTCTGCTCACGGCCACGTGTACAATACGTTCCCCACGAAGCAGTGAGCAGGTGCGGGTTTTTGAATACAGACTGAAGTTTGGCTTACGGGCAGAAAATTAAATAAAGATTTTTCCGGAGGAGGTAGGAGACCTCTTTGATTAGCTTTTTTTTTTTTTTAGAGAAAAAGAAAAAAAGGTGTTATTGCTAACTTGCCAACGAGGGAAACTTCCAGGAATAGACCCGAGTTTCTCCACTTTGCCACCAGATGTCCGTCATGAGCAGGGAAATCTGGTGACCGAACGCTACCCAGAAGCCTGTATCCACAGCATTTTTGAAGATATGACAGTGAAAGGAAAGTCTGAGTGAAAGTACATGTCACTGCAGAGTTTTAGATGGCAGATATGACGAAGGCTTCTTGGAAAGCGAAAAATTCTGCCGGCATTAAACATACAATATATGCTTAATTAACTCTTAAAACTTGTGTGTCAGCCTGCAGCAGTTGCCGAATACGGAGCCTTTGCACTCCTCCAGAGACATAGGTATTCCGCTCTCCTCCGAAGTCTTAAAATCCTCTGCAGAAACTCGCCCTTTCAGATGGCAGGAATATCTGAAATCTGTCGCTGTAGGTGACCTCCGTAAGAAGACTTAATTCTTTCACCCCTCAGCGAGTTGCTGAGTGACGCAGTGACTTTCCGGTCTGATAACATTAGCTGAAACCCACAGTAAAGCACACGCATCTACACGTGAGAGGCATTTCCAGGGATAGGTAGTGTACATCTCCGGGAAGCACTGCTGAAAAAAGTGAAAGAGTGAAGTTAAACTTAACAAAAGGTGCAATGACTTCCTAAGGAGGATGTTAGCTTCCTAGCTACACACGGGAACTTACCTTAAGAATAAGGTAACTTAACAGGGAAGTACTGGAAGGCTTGCTGTGTGTCCCTGTCCCCAGACTGCATCAAACTCAGATGCCCAAATGCTGCCAACTGCTATTACAGCTGCTATTTATGGCAGTAACCCCTATGCAAATGGCAATATTTCAAATGTTTTTCTTTCAGAGTAAAAATGTATAGGTGATACACATTTGAGCATCAGAGAAGCAGAAACGCCCAACAGCTGCCCTGGAGTTTACCGCTGTCTGTTGCTAAATGTGCACCACCTCTGTCCCGACTGCAAGAGGAGCAGGGGACACTTCGGATGGAAGGGTTCATTCTTCAGAGATAACCGTATAATGGGACACTTCCCTCTGCTGCTGTCAAAACAGGAAATGGAGGCTACAAAGCTCTGCTGGAGACAGCGACATGAACTATGTCCAAACACGGGGAAGGGAATGGCACAGAAGCGGCTGCTCTCTTCCCTCACCACCTGCGGGATGAGTACCTGCCTGGGAAATCTCCCTCACTGACATCAGGGCTCCTGCGCTTCCCCCCAGCCTCCACATGTCCCTCCTAAGGCGGCTATAAAACGCCGCCTTGGTGGGCTGAGAGGGACGCAGGGCAGCTTGTGCACCAGGCTCTCCTCCCGGGAGCTTGAGTTTTCCCAGCAGGATCCCACACCGCCTCGCAGCAGGAGAGGGGTGTTGCTCACCTCCTCTCTGGGAGTGAGCCCTCCTCTCTCCGTTTAATCAAACCAGCCCCATCGCTCTAAGCTGAGAAAAGTGGATAAATGGATCAGCAGTACAAAAGTTTCCCTGGATGTTGCCTTGCCCAGTCTTTAGGGGATGACACAGACCTCTTTCATGAAGGTCGTGGGGTCTAGTATAGCAAAAGGAGTGTGCTGGGTCCAGGCTGTCACATGCACCCTCGCTTCCAAAATCCGAGTATCTTCACAAACTGAAAAAAAAAGAGGACAGTTGCAAAAGCGACTTCCATACTCCTCCCTCCCCTCCCCATGATATCTGTGCTCAAATCTCCTTTTTTTCCTTCCAAAACAAGCTTTTAAATACCCAGTATTAACGGTGTTCCTTGACTGGTGCAGTTAAAACACCCATCTGTAACCTTGCTTTCACGTAAGTGAACGCTCAGTGTAACCTCCACTTCTGAAAATAACATATTCTGTCTTGAATATTCTCAGCTGTGTCTCTGGGAAACTGAATATGAGCTTATTGCCAGATTCTGATTCTAATAAAGTTGATGGAAATTTTGCCAGTGACTTCAAATGGTCCAGATATTATTCTCGGGGCCAACTCCTATGAAATTATCCCAGTTCAAACCTAGAGCAATTGCACTGATTTCAGCGGGGCTAGCCTGGATTTACTCATCCAACCCGAGCAAGATCCATGAAGTCAGAGATCAGCATATGGAAGAGCTGCTTCTCGCTCAACTAACTGCCGTTGTTAGCGCGTTGGGTGGTGGGTTTTCCTCTCTTTTACGAAAGGGCTGAAATCAGAGCTGCAACCTTAGACCTTTACTGTAGGAATGGGTACGTTCTTTTACAGCAGTATAACCTGTTTCACAGTACGCTGACGCAGATTGGTACTTCCATCGATCAGGGCTGGCGGGGGGTGCCCGTACCTAGCCATCTGCCGGTGCTCCGTGCTCAGTTTTGCAAGGTATTCCAGAAAAAGCTGCAGGATGCTGCAACCCGTTAAAAAGAGCCGTAAGGCTTTTTCGGATTTAGACTAGGCAGCACTCCACCTATTTTCAGGACAAATAACCTACATCCTCTAAGGGCGGGGAGCAGGAGGGGTGGCCGAAATCCTTCTTTTAAAAAGAAGCCGGCAGAGACGCAAGGCTAAGGCGGCCGGCGCCGCTGTTTTGCGGAGCGCCGCTCCAGCGCGGCAAACGGGTGACAACCGACGGGGCCGGCGCTTATTAACCTGCTCCGCTGCCCCCCCGCCCGCCCCCGCGGGGCCGCGCTACCTGCGCCCTC
>NW_008825071.1:3499673-3542390 GCF_000699105.1 Pygoscelis adeliae
GGGGCAGCTCGCTTCGGCGAAGGGCAAAGCCTCCCATCCCTCTCGCAAACGGTAGAAAAAACACGCCCCAGAACGCAAAACCCGAGGGGGAGAAAAAAGAAAAGGGTGTATTATTGTCTTTTTTCATAGTCTTTTTGTCCTCGTCATGATGATAGCGGCCAGAGCCCGTCGTTCGGCGTTAAACCCACCCTGCTCTGGTTCCTGGGCAGCCGAGTTGGGGCCACGTCGGAGCACAAGTTGCATTCACTCCGTGCAAGGTCCAGCAGGGCACAGATGCCTTTGGGGCTGGAGCAGAGTGTGTCCTATGCTACTCCATGGTGTCCCCGTCTCCTTTTTTTTTTTTGAGGGGGTCTGAGCTAGTGTGTCGATGAATATGTGACTCCGTGTAGGATATTCTGGTGATTGAGTCCTGGAATGTGATAAAAATCTGTATCGCGTGGAAATCTTGAAATAAGTTCTGTTAGACATCACCCTGCTCTTCAAACAAATCATGCTGTCAGCGTGTTACTGACGTGAAGGGCTCCGAGGTGGGCATTTCAGTGGGAAAGCCATTAAGCTTTTTACTTGAAGGAGCCCTGAATACTAGACTGCAATTATAAGGAAACAGTGTAATTAGATTCAGCCTAATGTGGAGAATGAAAATATTTCAGTTGGCAAATTGCAGTTCCTTTTTTTAGGGAATTCCTGTGAAGCTCAAGTGTCTTAGCCAGTCGGCTGAAAACTGTGTCTTTTCACTCGCGCTTCCCGAGCTGCGCGCCAGAACGACACCACCTGTGAGCAGCTTGTCCTGTTTTAAAAGCCATACAAATAGTTGTGCGTTTCCTCATCTAGAGCAGTGATATGTCACTGCAGCGGGAAATTTCTCTGAACTCTCAGCACTGGTGGATGCGCTCAACAGCTTTGTACCATGGCGTGTGTACTTAGAACAAGTTTAGCTCAAGTCCCCAGGGCTGGGTGATTTTTGTACCTGATGGAAGACCTGCAGTGGGTCAGAAGTGCCCCCCTTCCACTGCGAACGTTTGTTGAAGGATTTGTCTACGTTGAAATTGAGGTGACTGCAACTCCTGCAGGCACAGCTGAGCTATATGGGATATGCAACACATAGAGCAGTGCTGAGCCCCGTGGGCTCCGTGTACTGCGTGTGTAGCTGTCAGGGTCTCAGCCTTCTCGTTTAAAATTAGCTCGAGGGTGTTTAGGTGGTGCTGCCATCTCAGAGCTCTGATGCTTTTGATTGAGACATCCTGAAACCATCCGTCAATGAAGCCAGCGTGGTCTGTGTCTAGCTCGGACCCTGAGACGTGGGAATACTGTACAGTTTTCGAGTCCAAAGGGCAGCTGCTTCTGTGCTCCCTTTTGCTGCGCTTCTCCCCTCCCAGCCTCCACAGACTTCGCTGTCCTTCGAGCACGCAGAGCTGCTGCCTTGGGGACTTTCAGGACCTATACCAGGAGCTGTGAATTTAAGGAGCATGGTGTAGGTTGTAGCTGTCTGTAAGCAATCCCCGTAGCACATTTTATTTAAAGGATGCAGAGCAAGGTGTTTGCAAGGGGCTGGGCGGCTCCCAGAGGAGCTGATTTCAGGGGGAAACGTGAGCATGTGGTGTTTTAGAAGGTGTTTAGCCCCCTGCTTTATAAAGCACCAGGAGAGCAGTATTAGACAGTAGACCCGAAAGTATGTGTTTCTTTTGAAAATAAAACACTCGTATGAGTCAAATCAGTTCTGATAATTTGGATCTAGACACTTATGTAACAACAAGGGAAATTATTCATGTAATGTAGTAAAATAGCACGATTGAAATGCTAGTTATGAGTCTCAGGAAGTATGAATCAACTGCAGAAATTTCTCATCGACTTCCAAGTTCCGAGTCATAAACCATAATGTCATTTAACGTGATTGTTTGTTACCAGAGGGTTGGCAAATCGACGGGCTGAGACGGAACAGCTGTTCAGCTGTTTTCTGTAGCTCTGACACGGCAGGGATTTTTGGGGGTCTTTCACACGTGTATTGACATTTACTTTTCCACTAAACAATAATTCATGCCAGAAAACTAGAGGAAGCCTACGGTTATATTGCAATGTAGAAACCGAAGGTGTGATGGGAGAAAGCCAGCCTGCAATCTGTCAAAGGAGCTTGTCAGATGTAGTCTAGAAAATGCAGGAAAAGATGGTGGGATTGCAGCAGAAAGGAGAGACTTCCTGACCTCAAGGACACTGACTATTCCAATGAGACGTGTGCCAAGCAACCCTGAAAACCCACAACTGGAGTCTCCTTGTAAGCAGACACTACCAGAATTATTTTATTTGGGGTTTTCTTCATGTGATCAGACCTATAATGACTTCTGCTTGGTTAAAATCGGCTTCTGAAGAGCTTTGTCCGTGTTCAACCTTAAAGGCTTGTCTCTCCATTACCGAAGGGGCAGCTACCAAAGAGATGTCAGGGGCCCTTGCCGTTCTCTCAGGATCAGGAGTGTACGGTATCACATGGGTATACCCGGTGCAGGTTGCCTTGAAGATGTGTGCGGCTGCGTGGGTGTGAAGTCAGTATGGGTGGCCGCTGTGACCTGCCTTCAGGTGCTGATACCGCTTCTGCTGCAGCCCAGAACCAGGCAAACATTTGGTGACACATCTCGTTGTGCTGCAAAGCCATCATCTAGATCAGCTGTGTAGAGAAGTCCTGCTTTGTCATGAAAGTTTGCAGGTGTTGATGTTCTTTTAGAAGTGCATTTAATTCTTCCCAGCCCTGTAGCCCAAAAAGAGTCAGGAGCTTGTAGTCACTGCTGTCTTTTAAACGTGCAGTGTTCCAGCCCTTCCTGACCAACATATGTATTCCTTTGGTCTGGCGATACAGCAGATGTGTTTTCTGTCTGGGGAAGGCTATGTTTCCATATGTGCTCAGGGTACAAGTCCTCCTTGTTGAGGTCTTGCGAAGCTGAGGGGCTTTGGTGAGGTCTCGGATTATTCAGGCAGCGCAGGCTTGTCCCAGGCTCAAAGGTGATGTCCTGGGATACGGTTTCTTTTTTTTTTTTAAAAACCAACAGTGAAAGAAGGGGGGCACAGAGGCGTGGAGGTTCTCCAGACACAGGGAGTTACTGTCTTACAGGGAGGACAAGAAACATCAGTCTTCAAAGTGTAGAGTCTGGGATTTATCTTGCCTAGGTAGTGATGTCTGAATGTAGTATGGACTTGCAAGGTGTGGGTGATAATTCCCAGAGGGGCTGACTGTAGGGGAACTTGGAGCATCCAGGGTTTCTAGGAGGTGCTTAGCACTTTGTTTCATAAAGCACCTGGAGAGCAGTATCAGGGAGTAGAAATAAGTGTTTGTTCCCATTACAAGTAAAAACACACATAAGAGATAAGCCAGTTCAGAAAATTTAGATAATAAATTTCATTTATCAGGTTAGATACCAAAAAATAATTTGACAGAAAATATCATCTACCCTCGGTTAACCTGGTCCCTATTTTGGGAAGATGATCCTAAAAGTGTCTATTTCAGGTGTTTTCACTAGGATGAGGCACCCGAAAAGTGCCTGTTTCTTTCCATTTCCCACATAGGAAGTCTGGATATCTCACGCAGATGGAAACATCTGGGTATTAGATCTCTCTATGTGGGGTTTATCAGACCAAGCAGGGTACCGAACTTCTGTGCCAAGGGAATGGCTATACGGCAGGGTTGTGGTGCTGGGGAGGGGGCATTGTGGGCCAACGGGTGTCCTTGTGAAACTAAACTGTTCAGCTCCTCTCCGGGAGCATCCTTGGTATAAATGTAGCACTGGCATGTCTTGACACAGTGCTGTTGGGAAAATAACATCTATTAACATTTCCTGTTTGACTAATATACCTTCCTCGTGGCATCAGATAGGGTTATCTCCTCTTTCTCCTTGCAAAAAAACCCGGGGTTGGTATGGAGATCCTTCTTTGAGGCAGCGATGCGGGATTGACAGCTCGACACAGGCAAGTATCCCTGTATTTTGCTGCCAAGGCTGTTTTAGCAAGACACCTATCGAGTTCCTCACAACAAACCCCTTCTCCCACAGTCCAGGGAGAGGAGGAGAGAGGGGTCACCGCTCAAACCAAACTGCAGGCTAGGGCCGGGGACTGTGGCGGATGTGAAGTCTCACTGGTCTCCTCTGGCTCATCAGTGCTGATGTGAAGGGGAGCTGCTCTCCAGCCCCTGTTTCTCTGGCTGATGTCTTTAGAGAGTAGTGTGCGCCATGTGTAGCGGCAGAAACGAGACTCTCGAAGACTTTGCTACTTTAACTGTGACCAGAATTATTCCCTGTATGGTGAAAGTGCTGTGGAGCAATCCTGTGTCGAAATGGGGAAGAAGCTTATCTGCTCCTCGCCCATGCCTTTCTATCCTGGCATCTGCACCGAGGGAAAAAAACCACGTGCTTCTCAGAAGAAAAACCAAGGAATCCAATGACAGTCTTTGCGGGTTTCTGCTATGACCCAAATCTGGGGCTGTTGACAGCTGGATAGCTGTACAGGAAACATCTGACCCCATCAAACCCTCCAGGGATAAGGACCGTAAAAAGTGCGCTTTTGGGGTGTTGTGCCTGGTTATCCACGGTATCGTGTCTTTTTGTAGCAGACTAACAGCATGGATTCACTGTATCTCTGTACTTCTGGAGAGAGGGTTTTCCCCTTTGTCACAAGACACACAGGTCTCTTGGGAGGGCTTCAGACAAAAGGATGAGGGAAAACCCAGCTGTTTGCCAGGCAGTCCTGCAGGCAGCCCTGAAGCTCTTCCACGTGGTTTGAGTTGGGGCCATGGTGAAAAGCCTCTTTTATCTTTGAGTCCCCAAAACCCAGGCAATCCCCATCTTCCCTGCAAGACTTCAATATCTGCTGGGGCAAGGGTGCTCCCTTTCAGTGCAAGGGAGCCGCTCGGAGGTCAGTGTAGGGCTCGCTGTACAAATGCTCTCTCTCCCCTTGCCTATAAAGCAGCGACTTATGGATGTGATGTCTTCCAAACAGGCTTTTCATCTTTTTGGCAGCTGTCACCTACCAGATTGCCTTCTAGGAATGATCTTGCACAAATCCATGGCAAGCACTTAGGCGCAAGCAATATGCCTTCGCTCCGCATGGCTTTTCACGGGAAGGAAGCGGCGCTCCAGCATCCCCGCCTGCATTTCTAAAGCAGGTGAATGTTTTCGTCTGAAGCGTTTGATCAGCCCACCTGTCTTTTTCCTGGTATCATGCTTGGTATCAGGGGATATGAAATTAGGCAACCAAGAGGTATCAGGGACGTTGCGTGATTATATTGACGGGACTGTACCATTCATACTGTCATCCCATCTGTTTATACTCTTGGCCACATGTTGTAAAGGTCAAGACATCTACGCGCAGGGAATAACTGGAGTGTGTGATGCTGCGGATCTCGCTGTGCTGCCAGCTGGCTGTGTAAAGCCTCGTGCTCTCGGCATGCGAGCAGCGTCCTCCATGTGTGTCCAGAGCAGGCCAGTATTGGAAATCATGAAGCTGATGATGGGAATGAGTTTACTGACTTCTGCCAAAACTTGTATACTGGGCTTCGATGCCAAGACAGATCCCAAGTGTCAGAGAGCAGCCTTACATTTGCTGTTCAACTGATGCAGCTCAAGGTCCTCGTTTATGTCATCTCCTTGAAGGAGTCGTTGGTTGCGAGCTGCCTGCTAGCGTGCAGCTGACTGACGACACGATTAAAGAACAGGGAAATGGTCCGCCGTGGTCCTTCGATTGCTCTCTGCCTGGCGTTGCTTTTAGAAGTCCTCAGCTCCTCCGGACTCTGAATTTGAGAGACTACAGCCATCCTCCTGCTGTTGGCCAGGAGCCCTGGAAGACGTGTGGCTCCCGGAGAAGCTGCTGTTCAAAATGTGCACTGTTGAAATGAGTGGAGGGTCACGTTTGTGTAAGCAGTTTCTCCAGGTCTGAGTGTCATCTGGACTAAGCTGCTGGAACCAGACCGTGTGGCATTAGCAGGACTATTCTCTGTCTTGTGAAAGCTTTTCAGAGCTTGGAAATTTAGAGTCTTAAATTTTGTTGTCGTAAGACTTCCACATTTTACCCCAAAGTGATTGTAATTGGAAAAAGTTAGTATTGCCAAAGCAGTCTTGATTGATGTGAGTTAGATTTTATATGTATAAATAACTAAAAAGATGCATTTTGAAATACAAACCCAGGTGTGGGTTTTGTTTGTTTGGGTTGGTTGTTTTTTTTGGTAAATATAAAAGCAAAGCAGCACTTCCTAGTTCTTCTCAAACAAAGTTGAAACCAAACCGCTTCTTACAAAAAGGTTTTCTTCTGGCAGTTTTCTTCCAGCTGAACGTGGCTTCATCAGAAAATCCCTTGGGCAGCTCTGTCGCGTATGTCTTGTGCTGAGCTCTGGCAGGGACTTCTTGCTGCAGCCTTGTGCCTCTGCTGAGGAGCTGCGGGTCCCTGCTGGGTCTAGCCCGGTGTATTGCAGTGGTGATGCTCTCTCTCATAGTTTTAAATATAAACTTCTAAGTGGTGTTTGTGATTTAGGAGGAAGGAGGGTGGTGTTTAGACTTTCCATGCCATGGAGGCATGATTCTTTTTAAGTCATCTTGCATCATTGCTAATTTGTGGGGAGGTTAGAGGAAGGTACGAGTTACTTGGGACATAAACAGTCCCATCGTGTGTTTCTGCTGTATCCCAGCAGATGCATGGTAAAGCTCTTAAGTACAGTCCACCTACTAATCATTTAGCATTTCCGTTTGACCATTTCTATAGCAATGTGAAACGGGGAGCAAACAGTATTGCCTGAATGGAAAAAGGGCTCGTGGTTGGGAGATTCCCATTTGTCTTAGCAGGCATCAGACTCCAGAGCCTGGGAGACCGATGTTAAGGACCAGAAGTCTTCCTCTGGGCACCCGATTCTTGGAGGGTGGTGTTGGGTCACACCTAGGTTCCACGTTCAATGGGGCAATGGTTTTAAACTGAAAGAGGGTAGATTTAGATTTGATATAAGGAAGAATTTTTTTGCGCTGAGGGTGGTAAGACACTGGAACAGGTTGCCCAGAGAAGCTGTGGATGCCCCATCGTTGGAAGTGTTCAAAGTCAGGTTGGATGGTCCTTTGAGCAACCTGAGCTAGTGAAAGATGTCCCGGGCCAGGGCAGGGACGTTGGACTAGGTGATCTTTGAAGGTCCCTTCCAGCCCAAACCATCTGTGATTCTAAGTGTGGAGAGGATGTTTGGAACTGGGATTCTCCAACTGTGATATGCCGAGGGTGAGGGGACGTGCATGAGAACCGGACGGTGGGTTGTTTCTTTCCACCTTTTTTCCAGTCCTGGCTGGCAGAGGAGGAGGAGTGGTGCCTCCTGCCGCCTCCTGCCTGGCTGCAGCGCTTGCCACAGGGGTGGCCGGTGCTGGCACCCCGAAGAGGCGCCGGCTCCCCAGGGAGCCCTGCGACCCTGTGCTTTGCGCCCGGGACAGGTTCCCAAGGTGGTGGCTTTGGGAAGGGCTCGGGGCTGCAGCTGCCACAGGTCTGTTGCGGGAGAAAAAAACCTAATTAAAGAAGCTGAGCCCCTGTGGGACTGCAGGGGAGTTTAATACATCGTACTAGACTTTGATTCATAAAACCTGCTATGGATTGGGGCCGGTATTTCCTGAACTTTCAGTTACTTAGGCTCCCAGGCTAAGAAACAGCCTTGTAGGGTTGGGTGGATTTTTTTGGTAATTTTTTATGTTTGGTTTTGTTTTGGTTTGTTTGTTTGTTTGTTTGTTGTTTGGTGATGGCAGAAGCTATTTTTGGTTTTGTTGTTAAGGGCGTAAAGATTTTGACAGCACTGCCTGCAGCTCTTTTTATTTTACGTTGCAGTGTTCATCATAGCACAATGACAGAATTGAATCAGTGGTAGCAACAGTGGGAATTTTTGGCAAAAAAGGATAATGTAGACAGAGCCGAAGTGTTCTGCTAACTAAAACAGTAGCTGTATTTTCAGAGAGCTAGACATGACTGTTTTGATCCAATGTGGTGTTAATCACAAGAATACATAACTGCTTTCCTATGAACTTTCCCCTTAAAAATATCCAATGATATCACCTGATGTTTTGCACGAACGCTCAGTATAACCAGAATTTAGAACAGCTGGCTCCATATAAACTTGGAATATTCATAGGTCAAATATTAGTGTATAAATAAAAACATTTTGAAAATGAAAACAGAAGCACAGTATTTGAAATATACTCAGCGTGCAGATGTACTTCATGGCTTGAATAGCTTTACAAATTAATCAAGACAGTGTTAACACTTGTTCCGAAGAAGTCAAATTTCCCGATAATAAATGAGAAAGTGTTTTTCAAACACTATTCCAAAGATGTGTTATTCCATGTATTTTAATGATCGTTTGCAGTATGAAAGATGTATGAATCGGCTATTTGAAGCCCCCTTGTAAATAAGATGTATTTGATCAAACCAAAATCTTACCAGTGGCAAATGGAGAGCCACAATTCCGTTTATCAAGTGCAGGCTGTAATATATGCTGTGTTTAAAGCATGCACACAAATGTTCATGGGGAGGTGTACTACTGTATGCAGGCGCAGATGCAGTACTCTTATCTTGTCATTTACTGCTTTGCGTTCGCGTGGCGCACACGGTCAAGGTATTAGACACTTTGTTTGTACAAGGGCTAAGGGGTGACATAATGTCTATTGAAGCACAGGCGTTTAGCTCCACACCAGGCGACATGGAGCATTTAAGAAACGAGAAAAGGTTAGAGCTCGTGGGCAGGTTGTGATAGTCGCACCCGTAAGCCAAGAGGTGTTGGAGGGGTGAAAGGGTCTCTAGTTTTGGTGTGAAACAGAGGTGCCTTCTTGTGTCCTTCTGTCTCATGGGCTTTCCAGACCGTTTGAGAGATAAAGCCGGGAGAGTAAAGCTGTAAGCAATCAATCCCAGTCCTCCTACAAAGAACAGAATTGTCCAAATGAGTTGGAAAAAATGTTGAACGATAACAAGCATGTACAACACGCAAAAAACTTGTCTGCCTCTGGCTTTGTAAACTCTGTAATAAAAGTTGTTTGGACATGAATACTTACTGCATCCTAACTTCTGTATTTTTCAAACAGCGTTAAAAGTATCTGGAATAAGGCTCTGGATCGGGGAATAAAGAAGCGGTCGGAGCTTTAATTCCTCATGTCGCAGAGGGGCAAGCTCCCTCTGGCCAAATCCAGATGAGCAGAGGTCGAAGCGGCAGTCTTTAATCGCCAGATGCTCTGCGACAAAAAAGGAGGAAGCGTTTTCTGTCACTTACCATGAGTTTCCCATTCACGTGTCCTCTCTTCTTATGCCCACAGTGGTGGCGTGGTCCAGCTCAGCTGTGATAAACACACGTCTTGGTGCGGGAAGAGGCCTTATAAGCTTCTAATATACCTGTGTCTTCATCATGATGCCAAGCCTGGTTCCTCAACACATTTGCATGCAAGCAGTGAGGGGCTTCTCCGTGAGCCTGGTCCTGACCTTTGTCGCCTTATCAGAGTCAGATGCGGGGTCCCGTTCTGCAGAGGGGTCGCGTGCAGGCGCCGTCGTGCACCTAGTCCTTGCCGGGCTGTGGAGCATTAGGGATCAAAACTGTCTCGGGCATCTCTCTAGTGGTCAGCCAGGGATGCTGAGCAGAGTGATACAAAGCCGGGCTTTTAAAATATCAAAATAAGTAGAAAATCCTGAATCCCAGTTACATACCTAAGTGAGAGAAGATGTGTGCTTATTTTTAAGTACCAACTTTACGATGAACCCACGGGATCAATTTGATACTGGTCCTGGTTATTAAATCTGCTTTTCTCACTGCAGTGCGCATCTAGGCTGTGCATGATTTTGGTGCAAAATAGTAGGAGCATAGTTTTAAAATTTAAGCCTGGTATGAAATTGGTATTTGAATATCTACACAAAGATTTGATCTGCAAGTACAGAATCCAGGTGCTTGACTTAAACGATGAAGCATGGAGTAGAAACCCTTCATTTTAGAAAAGCAGCAGTCTCTCTTGCCCACAAACCGTCATCCTGAGACCACATTTCAAGCATGCAGACCCTTCTGCTTAATTATTGTAACATCAAACGTCTTTGACATGAAAGGGACCAAGCAGTGGCTATGCAAGATAATGACTTGTTTATAAAAATAATTTAAACAGCATATGAAAAGGATAAACATGCATGTCCTGCCAAAATTCACTGTATGTTCTGCAGGCTTTGGTGATTGTGAATCTCTTGGCTTGGCCTTTCAATTTCTTTTTTTTTTTTTTAACCCACAAAGAAAAAAAGGCAGAGGGGGAAGGGAGTGAAGAAAAAAGGGAGATGTAAAAAAAAGTTCTCATATTTAAGGAAGTTCCAACTTACTGTGCTATGGAAGGCAGCTGGAGAGAAAATACGTTTGTTTAACACACTACAAGAGAGACTTTCACTTTGAGATGTCTGTGTCTTGTCTCTTGCATGTGATAGTTTTTACACTTTAATGATTGTAGCTGCCGTCCTGTCCAAAAATATTCCATTCTGCAGGGCGTGTAATGCTCGTTACTTACTAGACAATGTAAGGGTACTGCTCTGTCTCTTATCCGTGACCTCAAAACACTTCATAAGCATTGAAGTCTCACAGCGTGCTCTCACAAACGTAAATTGCTACTATGCTCATTTTCCAAAGGCTAAGCTGAGGCTCGGAGGGCACAACTGGACGGGGGCTGTGATGAGGTCCCTGAAATTCTTGCTTCCGCTCCTGCGATTTAACCGCGAAACCACGTGCCGCATTACTGTCCTGGCAGGTGCCCAAGTGGCTCGTGGAGTCGGTGGAACAGTAGGGTCTTATTCGGTGAAACCCATCCTTCTTCAGGTTGCAGCATCGATCAGCTGGAGACCACAAGTTCTCACTTGGCTTAGGCTTTAGTCCTTCCCACTTGTGAACCTTGCTCATTGGTGTTGCACAATCTGTGCCTTCTGCAGCCACGCTCCATTAGGGACACGGCTTCTCAGACATGCTTGCAAACAGCTCAACATCAGTAACACCTCCGATTGCTGTGGGTGCTGCCTGAACACGAATATTCACCAGACATCCATTTGTATATGATATCTACTATTTGCCCTAAGTGATGGCTTTTGCAAGACAGCAGCTCTTCCTTTTGGGTCTCTGACCGAACGGCATAGGAGACACCTGGGTGCAGTGGGTGGTAGCATGAGCCTGTGGGCAGGCTCTGGTTTTATGCGTGTGTTGAAGCGCAGCTCTCGTACATGGGCATAAGATGGCATCCATGAGGAGCTGAATAGGAAAAATGAAAGCGGTCACAGGCTAGCACATATTTTACTTGAAACTGTTGGAGAGCCTAGTAAATGTTTGGTTGACTTTTGGTAACCTCCATGGTAATGGTAATGTTCACGCTGCAGGGTGGTAATGTCTTTTGGTGATGTCCATGCTGCAGGGAAGCTAATAGATGTTGTTCTGAGTTAAGTTAACTGATAGTTTTGTGGAGAAACTCTGAATAAAAATACAGTGTAACGGCTGAAGTCAGTATAATGACTCCTTTATGTTTCAGCAGCTATTGGGATTGGGTCCGCCTGATACTTTTGCTATCGCTAGTCTCAGTAAAAAAAATTTTATGGGGTCCCAAAACAGTCTGTTGCTTCTGGCAGCTGGAGAGTTGGCAGCTCGGACTCACTGAGGCTTGAAGAGATAGTTCATTAATTCATGGCACTTTCCAGAATAAACATGGCAAACCTCCTCTGAAATAACAGACGGTAAATCCTCCTTGTCACTCAAGACTGCACATTTGTCTTCAGAAAGGGGCCGTGAAAGAAGCTGTCCGTCTCCTAATGAATGAGAAAATAAATAGAAGATGAATTGTGCATTGTGTCATACTTGACATGGCGAAGCTTTGGGGTGGAATAACAACAAACCTTTTCTCCCATCGTATCCCTGTTAAATGCGGACCTAAACCAAGCAATGCCCACCGGGCAAACTATTGGACAGCATAAACTATCATAGCTCTCCGGCAGGGATCCCTGGTGGGAACAACGGCCTTTTTTTACTCCTGATTTGACTCTTTTTGGGAAGGTAGATTTCAGCACCTCTTGGCTTCGGGTCCTCGGGGAGGAGACCCTCTGGTTTCTCTGTGCTGCGAGGCTCGTGAAGGTTGCTACAAGCTGGGGTTGCTGGGAGCGCGCAGATGTTTTGTGCAGCTTGTTATTTTCTATGTTGGAGGTTATGAGTCAGATTACTGTTACCAAAATGTTTATGTGAAATCATTTCTGAGTCATATATTTGCATCATATACAACCTGTCTGACAATCAAAACATTCAGTGCTCAGCTAATGATTATACTGAGTTTTCCAACACTCTGCTCCAACATAACATAATTACACGGCAAAGTGCAATACATTACTTTGACAGGGTTCTTCATGCGTCTTGTGATGTCAGAACATCATAGTCGCTATTATTTGAAATTATTGGAGAAACACGGACTTTGTTGCACGAAACAAAGTTAAAAATAGTGAGAAGCAGTCCCTCAGAAACACAGTGCCCTGCAAATGTTCCTGGAGATGGGCTTTTTTGGTCCCCAAGAAAACATATATTTCAAGTGGCATAGTGTTTTTAACTTTCTTCTGTCCAGGGAGGTGCCTGATCAGGGTTTACTGGTGAATTAACAGACAGTTGTGGATATCTGCATGGAGAAACTCTTTGAATATTGGGATTTGGTAGCTGCCCAGGAGGCTGTTTGGTAGTTTCTGTATAATATGGTTTATAAGATGGAACCGGAGTATTTTTAACAGCATGGAAGACATAAACAGTCTCTAAATGACAACTTAATGCATGCTGTGTTTATCTGTTGTGTGAGTTCTAGCATAAATAGGGGTCGCTTACAAAAATATTCTGAATAATTAGGGCAAACTTTTAAAATTATATTTACCTTCAGGTGTGTGAGAACTAGGGTAGGAGTGTTTGTTGCCATGTCCCGGTGAAATCAGTAACTCTTCTTTAATTGTTTATTCTGAAATGGGATAGGGGAGAAACAAAGCACCCCCCAACTCTGTGCTAAGGAAACGGTCAAGGAGATGAAAAGTGTGTAGGGGCATAGGGCTGCTCTTTTGTTTGTTTTTAAATAACCGTCTGTGAAAAAGCATATGGATATTGAAATGGAAAATGATTTTAGGGCTGACTTGTCTGAATTTGGTTTACAGTCTTTTGGAATTGGCTTTGAGAGCGTGGTTACAAGTGTGAAGGGCACTAGCAGGTCCCTTTAAGTATAAAATATCATTGCATTTCATCGCCCTTACTGAACTGCCAGAGTGCAAAGCACAGGATGGATTATGATGACGTTTTGTACGTTCCTAGTGAAAAAAGTGTGGACAATACAGTAGTGGACTTTCCTGGCTACAAGTGTCTGAACTGTGCTTAGTAATTAGGGAGCCCGCGTCTGGAGAAATAAAAAGCGTCCCCATGCAGTATTGGCGAGCATCATCTTTGCTTATGCACTCTCGTTGGCCAGCGTCAGTGGCAAATACATAATTGGACTATGAGGACCAATATATTGTGAAGTGTAGTGGAAAATGCCAAAAAAAATTTCAGTTGGATGAAATCCATTTGTCCTGTGCTAATTTCTAGCCCTGTAAACAAACACAGCTGCTGAGTGTAGAATCAGTGCTCAGAGTGGTTAAAAACAGTGATGCATTGCTAGTGAGATCACGGCAGAAAAAATATGTAACATATGAGGCTGCAGTAAGGATCAAGACTATCCTCAGCTCTGATTAATTGTTTCTGTTTATATATTTTCATCTATTTATGATGCCATAGAGTAACTAGAATGTAAAGATGGCTTTTTAATTGCCAGACCATTCAGCTGAGACAGTCAGAGTATTAAGTATTGATGAGCCAGTTGTCGTGAACTTTTGCAAAAGGGTCTGAATCAGTGACCAAAGGCTTAATGAGTGCATATGTACGTATTTTATATTTTGCCTTTTCATACCATTATGTCATCGGTTTGGTCATCCGGGCTTTGTTGTTATTTGTTTATATATATGAAGGATCCATGCAGGTAGGTTTGCCTGCCATTTCATCTTTATTAAAATGTCTTTAGAAGTACCGCAATAGTGAACAAGGGACATGAGGCTTCAAACATTATAAACCTCGGGGCCAAGCCTGCTAGGTCATTGGCAAAGCAGCAGCACTTACACTGTAATTTGTCTTGTGGCCCAGTTATATATTTTGACATCCCTGACCTGACTAATTGCTCTGGGGAAAAAAAGAAGTAAAGAACTGTCTTGGTTACTGTAGTAGAAAAGACAGCTTCCAACCTCCTCTGTCCATTGCATCAATTATTCAGTGACTGCTGCATGGTCATCCCCAGATCTAACAGAGTAGGGCTCCTACGGCTTGCCGCAATGCAATTAAGTAACGTGCTTGACGTTGTATTGTACATCACCTGTCCTAACTGAGCATTAGAGAGATTTGTTTTTCCTCCTTGGCTTTGAGAAAAGAGAAGGTTAAAGGAGCTAGATAGTTCAGGTGGAAAGTAGTGGAGAGTGGATGAGATGGGATATACATCACCAAGTATGATTCATCGGCGGAGGAGTTGTTGTTAGGGAATCCTCCAGTGCAACACACTCATACGTACGTTATGCGTTGAGGATGGCTGAGTTAACAAGGTCTACATGCTCCATGGGAGGGTTCACTTTTGACAAAGCTGTGGTGGTACCTGTGAAGGCCTTTTGTCAGGCAATTTGCCTGGTCCTTGGCCAGCTTGGTTGCGTGTGTGTTGCTGGGAGGTTGTGAAGCTGAGACAGAAGTTCTGGCTCCTCCACTGTTTGCTTTGGGCTCTGCAGTTTGCAAGGCAGGTCTCCCTGAGCTCCTGGCTCTCCACCGCTCGTCCTGTCCCAGGGGCCTTGACAAGCTGCCTAGAAGCCCCAGGAGTGGCAGGTTATCTCCTTCTGCAAATCTACATCTGCTTTGTAATATTAAAATCTTCTATGAGATAGACTTTTTCTTTTCAACAGCTCCGGTTTGAAAGTTTTGGATGTTTCATAGCCATCTGGGGCACTCCACAGTCTCTCGTGGCACATGGTGGTGCCACCCTCTTCAGAAGCCTCATGGGGCTTGAGAAATAGTTGGGCATGCGCATTGCTGCATACTGAACTGTGGTATCATGAATTTTGTCGTGTCTGCAGAACACGACTGGGGCCCATCAGTGGCTCAGGTTCTGGAAACTCTCCTTGCCGCTACCCCTACTCAACTATACGCTGGTATGGAGAGTTTAATTCTCAAACTGTCGGTCTGGCACTTTCCATAAACACTAAATTGACTCAGAGTGGCTAGGTCTACTGCTATAAAACATACTGTTCAGGTCTTATTGCCAAGAAAAAAAAATTACCTGTAAATAGCAGACTTACAGCATAGGGGTTTATTTCTGTGCTTACGCTTTTTACATTTCCATTTTTGCACCAGCTTGGCAAGAAGTTAACTTAAATGTCAAAACTATTTTTATGTAAATATATGCATTATTGAATCTCTTACTCATAAAGCAAATACTACTTTAAACCCACACAAAACAGCTGAAGCTATATATATTTTCTCACTACTGAATTTGGCTTTTAGTAACTTGGAGTGGACTGTCCAAAATAAAGTTAGGAATCAAGGGCACTTTATTTTCCAGCTAGCAACATACGTATTCTTGGCTTTGGACTGTACCAGTTTGAGATGGAAGAAAACTTGGATTTGTACTACAGGTCCTCTCAGCAATTAAAAAAAGAGAGAGAGAGAGATCATGATCAAACAAACACATTATTTTTAAATTAGCAAACTTTTCTAAAATTCTGCAAAGCTACAGAAGAATATGAAGGACTATTAAGAAACCTTGAAGGCTCTGATAGCAAACAGTGGCTTTCTGATGTGTTTCTCCTTCTGAAAGTACAGCCTCATGCCAGAGGCAGCAGTTACCTAGAGAAAAGGCTGTAGTCTGCAAGGAGTCCCGTAGATTTCACTGAAACTATTTGAGGAGTAAGGGCAGCAAAACCTGCGCTTAGCAAGTACAAACAAAACCAAACCCAAGGTTAGGGATTGTCTACCAAGCCCAGGTTGTAATGGCCTGGAAGGAGATGCTCACTCTCCTTCCTGGGATTCATGGCTTGTCTCCACGTCACGCATTTTCTTGTCCCAACGCCCTCCTGCCTGTGGGAAGTTACCTGAGGTCAGTATCAGTTCCCAAAGATAAGGAGGGAGGAGTCACTTCAGAAATTCATGCAGACGAGAGCTTGTTCCTGAATCCAAAAAAACCTTGCCAGTGCTGTGCCACAGTCTCCTGGTGGGATTCACCTTATTGCTGTCCTGTTGCTACCTGCCGTGCACTCAGTGTCAGAGCCGTTGTAGTAGAGTTGTCCATTGGTTCTGCCTCGTCCTCTGCTGCAGGCAGGGCTCCCCCGGGCATGTGGGTGCGTTTAGGCTAACTGGGATGCAAAGAAGGAAGAGGGGAATCCTCAGCAGAATCGCATGCGATCTTCCAACCCAGATTTCAGTTCAAGGTTTTAAGTCAATTATCCAGCAAGTCAAACCATCTTTGGCTGGGTTGCAGAGTATTTGCCTGTCGCTATGTGTGGCACGAAGGGCGTACATCGCTACTTCTGCTCTTTCTGGTTGAATAAGCCCAAGCTGTACTCAAGGAGAAAAAAAAAAATAATCAGAGTGCTTTTTGGGGCAGATGGGCTGTGAAAGCTGCCTTGGTTACCTGAGGCTGAAGTTAATGTGAAGCACAAATGGGGAAAGCCACTGAACACCCCCCCCCCTTAAAACGTTGGATACAACCACAAGCAAAATTTGGAAGACCCTGCCAGTTTTGGACCAAATGCTGCAGTTGGTCATGGGTGGGTCACGTCCAGCCGATCACTTGGGCTGGCTATGCACGCCTGACTTCATGGGCATGGAGGAGAGGGGAGATGCTGGGGGCAGGAGGAATGAACCGGACCAGGGAGAGGGATATGTGCGCAGGTCCTGGCTCTCGCCCGTGCAGGCAAGTGAATTTGAAGGATGGTGCCTAAGAGATTCTAGTTTTCTAAAAATAACGTTTTCAGCTGGATGAAACTGCAGCTCTTGCTGATGCAGCTTTTGATTATTTTACCTCTTATTCCATCTTTCCTAGTTTGCATGATTCAGACCTGTGTAAACACTAGTAACGGCACCTTGTTGCTGTGAGAGCGGAGCTGCATGGAAGAGGCAAGGCTCACAGGGGCAAGAGGTTTGCCATCTTTATTAGACCAACCGACGAGCTGAGAAAACAGGCACGCTCTCCGTCCTAAAAGCCTTTTTGTCCATGAGATCCCATGAGCATCCCTGGGTGGCATCCCGCTGAGCTCCCCGGGCAGCTGCCGGAGTGAGGGGTGAGCCGGCTCTACCCAGCGGTGCCCAGGAGGGAAGTCTGAGGAAATGGTGCTGTTCTGCTTTTCTTGCGATGTCCTCTTCTAAGAAACCGGATCGTAATGTTCTTTATTCTTTCTCGTTAAATGCGGTGTGTGTTAGAAGGCTGCTGAGAGTAGGCTGCTCTGGGTTGTCTTTAAATGCAAGCCTTAAGGAAAAACTGAAACAACAGATGAATAAAATGGTTGTGGTTTAGCTTGCGCCATAAACACTGTTTTTCTTTTTAAATACATTTTTGGAAGGTGAGGGGAAACCAATTACAATTGAGTTTAAAGCAAGCAGACTTTCCTTTATTTGACTGAGACGCGTGATTCATCTTGACCAGCTTTTTCTTCATTTTTAAGTCATTCTGCTTGTGCCGCATTCCTTCCCTGAGCTTGTTTTGTTAACCTTGCCACCTGAACAAATTAAGGGCCTGTCGTCATGTGGTGTTCCCTTAATTATGTACCTGCTGGTCACAGTTGTTTTCTCCTGCTTCTCTATGTAGCCAGAGGACAATTCATCTTGCAGATTTTTTTTCCAGCCTTTGAAAACTTTTTCTGGGTATTGTGCAGATCATGTGAATACACTTAAATGTCCTGTTTTTCCATTGCTTGGGCATTTCTGTGCGTGCTTGGAGTGCAGAGGTAGTAAGCTAAGGTGTATGCAGAGGTAGTAAGCTAAGGTGTAACAGTTGGTATTTTCATTAGCAGTTGTGGTGCACACAAAAAGCCCAAATCTGAGCAAGAAAGGTAAATTGATGTTGGGACTAGCAAGGAACCTCAGGGCCATCACAGACAACGAAGTTGTGGGCTCAAGGACTACTTGAGGTCACAGGTCTCCTGCCAGCTGCCCTGCAAAAAAAATTAAGAGCAAAGAAGTAAAAGACCAGTGCCTACAGCTGTAAGCTGCTGGGGGAGATGTGCCTGGGAGCAGGAGAGATCAGCAGTGTCACTGATGTCTTGGGTCCTCACAGCAATGCAGCAGCTGTTAGGTGATGTTCCCAGGCGGGACATGGACTGTCCTCGGTGTTACAGAGGGAAGAGAGAATACCTAACATGCAAACTCTCCCTGCTGCTTTGATTTGAGGAAAATTTCCTTGCTGGTCTTAGCCTTTGCAGGTGTCATCTTTGCATGTGAGAGACTGTCAGTAACTCAGTAATTGGGTCCCTTGCAGGCTCTTGACCCGTGAGAGGCGCTGAGGCTCTTTCTCTAGCTGGGGTCAATCTCTGATGCTTCACAGGACGATGGAAAAAAAGGCTCAGGCCGTCGATCTAAGTCATGAAATGCGGGACTAATACAGTATAACTATGGGCCAAACTTAACACAGGAAAAACGATGATCGCATCCCACTTCATTGCGCTCTGGTGGTACTGACAAATTTGACACCTCTGGCCTCATTTCCCAAGTTTCAGGTTCCCATTTCAGGAGCTGCAGGAGCAGTGGTTAAGTAGGACAGAGCACACCCCAACTCCTCTCCCAGTTTTTAATGTGGATGTGTGTATGCTTTGCTCCCGCTCTCTTCCCCTCCTGCTCAACACCATCAGCTTTCTCTTAGGAAAATGTAAAATTTACAGCGAGAAAGCGTTGGAGGTAGCTTGTAAGAGATGTAAAACGCAGGTACTGTATATTGGCTGTGGGGGAGGATCTGCTTTTGTTGAAATTTGTGTTGAAATTTGACTTTTTGGTCTGACTCCTGACGTCTATACTGGTATAACAACATGTGCATTAATATGTGGCGAAGCACTGGCTGAACGTCACTGTTCATGCCCCAGATGCGAGTTTCAGTTTAGATAAAGTTTGACATTATATCCTTATTGTGTATGACTAAGAATGAACTCAAAAGATCTCCAACTCCATGCAAAATTATTTCAAGTGGTATGCGGCCAGGGGGTACCCTGTATTAGGGTAACTGGTTTAATTGGGATATTTTTCAAGAAAATGAGACAGTTTCATGATAATGGGGGAAAAAAAACTAGAGTTTAACTGAAATGGCATTAACAGATTGTTTGTCTCTTGGAATGCAATCAGCGAGCAGTAAGGGTTGTTAAATAGATACAAAATTTAAGTGACTCTACTCTTAATAAAGAAACAGCTAAATAAATATTTCAAGAAAACAGTGAAGTCAGATTGCAATAAATTTTATTATTTAGTGCACTTTTAAGGCCCCAGGACAGGAACATATCTGCATTCAGGAAAGCACTTAAGCATGTGCTTTCCTGAATAGGGACAGTCTAAGGCTTGTACTTAAGTGCTTTCCTGAACGTGGGCCAAAGCCTTCTAAGAGTTTATTTTAAAGACACTCTTCCCTTAATTAAAACACTTGGTCAAATTTAACAATTAGGTGTCAGCTTGCTTAGTGTCACACAGCAACTTTCTGTAACAGCAGGCGGTAGCACTATATGATGTCTGAAGTCAGGAAGCGAAGACTACTTCATCAGTTGACACTAGGAGAGGAAACTTGATTTTTATGGGCCTCCCAATAGTTCCCTCTGGCAAGTGCCGGCGGTCTAAAATAAATTGAAGAGCTCTGCCAAGAAGCGGCCCAAAACCGTTTACAGGGTCTGCAATGGAACCAGCCTGATCTCGAGGCTTCTCCCTGCTGCAGTGGCACTGAGCAGTGCTGGAGCTCTTGCTGGTGCTGTTGGTACGTGTGGCTGGATAGCAGTTGTCCCGCCAGATGTTTTGTTCTGTTTATGGAGATGTTAAAGTTCTATTCGATCATTCCTCACGAGCATCCAGTTGCTCTTTTTCTCACTTTGGTGGCTGGGAGCCAGTTGTGCTAATGGCACTATCAGATGAGCTAGAGAAAGTGGAGTCATTGCAATGCTACTTCTCCTCCCACCGGGGTCTCTGTGGCTCGTAGGAAACGTAGGATGGAGCATTGCTCGCTCCTCCTGCCCTTCCCTGCATTTGATGTTCACTGCTTCCTACCTGGAGAAGCAAGAGTTGCCGAAGCAGTTAGGAAGTTGCTTTGCTGGGAGGCAGGGGTGGGACCCAGTCACGCTAGTAATGATGAAAATTAAGCTGTTCTGGAATGCGTTGCCAAGAAGTCCCTGTGCCCTGAGGAGGTGGCCTTCAAGCATCTCCTGCAGTGCCAGGCAAACATAGAAAAATAAGATTTTTGAGCAGCTTGGAGACAGACAAGTAACTTTGAGAGGATTTCCATATAGAGCCCACCCAAGGTCCTGCACTTTGGGCATCCCTGTCCAAAAGCAGTGTTGGAGAAGTGCTGGCAGTGGTGATAGACTCCTGTCTTGTAGCAGCCTCAGCTGATCCATGGAGGAAGAAATTCACTCTTTGGTTTTCCTGAGGAGACAGACTTTAAATGAGTTGTATATGTTTTGAAAGCCTATTGCATTTTCTTTCTCTCCTCTCAGGTTTAGTGGGCCCGCCCTTTGCCTTGTAACCAAAGCAGTTCAGTGCCCTCCCGCTGCCCGGACTTGGCTCCGTTAAATGAGTTGTATATGTTTTGAAAGCCTATTGCATTTTCTTTCTCAGGTTTAGTGGGCCCGCCCTTTGCCTTGTAACCAAAGCAGTTCAGTGTCTTCCGCCCTCCCGCTGCCCGGACTTGGCTCCGTTGTTACCGCAGTTGTCCTGTCTCACTTATTTTTATTTTCTTTGCTCCATAACTTGAGATCTGTAATTGCAGGACAGCACGCAGCAATCTAAGCCCTTGCCTTTGTGTGGGTGTCTTCCTCTGAGTGACACCTGTGTAGGGTTTTCCTCAGGTTGCAGTAACCTTGCTTTTTAAATCAGCATTTAATTTCTGAAGTCAATAGGTGTTAGCTGTGGCCAGGCTTTTAAAGGCGAGGTGAGAGCAAGTCTGTGCCGCATTCAAAACTGCTCCCGAAAGATCTTCCCATAGAAAGCCTTGCATGCTGTTGTCTCCTCCTTGTCCTCTTAGACATGATTTCTACCGTGAGCTTGAGAGGACCTAAGGCTCGCTCTTGGCTCCTCCTGGCAAGGAGGCAAGGAATGAAGGAGAAAATAATTTTTGTGAAAAAAGGCAAAGAAGGATGTAAGGTTTGGTAAGCAAAGACTGCAAATTGGATCCCCGATAGGTTGAATTTTCCATTTTATGGACAACGTGCCAAAATACTACAGTAAAATACCTAATGTGTTTCCTCCGCCTTCCCATTGTAAAACTCGAGAGTCATGGCATATTAACCAAAACCAGATACATCCATTGAGTTTCCATACTCTGAAGCAGTATAGGGTGGGGTGAAGCTGGTATTAATAGGTCTATTCATAACAATAAATTTTCCTGGTAGACGTGGGTGGTTCAGACTCAGTGAAGAAATGGCTCAGAAGCGATCAGTCTCCACCCAGAGAAGCAGGAATTTGTAGCAGGGAGTGTCCCACATACCGGTAATAAAAAATGATGGCTAACTGAAGAGTCTTTTCTTCAGGGGTTTTATTTTAAATTCAGGTGAGCTGAGGTTTAGTTAGCACCAAAACTCATTTTGGTTCCCCAGCTGTTTTCTGATGTAACTCGCTAATTGTCAGTCTGTACTCCATAGGTAAATCTGCATTTGATTAAGAGCTGGCTTTAGGCTGTCATCTTCTCACTTCTGTCCCAGTGTACCATAAAAAGCCCTATAAAATACGGAGGTTCTCAAGGGAGTTGGCGTTTGCATTGCTGACCGACACAAAACCAGCATTTTTGTGAATTTGTGTCATTATGTAAATTGTACATTCTCTTTGGAAATGTATCTATTTATTCGTGGGTTTAATTGCTATTTCTTTTATAGCGGGGCTTGGAGTTCGTAATGAGAAGTCTGTGCTGGGCGTTGTACCAATACATAACAGAGAAGGCAGCTCTGCCCTTGACAGCTAAGAGGACATGACGGGATGATAGGCGTAACAAAAGGGGTGGAGGACAGAGTAACAAAATGCACAGAGATTAACAGATAAATATGTGGCTGCCCACATTAAACAAATTATTTGAAAATACAGTGTGTTACGTATCAATTACGTGGGAACATGCATTTTATAGTATTTCATATCAGATTTGGAGATCTAAATGTTTTTTTTCTCTTTAAGGAAAAGTAAGAATCGGACAAAATTTGTTTGTGTATATGCAGAGTAGTCTTCCGTACCAAATCTTACTTCTGTGTCCCTGTGAGGCGTGTGTACATGGAAATAATTTTTAGGCTGGTGAAACTGAAACAGAAAGTGAGGCATTGGTGATGTCTGGGTTTGGAACTTGGACACTTGATCATGAAGCGTTAAGGGATGTTTTGAACTCTTTGCTCGGTGGAGAGCAGAGGGATCAATTCTGTTGTGAAATGATGGACTTTTATTGACGTTTGGTCTCTGCAGAATATACAGAATCACCCTGCTTTTGGAGAGCATGGCTGTAGGGACTCGGGTCGGTCAGTTGAACAGGAGGAGAGCAGACAAATCTCTATTTCAGTGCAAAGCCCAAACATGGATGGAAAGAAACCTTTTCCCTTAAAATTAGATTTTTTGGGGGATGGTGTGAGTTCATGTGGGGTTTGTGACACGCAGGAGTCACTGAGGTGAAGGCAACCTGCCATTTCCTGCCCACGCTGTTTGCTGTGGGCATCTTCAGAGGTCGTCGGGATGGCTTTGCATTTGTGGTAGATTCTGCAGGGCAGCTCCTTGTAGGTGAGGAGCACATTCTTCCCACAGCTGGTAGATGGACTTTCTGACTTTCCTTCTATGAATAGTCATTTTGATATCCACACTGTGAAATTACTGAGACTAGGCGGGTGAACAATGGACAAAAGTTGCCTGAGGGGCTCAGAAAGGAAAATGTGTTCCCGTTCCTTGCAGTAAAGCTGATGTTTGTCTCAGGTCTGAGTTTCTTTGCTGTGGGCTCTCTGCAGCAATTGAAGACAGTCCATGCACCGGTGGAGGAACATTGTCTGTTCAGCTATGCAACGGCGTGTAATTTGATCAAGTAATTCTGAGATGGTCACATTTTTGTGGACGAGTGTGGGAGGCTGTGCGCCACGTTGCACCCTTACTGTCTCGGGTTTTACCATTTAAGCCTCCTGTTTGCTGATTACGTAAATGCTGAGGTTTCATTCTTAGGGCTTCGTTTCTGGGACTTCCTGTTCTTCACTCCAAAGAAAGCAGCCACCTCCACCGCAGTCCAGCCAGCATTCACGATGTGCCTTCTAGGCTGGCTTCGTGCACCCTGTGGTTTGCACTGATGAACTGCTGGCCCTCGTGTGTGCTGGGGTGAGTGTGGACACTTATGGGCTCTGAAATACGTGGCAGTGAGGAATTCAGATGGTAGATCAGGCCCCTGGTCGGTGGCGGTGAGAAGAGACCAGCGGTAAGCCAGGCTGGAGTGGAAAAAGTGGCCAGAGGCTGGGGACAGGCGCCCGCCTTGGTCAGGGATGGAGGGGAGAGACACGTGGGGCTGGTAAAATGGGTGAGTTGGTGAGCAGGAGGCGAGAACATTTCTGCACGGATCCCTGGGCTGATGAGTAAGTGAGTGCGGGAGCAAGTGAGGTGGCTTACTGGCACGCTGTGCGAGCAGGTTGGGTTTCAAGGCTGCGTGCAAGGGTGCTGCTGTGCTTCTGGCAGTAGCTGGGACAGCATTGCAGAAATGCAACGCTTTTTGTGGAAGGGATGGTAAATGGTGATGTTAAAGAAATTGAAAGAGCGTTCGTAAGAGTTGCGAGATGCTGAATTACCCTACGAGCAATGTTTTGTGGGAGCGGACAAGTTTGCAAAGCAAGTTGCTGTAATTTTGCTGCCATTGACTTTCAGTGGTGCTCCAACCTAAGGATCAACCACACCTGCAAGACTGGGGGAAAAGGCTCTTGGGCTCTGGGTGCCAGGGTTCCTGCTGCAGGTCGTCTTTCACCCTGTCCTTGGCTGGTCCTCCTTCTGGGATGAGCTGGGTGCCAATCTAGCCCTTACCACGTCCCAGCACCAGCCTGAGCATCCCTGCCACTGGTATAAAATTATTTCAAACCCTTCTGCACCATACCTGATGGAGGGGGGAAGGGCTGGGCATGGCCTTTCCTTGCCCCTTCTTCTCCTGCAAGTGCTGGGAGCCACCAGCTTGTAGTGGTTTTGGGGTCTGAGTTGGCAGTAGCTACCAGCAGTGAGAAGATGCAATTTGGCTTGAAAGTAACCCTCCTACTTCTCACCTTCAGCGGTGAGAGGTGAGAGGTGTCTTTCTGATTAGTTCTGGTAAATACTGATTTTGGTATTGCATAAGTATGACTTGTCATGAGTTGCATTGCTGGATTTCAGCATTATTGTTGGTCATCTTTTTGAAAAATTAACATTTTAGCTTTTTTTAATGAAAGAGCTAAAGTGTTATGGTTTGGACTTTTTAAGGACATTATTCATTTTTCTATTGAAATAGAAATGAAAAAGGGAAAGGGAAGAAAATTAAAAAATTAGAGTGTCTTTTCCATTAAGAAAGATTGTTTTTTCCATCCTTTTACTGGCATATGTGGTGGACATTTGTAAGTTTCTTTCATTTTTTAAGAGCCCCCAGCCATTTTTTCTTGGAGAAAATATTATAAATATGGAAAACCTCATTTTTCATTTACTTCATTTTAGAGGGTTTTTCTTGCTATGAGCTCAGTTTACCAATTGGAGCTACCTAGTTGGTCTCTTGAATCCATTTTTGTCAGTGGATCTCTGCGTAACAGTTGCCTTCTTTTTTGCAAGAGTAGGATTATAATGAGAGAACCAGCCAAAAGATACGGAGTGGGCATAGATTAAACTGTTTGTCCAGACAAATTATGCAGAAAACGTTCATCTCATGCGCTGTGAAAAACACCAGGGAGAAAAAGTATCATCTTTCGAAGGTTAGCTTGTCGAGTGCAAAGAAAATAACCAAGTCGCTATACTTTGGAGCAAATTTTTTGCTTCCCATTAAAAATATTTGAAAAATCAGTTCTTTTCATACAGTCATGCATAAGTATTTCTTTCACAGTGTTGATCTTGCCTTTTCATAACTTTTTCTTGCACGGTACTTCAAAAATTCCTTTGCTGTCTTTCTCAGATTTTATCTCAGAACATGTGTTTTTGTCATTAATTTCGTTCTTAGGCATTCATTGTTTTACCAACTTTTGGTTGGCTTACAGTCTATCTGCGGGCTGTGTGTATCTTATTATCAGTCCATGTTCAGTTTGTCTTCTAAGTGCAATTTCTTCCCCCATCCCTGAAAGACTCCCTGTGTAGTGCATAGTGTTACATTATGGAAGCCATTGCCAAAGGATGCTGTGGAGGCCAGAGGTATGAATGGTTCGAAAAAGGAGGGAGATAAATCTATTGGTAACTGCTAAACGTGATGATCTTCGTTTCCCAGGAAGCTGCTAAGCTTCTGATAGCTGGAAAACTATGTGCCAGGGTACAGATCCTTCTGTCTCGTCTCTTGCCTTGTGTTTGTCCCTAAACATTTCTTACTGGCCACCCTTGGAGACAAGATGCTGGGCTGTCTGAGTCTTTGGTCTGGTCTGGTCCGGTCCATTAAGGCTGTTTCTGTGATCTCGTGAATATGACTTTGGTTAGTGCTCTCCAGTTCGTGGTGCAAGCAGCATGTAGCTTGTCAGCAATACCATGGTGGGAACCCGCTTATGAGAAATACGTAGGTCCCAGTAACCGCTATTTCAGTTCTAGACCTGTTCATTAGAGGTCCTTGAGCGTACACCCGAGTGGTAGACTATAGACCTATAAAAAAAAGTAAACCCATTATTAATATGGGCTTCATGTTATGAGAACACACACAAGTGGTAACCTTTTGAGGCAAGATTGTTTGGTTTGTACATACCTACAATTAGGAAAAAAAAAGCTCAAACAGCTGTTTCAAGGTTTTGTTTTGTTTTGAATAAAAGTATCCAGTCCTAGTTCAGGACTTTTTTATGCCAAGTTCTGGTTCAAGGCCGGAGGGAGATCTCACAACGGACTTAGAAAGTCCTGAAATGACTCAGAAAGCAAGTGCCAGCACAAACTGTAATGGAACCCGTGGAGGTACCCGTGGACATCACTGACCCGTGGATGTGGAGCGGACAGGGGAGCTGAGCCTCCCTGGCGAGTTCGGGGCGCTCTGCCCACCTGCTGCCACCGACCCCGGCCGCGCCGCGTGGTCCTGCCGCCTTTGCCAAGCTGCGGTCCTGTGATGGGGCTGTTTTGGCTGGCCCCGGTCCATGCTCTGTGTGTTGTCTTTTGGGGGCAATGCTGGTTTTTTGTGTGTTTTTTGGATCCTGCAAGAATTTACTTGTTTGGGGGTGGGTGGGGTGGGGTTGGGTCAAGTGAGTGGACAATTGGGAATCTACCTACACGAGAGACAGATACTGATACTTGTGTTGCTGGGACCTGGATTCTAAATATTTATCTAGGAAAATCTGAATCATGTTGATTCTAGCTATTACTAATAGGAGTGCCTTTTAATTATGTTGACATCAATTAAATAGAAGGACATGGAGATGGGTAAAAGAAAAAAAAATGTTTCACGGATACTTGTTCTTGCAAAATAAGTTTGTTTAACTGTATTTGTGCCTCCTTCATAGTTGTTGACTGCAAACAAGTGAATACATTGGCAGGGATGTTGGTGAAGGGGTTAAAACTTGGCTGACTATGGCATAGTAAAAAGGGAATTTTGAATTAGAAAGTGTTTGTATTGGAAAACTATTAAACTAAAACAGGAGAAAGAAACATCACTACCCAGAAGCCTGCAAAAATGTCCATGTTGCCGATGCTAAGCATAAGAGCGCAAGATTTTAGTAGGGTTGTACATGTGAATGAAAAGAAGCTGCAGATTTAGCGTCTGCTAAACAAGCCAGTAGGTCAGCCAGTGAACTGCTGCTGTGAACTGCCTGTCTGCAGCTGACGGTCCCAGGAAATTAATTGTAGAAAACACTGGAGTGGATTATTCCAACTAACAGATTGGGGATGTTCACAAACTACTCATTGACAACTGGCAAGCGGAGACTGGCAAAAGAAAAAACATCTTTTGGCTGGTTGAATCCTTGTAGGGTTAGTAACTGAGAACAGCAGCGCTTGGGGAGAGCACTACAAACTAAATAAAGAACATTAGTTCAAGAGATTATTTTTTTTCTTTCATAAGTTAAAATTTGGAAAGACACCTTTCACAGCAACTTTCAGGAAAAGTGAGTGTGATATGAATCACCCTCACCCTCCCTGGTTCACCTGGGAGGTATCTGCAGCCAAGTGCACGTCATTCCTTTCAACTGTCTGGGCCAGTGGGTTTCCAAGAGGCAGGATTTGCTTCTTGCATACACTTCTCTTAGGTGCTTCTGACAATTTCTCTCAGACCTTGAATTTTGTTGGGGCATTTATTACTTCTGTGTGTTCAGAACATGGATGGTACAAGTTTGGTTTGCAGTTTGGGGGATGCAAAAGGCCCTTTGGAGACCTCAGCAGAGCCCTCCGCTGTATTCAGGGGAGCAGGACTTTGCATATGGATACAACCCCTGTAAATCAGGTGTATTAGCTCGAGGAAATACTTGTCAAGAGCAAGGAGGAAATGCCAGTAGCTGAGCCTAGATTGTTTCCCTTGAAATATCTTGGGCTGCTGAGCTGCTGCTGAATCCAAAGTCCAGGAGAAACACGTCCACGTGTGGCAGCCCTCCCCTGTGGCAGGAGGTGCTGGGAGTTTTGGGGTCCTCTGTCCCAGTGGAGGTATAACTGGAGGATCTCAACCGTGGTCCCCAGCTGCAGAAAAAGGACATCCAATGTAGTCCAAAACCATACTCAAAAGAAATGAAAATTTCCTGACAACTGGAAATCCTGTTTTTCCGCCAGCTCTATACCTGGCTCCGATTTCATCTGCTAATGGAAACAACCTGCAAGATCCTAATTACTGGCTGACAGCTCGGGACAGAAGAGGTAATGGTACTGTTAAATGCAGGAAGCAGATTTCATCGGTGCTTTGTCAACTGTCCTGCCTACTCATTCATGTGAGGCAATGACTCAGCTGTGGATCCGCGGTCCTGCCCCAGGTCCCTGCCTTGCACTGGATCACTCTGCAGTACGGATGTGATCTGGATCAGCTGTGAACAGATGACATGGGATTTAATGCTACCTCAGTGCTTTTATGTTGGCTTTATGTTGCCTGTGGGAGGCACGGGCTGACACATGACTTTGCCAGGAGCCTGCCAATACACAGTCGAATAGGTAGCAGAGTGGAGCAAGCTTAAAACCACCAGAGGAAATTTTTACCATATCTTGGTTCTTTATCACATTTTTTTTGATTTGGTAGTAGTAGTTTTAAAGCTGGATTCACTGCACCAGCAAACCACAGCATCAGCATTAATATTGATTTTTTTGACCCAGTTCCCTCTGTTTTATTAGCCAGATCGTTTTGCAGATCTGACCTGGAGCTTGGCTCCACAGATGCTTTGCTCGGCATGACGAGGGGCCAACAACAGCCATCGGGGATGAGGAGGTGTCTAAAATGGCATCCTGGAAGCAGAAGGGCAGACAGAAACCTCTAAACTGTCTCTGCCACCAAAGGATGTTGGGACGTGGGACTCCGCTCTCAGAGCTAGGATCTGCTGTCCTGGCTCTCCAGGTGGTCTCAGAGGTGCTTCTGCTGCTGCTGGCTGTTGCGCCCTTCAAAGTATGGCTCGTCTTTCCTTCTTCTGTTGTTTTTTTTAATTTTTTTTTTTTCCTTTTGGTACTTCAAAAGTTTTGCATGTTTTATTTCTTGCTGTAATTCTTGACAGTTTATCATTAGAGGCACAATTTACGTATTTGTTTTGAAGCCCAGCCTACAGATCCTGTCTTGTTCTAATGAACCCAAAGAAGCTAACATACACAATTTAGTAGTATGATGTAGAACCTTTAAGTGGTTTTTGTAGGACCTTGGTTCTGTGATGGGTTCATAAACAGTAACCCCAAGTGTTCTCAATTAAATCTGCGCCCCAGAAAATGGTGGGAACTGATGGCCTCCACCCCCTCCAGAATTCCTCCTCCCTGTCTGTATGCATGCACGCACATATGCACACCTACGGATATGCCTAGTTTGTGTGGTAGCCAAATGGTTACATGATTTCATTGCAGCTCTTGAAGATGGCTGTTTCTCTTGCTTTCTGCATTGCTAAAAAACCTCATTGTTTTTGTCATTTTAAGATTAGATGTAGGTGGACCTAAAACAAATATTGCACATACGAATGTGTATGAATGCATATATATGTAAAAAAAGGAATGAAGTACAGCTGTGCAGAGGGCAGAGCATTGTTTTTTCTGTTGGAAGGGCCACTGCAGTATTGATACAATAAAAAAAAGAAAAACCGAAAAAACCCAAACATCCCAACCTTCTGTGGTGTGAGGACGCTCCGGGCTTTGCTCACATCTCATCTCCAGGTCTGGGTGAGAAGAGGCTCAGAGATTTGTTGTCTCCAACTTCTTTTAAGAGGGTTTCCTTTAAAAATCTGTTTATGGTTGGGGAGGACATGCCTGAAAAAACATTTGCACATAAAACAGCTGTTAAGTGAATCTCCACACACTGAGATCAAGAGAACGTGAAGAAATATGTACTTCCAAGGACCTCTCTGCCAACTTGGAGCCTCCTTCAGAAAATAAATACAATCTCCCTACAAGTCTCTGGTAACTTAGTTACTGAAAAATAAATTGAGCTACTTAGACCCTTGAACCTTCCTTTTTCTTTTTTTCCCCCCTCCCGCTAAGTCTGAAGCAAATGCATAAAATTGTGTGTTGGAATGATACGCACCGAAGCCAAACAGATTGATTTTAATGTTTCTTTGGTATGTTGTCAGCTAGTCAAGTGCAGGCAGTGACGGAGTTCGTCTGTGTGTGAACTAACTACTTCCAGTAGTGCAGCCGCCGGCCTTCCAGCAGTAAACTAAAACATCGCAAAGCCCTCTTTAAACCTCCCCTTGATGCCACTTGCCTAAAAGTGCATCACACGGGAGGGGCTGTCAGAGTTGCAGTATGGTGTTATTAAGGACCATTCTGTATTTATTGTTTCCTTCTTTTGCATGGCCCCGAAAGGAGAAGGCTTGCTGTGGTGGCACAACTCAGTTTTCCTCTATTTTTGGTTGGTGGCTTGATTTGCTTTGGAGTGCCGTTTGGTGCCAGCGTGCATCTAGGGTGGCTGCAAAGTCCTAGTCCTAGTCCTCCGCTGCAACATCGTGGCCCTTTAAAACCCTCCGCGGCCGCAGCCAGAGGCGGTCGGTGGTGCGCTACAGATGTTTTTACAGTTCATTTCCAAGCAGCTGCTTTTCCCTTCTTTCGTCTGTTTTTCCTTTATTTATCAAGTCCCTGAGGAAGGCTGACGGCTCACAACCCTGGCAGGGGCTCCCTCGGTGAAAGCCCTCGCACGGGGCCCCGGGGCAGACCCGCGGGTGGCACCTGCTACTACAGGGGGGGGCTCGCTTCTGCAGGTTGCAGTGAGCCCGGGCACAGGGCCCCGCAGGCTCGGCCCTGGGCGGGCAACCCGACATACCTACAGCTTTTCCTAAAATGACCCCGGAAAAAGATGGAAAAGGGCTTGAGACGAGGGTCGGTTGTGCCAAGGCCCCTCTATGGTGGCAGGAGGCATGCTCTGCCTCGAGGGCACACCGTTCGAATAGCTTTTGCCCCACTTTGGGTGCTTAAGTGAGCTCTGTGGATTAAAATATTGAGGGACATTCCCTATCTGTCATCTGGTGGAGACCGTGCGCTCGCTCGCCTGCTGCTGCCGTCAGCACCTGGTGTTCCCTGATGTGCCGAGGTTCGTCCCGTACTGATATAAAATGTTTCGATCGCAGGTAATGGGAAGCAGGAAGAATGAAAACAAGCCAGAGCGCCCTATTTGGCCAGCTGACAAAAATCCCCAGGCATTTGCGACTCAATCCTTGGCTCATGAGCCGGATTTTTTCCCATTCATATTCCCTTTCAGCAGACAGATTTCTGTGGATTGTTTAAAGGGGGGGGGGGGAAGTCCAAAGATGAATCCTTTCTCCCCCCGCTCTCTAACGGAGTTGTTTGTTTCTTAACTTGTTAGCAAAATCATGAATATGCTCCATCTGCTGCTTTTCCTTTTAAATTTTCTTTATGGCAGTTCCTTGCTTTGAAGGAGCACAGGGCAAGCGAACGCTGCCGGGGTTGTTGCAGCCCTGTTTGCTTGTTGCAGCCCAGTTTGCTTCTGTTGTGCGAGGCCAATAAACCCAGGACTGCCTTTATTTCTAAACGAGGTTTCAAGTTTTATAATGGCAGGTTTCAAATGCTGCCTGGACCAGAGGATGCTCAGGGAGTTGGTTGGTTGAGGGTCAGGTCCAGCTTTGTTAACTTGGACGGCCTGTCAGCTCTTTCGTCATCGCGTTGCCAAGTTTGGGCTGGGCAGATAATTACTTGTGACAACTTTGCAACTCTGAGAAATAAGGTTAATTTTTTCAGTGCGGATTCTCGGAGCAGCAGCTGGAAGGTTGAATGCCAAACCAAGGGGGTTGCTGGATAAAGAAACGAGTAACAAAATGATTTTGCTTTTTGCGCGGTTCTTTTGTAGAAGGGCTTAATGGTCGCCCCTCATGCTGAGTTAAATTAATTGTGCGGTCTTGCAAAACTGAGTGCAAGACGCTGCAATTTTCTTTTAATAAATGGCCACCGTGCTCTGGCTTCTTGCAGAGCACGTGGAGTGGGAGCAGCACTGGCATGGAAGGAAAAAGCACTGAGAAATTGAATTTGAATAGAGTAAATGTTATGCAAGCTGGCAAGGAGCTCTGCGACCTGGAGAGGAGTGACAGGGAGCCTGAAGGCTAGTCTTCATTTTTAACTTATTTCTGGAGATCCTCAGCGGAGGCTGCGGCGGAGGTCGCCTGCGGCAGAGGAGCAGCAGGGCCGGGGAGGAGCAACCCCGGCGAGGGGGGCAGAGGAGCAGCAGGGCCGGAGAGCAGCACCCCTGCCGAGGGTCCTGCCTGTCCAGGGGCAGGGGAGAAATGTGTGGGGTGGGGTGGATTGCGTTGGGTTGCTATCAAATGTGTGTGTGTGCTTGTGCAGCAGGGAAGCCAGAAGGTTGCAGGGATCCCTGCTAGGAGGGTTGAGCCACGCTCTGGTCTGAGGTCAGACTGCCCATGAAAGAGAAGGATGTGTAGCTAGTCACTGCGGAGACATCCCCACACCTTTCCTCCATGGAGGAGCACCTGTTGCCCAGTTTCCTCACACGGCTGGATCAGAGATGGACCGTTCCCTCTCCCACTTGTTGAGCAGCCTACCGCTTTGCAAGTGGTTGGGGGTCCCCAAGTTTTACAGTGGATGGTGGTGAATTCCCATTTGAAACATCTTTCAGCTTAGCTCTTGAAAGTGAAGTGTGTAAACAGCCTGTAATAACCATAGATGGGTCTAGTTGGAGCTGGAAGGGTCAAAACATCAACTTCTTAACTTTCCAGGTAAAGAAATAAAACCAGTGCTGGCCATTTCAGATGTCCTGCAAACGGAGGATGTCAGGTAGTGCCTGTTCTCTGTTACCACAGACATCGGTTATCTGCATTTGCTGTGGGTCACACAGTTGAGATATTTAGCAAATATTTAGGGGGTACAGTGTTGTAGGGCAAAAGGCTCTGAAAGGGTGATGCTTTTAGGTCTTTTCTGTACACCGCCAAGATCTGAGCAGTTTCCAAAGCCTTGTGCAAAGCACATTACGGAGCTAAGCAAGATACTTAGAAATCATTAGCTTGCTTTGACATGATAAATGCATTACAGAAGATATATGTAGTCTTGGCCAGCTCTTGGGTTTAATTTTTCTTTGTGTCTATATCTTTATCTTTTCTTGGCATTTGAGATGCATCACTTCTGTTAGGACTCCCCTTTCTGCATCACTGTCAGAGTGATCTGCATCTCCCATGCCATATCAAGTGGGTTCAAGCTGAACATGCCAGAATTGCACGGTGTCGTGCAAAATAAAATGCAATTTCTTTGCCTGCTGAGCCAGGAGGGCCAAAACCAGGGATGGTACTTGCTAGTTAACTCACTTCCATACTTTGTGTATTTGGCAGTAGCTTTGAACTCTTTTTGTTTCTCTCCTATTGTCAGGCAAAAGCTACAGCAGTTGGCCTGTTTCAGAGCTTATCTGCTGTTGAAGTAAACTCTTCAGAGTTAGCGTGGTGAGAGGCAGTTTGGCAACAGCAAAGAAATTATGCAGCAAGTTTTTCCTGTAATTTCTTCACTATTGCGGCATTTGCAGTATTAGGAAATACGCTATGAAAACCATTGTAAGGCTAGAAAGGTATATTTGACTTTCGTATTTGTAAAGATGTTCTTTAGGACAAAAACACTTGTTAAGGTTTATTAAGCAGTAAGAGTCGGGATTTTTTTATATCCTAAAGCGAGGCACCTTTATTCCTAATAAATTAGATGTCTGATTTCTTTTTTCGATTCATGTAGACCTACCAGTCCTGCTGAGATGCTAGCTCAGATAGGGAGCTCCTCTTTCTCTTTTACAACCTACTTGCTTCTGATTTAGGTTTGAATTCCACAAAAGCTTAAGCTGATGCTTAAACCTATGTACTCAGAGGAGACTTCTTAAAGTTTGGGTGGAATTCATACAACTTGAAAAATCGTGCACATGAATAGCATTTTGGAAGACTGAGGCATTCACGGACTGATGAGGCAAAAATTTGCATTTAGGTTCAACTGAATGAGAGCACTGCTTTGTTCTGTTTAGCTTGAGAAGAATAGCCATGCATCTCCCCGAGAGCCTCTTTCTGCAACCCCTCCTCTTACAGTTGTTACTGACTGACTTCCGTGGAAGATCTGCACTAAGAAAGTTTGTCACCCATGATTGTTGCGTTTCAATGGCTATTAAAAAGATACTGTATGTAAATTCACCCTTAGAGAAGATGATGGGAAAGCAATTAATTTCACTTCTGTTTAGGATTATTTTTGGCCAAGTTTTTTTACCAAAAAGGGCTTAGTTTCAGAATACTAAATGTGAAAATCTGTACTGCATGACTTCAGTTATTAACAACAGAAAAACTGTCCCATATGTTTTACTGGCAGAGAAAACATATTTTTACATAATAGAATTAGAGCAGAAAATATTATACCCTCTTGGAAACATTATAGTATATTAAATATGAACTTGGAAGCTACATTTCCAAGCAGTTTGATTCCAAAAACTTATTAAAATTTGATGTATGCTCTAGTATCTTTGACTTATGTTGGTTGTGTGCGCCCTAATTAGCTGGGAAAACGTCAATTGACGGCTGTAAAATTATGAATGTGTATCTTGCCGCTCCTGAGTCTTCAAGCAATTCCCAGGGAATACCTTCACTTTTATGGGGCTTACAAGTGGGAGTGCAGTTTTCCTGGCTAAATATGTGAAGAAAGCGCAAAGACAAATGACCTTTTACCCCTTAAAAGCTACTCCATACCAGGGCAAGCATTGACATTTATGAACGTACTGTTTTGTTTGTGTTATGGTGACATCTGGAAGCCTTGGTCCGAATTGGTCCTCTCCTGTTGTGCAAGGCACTCCACATAAGGATCAATCCTTGTCTAGGAGAGTTTACAGTCTAATTAAAACTAGATACAGTAAGTAGCTTTACCTAAAAGCTAAAAGGGAATGGGAAGAAGAAAATGATAAAACATGGTGGTTTTTGTTGGTTCCAGATTCACTGGAATGAACAAAACTCATAGGAAAAGTGTGAAAGCAGTATTTTAAGCGATGAGGCTCGTTGTTTTGCTGGTGCACTTTGTATCCTTTCACAGTTGGATTTATACAGCTATGTTCAGATGAAGGTTGCAATGGTAGAAAGATCTCCTGGTGAGAGCCTAGAAAAGTGCAAAGCTAATGGAGACACCTCTGCTGGAGTCTTGGACCTAAATATTGCAGCCTCAACTGTCATCAGCTCAATCTGCAAACACAGGCAGAGCACTAATAAAAGTCTCTGCATTAATAACACTCCCACTGGGCGTCCTTGACCTGTTGATGATTCCAGGTTGCTACTGGCCCTCCCTCTGCCTTTGAATAAAAGCAAGTTGCAACTCATGGCACTGGCAGGACTGAGCCCTGTTGGAAGAACAAACATACTGCCTTGTAAAGCAGGAGGGCTGAACCACTGCCTGGTCCTCCTTAGCAGTCCCGTGAGGCACATCTGGGATGGGCAGCAGCACTACACACTTCACCGTGTTGTTCCACTGGTGTCCTCTCTCCCCTACCTGGGGAGATGGTGGCTGCATCCCTTGTGTCTATTGAGGAGCTTTTCTGCAGGGGTTGGCAGGAAGGGCTCCATCTGAGATGGCTTCCAGATGTTGACATTTCTTCTAGAACCTGGCCTGGGAACAACCACTACCCTTCCCGTCACTGTCCCCTTCGTGAATGGTTACAAACATTTCGGCGGGAGTTTATTCATTCAGGGCACGCTTCGGTGCAGCAGTGCCAGTAAGGAGAAATCTTTGTGGAAACTGCTGGAAAAGTCACCATTTCAGCAGCACACCTGCATCATAACGAACTTACTGTTCTTACTTTTAAGAAAAGAAAAAAGTGACTCTGGACATATGAACTAAATCTTGTATTCAGTCTCGGCTTCTTAAAAAACCCCGCTTTTTAACATAGGATATTACTGGAGACAGGGAGGAAAGAACGCTCTTCTTCAGAGAGGTGCCTCCAGGCAGTAATTGGAGATCAGAAAAATATTTAAAGATGGGCGTAAGCACATTTTAACAATACTAAAAGAAACCAAAGGCAAAAATCGTGGCGTTTCTTTTGTGACTGCTTTTTTTTGTCAGCATGTTAAGTGATCTTTTTTTATCATTGTGACTGTCTGGTTAGAGCGCGTTTTATATGCACATTCGTTAGGCAGAGCAAGTTGGAGTATAACTTCTTTTAGCCTCTGTGTTGCATTGTGTGTGACATGTTCACATGTGCTTTCATGAACGCTGAAGTCAGTATCTTGACTTGGACCACGAGTAAGTTAGGATTTGACTAAAGATATTTGACATGGAACATGAACAGATGAGGACTAATGAATTCCCCTGTCAGCTGGGATCATAGGGACCTCCTTGAAAAGGCTTTAGGGGCTCTTAAAAATCCCACCCATAAATAATCCTGCAAAACGCCTCTTCCTTCTGTGTATAACAGAAATCTAGAAAGCAGAGTGATTTGTCACAAAGCTGTTTCAGTCCCAGGCTCTCTGTGACTGCGGCAAGCTTGCAGGCAGACGGGTGCTCCTTTACTTTGCTCCGCTTACCCCAACTCCAGATGAGCCTGTGTGTAGAGTGAGATTTAAGAGAACCAGAAGCTGGGCCCATGTGGCTTGTCTTGAGGTGGTGCTGGGCTCCTGTGACCATCCTTGGTGGCGCTGGGGCTTGTGAGCGGCACTGCTGGTGGGGAGACGGCCCAGGTGTTTGTAATGAAGCCCTTGCTAAGGCTGCCGTCGGCATCTTTGGCCGGAAAAGCTTCCGTTCATTTTGTTGGCCTGTGGGTTAGGCCCTGTGTTTTGCAGCTGGTACTTAATCATGCTGGCACTGAAGATCGGTGTATTTGTTCTTACCAGTTTTCCCATTACTACCCGTGTTTATGGACGGGTGGCAAGTGCCGTAGCCTGTTAGCAGCCTCTCTCTGCCTACGCTGTCTTCATAACTAGATATTTCCGCAACAGAAAAGGGGATTAGTCACAGGAGGAAGCAGGTGTGTCAGATGTATAGGAAAGAGAGTGATTAAACAGTGGTATTTTCTGCTTGGGCTTCTCCAGTGAACTGAAGGAGTCATGCTTGGCACAGCATCCCCCACGGTTCAGCTGCAAGGCTCAGGGAAAGGAATACCCCCAGGCTAACACCTGGTGGGCTACCAGCTGCATTTTGTACAGAAGCACGCTGCCTTTAACTAACCTGTAGGAGGTTTTCTCCTTTCTGCTTATGAGCCTTCAGAGAAGGAGAAAAAAAAAAGACTACTTCAATTCGGAGCAAATATAGTTAAGTGGTAATTCTTTTGTCACGCTTTAGCTAAAGACTCCTTGTCTTTCCCCATGAAACTATTGGTTTTGCTTTTTTTGCTGAGTTTTGCCACGCCCACCCCCATGATGGGTGGGGATCTGGCCACCCCTGACCGAGGAAGGTGGTGTGAGGGGAAGAGGAGGAGTTTGGGCTTGCTGCTGTTGGTACCACCCAGAGCAGGTGGGAACGTCTGCTCCTCCTGCTGCTCTCCTGTACCTGCCGTGCCATGTTTGTTCCCAGCTGTCTTGGTGGGACAGCAGCCAAACCTGGGTTTCCAGGGTGATGGTGTAGTTACTGGGGTCATTTTTCCTTTGCCTTGACCAAAGCAGGCTCTTGTTTTAGAAGCAATTTTTCTCGCAGGTCAGACTGTCACCACGTGGGGAGGGAAGGTGGGTACCTTGACTAAGGCTGCACCTTGGCATCGTTCTTACTTTTCCCTATATCAAAATGGCCAGACACCTGTGCTTTTCAAACCTGGGTTGCAATTGCTATGGAACACTTTGGTTTTGTTTTCTTAAGTCCTTAAAAGTTTTATTTTTTATTGCTATGTTGCTAGACATATGTTGAGCGCTGTGTCATCGGTTTTTGATGTGTTGAAACCTGATAGAGAGATACCTGTGAGAACTCACACTGTTGAAGTTGGTTTTTGCCTAGTTGGGTCTGAGTGCTTCTTAAGGGGAAGCAAATCCAGGTGAAGGGAAAATTGTTTCCTCTTCATCAACATTTTAGGAGTAAATTTCACCTTCAGATGCACCTGTACAACTACCCCTGTGGCAAAGCGGGACAGAATTTGGGCTTTGATGCTGTGATCTGCTATGATTAAATACTGAGACAGGATACAAATGGATTTTGCCAAGTCATGTGTTGCCTACATATTTATTTTTCTAACATATTCTCCAGTAGTTTTAAGAAATGGCTGAAAAGGTCCAGCACAAAGCCAGAATGTGTTAAGTTTATTGTTATGCTACTGTTGTTCAGGCAATTTAGAGTAAAACACTACATATATTTTGGAACAGCCAAAAAAAATGTTAGGACTTTGTGCCTCACTTCCCTTCTGCTGTTGCTCTGCATGTCACCAGCAGTAATGAAGGAATAAAACTTACAGATAGTCACCTCCCTGGAGTGGTTTCCAATGTGCAAACAGAATTTATGGAGGTGGCTTCTTCAGGAAACTCTTTTCTCTGTGGCAGATACCGCAACCAAGTTCCAGAATGGTAGTATGTCGCTGAAAATAATCCCTATGTATTTTGACAGCAGCTTCAGAAAATCTCTATCTAGTCAGAGGATTATCTTAATCTGGGTCAAGAGATACTGCTGAGAATTTGCAGGAGGCAAAAGCGTTTTGGGTGGCTTTGTTTACTTCAGGCAGCTAAAGAGAGGTCAGGGACAAATTCCGCTGATAGTCTCATTACAGAGAGTATCCAAAACAAGTAAGTAGAGATGCTGTGTGTAGTGTATGCGCTGAGTCCTCTGATACGAATGGACATTGCTAACAGGGTCGCTCTTTTGTCTGGTGGTCATCCTGGGAGCACTCTGTCACGCACCTGGGGAAAGAATATGGTGATAATATTTCTTCCCTGGAGAAACACCAGGGAAGCTGCACCTGGGGATGGAGTTACGTTAGGAGGTGCCGGTCTTGTTCAGAGGAGGCACGGGAAGGTGGGCGGACTTGGTGACCTGCATGTTGCTGCTGTCTCTAACCCCCATGGTTCGGAGATTGTATCATGAGGATGCGGCCAAAATATTAGGTCATCGGCAAATGAAAGATGATTGTGAGGAGCGTGACAAGACACAAATCATGTAGGGAGGTTCGAATGCGAGTAGCCTTTCAGATTCTAGTGCAAACTGAAGCAGAGCGGTAAGGCATAGCCAGACAGAAAGTGGGATGGACAGCATTTGAAGATGGTCCCGAAGTAGTTTTATATTCTTTCTGTCAGGCGCAGGAAGCAGATCTTCCCTGTCAGTATGCTTTTATTCGAGAAAGTGCCTTGTTCCAACTGGTGAAAGGGCCAGCATCATCCTTCAAGTAATTGCATCCACCACAAAAGGTTTTTGTGTGTCAGAGGAGCCTGACCTGATTCATCAGGTGGGTGAGGGGCTTCTTTAATTGGTCTGAAATGATGATTTCGGTGATAGACATGGAGAGCAATGATGTTAGGCTTGGCTAATTGCAGGCTTTCTGAGTAGCAATTAACATGTCAGAAACGTAGTTATGCTTGAGGGAAATGCTGAAACTTTCCTTGCCTCCTATTAAAAAGAAGACCACAAATGGAAGTCTCCTGTAAACTAATGCAAACAATCTGGTAATGCTTCGGGAAGCATTTTGAGAGAACCTGTTTATCAGTGGCGTGACCCAATCGTCGCCTGTCGGGAGATGGCTGTAAAGAGGGCTGCCAGCAGCTCTAGGTTTGCTTTTACTGAAAAGGGAGAAGATCATGCTGTGTGTATGAGGCTTGTTAATACCCCTGGCAGCTGTAAGAATTTCCAAGACTACAAAAGCAGCTTATCTCCTGAGGAGGAGAGCCCTCTCACCACCCCCACCCCCTCCTAAAATTAGACAGATTAACTTCCTAAGAAATGGAGAGTTACTCCACCTCAAACCTACGCTGCTCATTCAAGCTAATCTCTGGAGGGCTGAAAGGCCTCTTGTCTGTGATTGGAATCATATGATAAAGCCTTGCTTGCTTTCTCTTTTATTGTGCCAAAAAGTTTGTCTTGCTTTTGATCTAGCTGAGAGCTGAAGCAGCTTTTAGTGTGTTTGTGTGTCATACAGAGCATTTTGAGACAAGAATATTGGGTCTTGTCTTTGGGCTTCTGGTGTGGTATCCGCTCATAACCTGTGTGGTGCTCTCCTCACGCATCTGCTGTACCTTCCCCTTCCTAGTGATGGTTAATAGCACCTCCCAGGGGGCTTCTCCACTGCTGCGGTGGGATTTTTCAGACCTGGGGCAGAATGCAGACTAAACAGGGGGGTAAAGTTGTTATCTTAATTTGCAGATTATATTCTGCAGGCTGAGGAGAAGAGAATGCTGCAGGCCACCGTGGTCATACCTCCCCTCCTGCGTCCTGGCCCTGTGCTGGGGATGGCACTCGTGTCTACTGCTGTACTCGGGCGTGATCTGTAAAAATACTATTAATGAACACTGAATTGTACTAGCTGCATAGTAATCAATAGATGTGATGAATAATCTCTGCCCTACTCCTCCCTATAATCTACTAATCCTTGCTTGATGGACACTGAGTTTACTTCTGAAGAGGTCTAGCTTTGGCATAGATGCTGTGAAGGCTACAAATGTTATTTTTTTCCCCCAAAAAAGACTAACTTTCCATTTTATTAAATGCTTGAGAGTCTTTAACATCAAAAATATCTTACAGATTTTTTCCTAAGAGCAAGCTCCTCCCACCCAAAAAAGTCCCAAGGAAAAAAAGAAGTCTTTCCAATGTTCAGTACATCAGGGTTGTAATAATACAAGTAGCACTCGGCATGTGGGTAAAGTTTACACTCCCCATGACTGAATCCTCATTGCTCTGCAGAGCTATAGCAGATAGGCTTTGCTTGGAGAGGCAAAGACGGCATTTCAGAAGGAGGAGGACTTCTTCCACACCACGTTTTCAGTGCTGATGCCAGATGCTGATGTTGAGGTGTCCCCTTGTGCTGCCGCAACTGTGGGTGGCTGTTGTAGGAACCTGTCTTCACATTTTGGCATGAAGAGCCTAGCCGGTGGGCTTATGGCAGAGCCTGAGTGTGCTAAGACTGGGCTGGTGCCGGGGGAAGCTTGGGGACATGATGTGGGCTACAGACTCCCTCCACAGCTGGTTACTCCGTGCTTTCCCAGGGTGCAGCAGATTGATACTACTCCTGCTTTGTTTATTGCTGCCTGGGATTGAGGGTCCTGGGAAAAACTTGTCTCTGAAAGCCCTGAAGGGAGGAGGAAAAGAGGAATTGCAGGGCATGTGGTTAGTTGAGCACTCTTTAATTTGGGAACGTCAAGGCAGACTCCCAGGCCCTCTTCTGATAAGATGAAACACTCAAAACTGTGTCAAAAAATGAGGCTTCCAAAACCATCTGAATTTGGATTGTGGCTCGAACCTTGGCTCCCTTCTGACCTTATGTAAATCATGTAATCTCCCCTAAGAAACATAAGGGGCCTTGCCCTTTGAACCTGTGGTTCTTGGCTCATCCCTCTTCTGGCTTTCCTGTTCAACTCCTGGAAGCCATTCTTGTTTGCCTTCGGGTTGGGAAACTGGCTGCTCCGTCTTCAGAGTGTTTTGCAGAACAATGGGGGAAGATTCATTCATTCATCCAAAAGATTCATCTTTTCTGTCACAGTGAAGTTTTTGCCTTCCTTATTTTTTTATGTCTGTCTTGTTGGTCTAAAGTCTGAGTGAGTGACAGTTCAAAGCCTTCTTAGCTAACGTCACGTGAAGAATAAAACATTCTGGAGTAATGGAGAGAGGATTAGTATTGTTTTCCTGCACCCTGGGAAAACATGTGATGTTCAGCGCCGGGGAGCCTGTATCACCCACTGAGCATCCTGAAACTCTTCTCTGTACCAGGAGGAGAGCAGAGCATCTGCCTCGCTAGCTTCATTTGAAAGAAACAAAAATACAATGGAAAGCTTTTTGAATGTAGTCTGTACTATGCCACATGCACCTATTTGTATCATTCAAAAGCATTGTTTTTAAAAAATCCTTGCAGTTTTCCATTAATTGATCAGAAATATGGTAACCAGCTTCGCTTGCACTGGGTTTTGCTTCCTCCATCACTTCTGCGAAGGTCAACATGGACGTTAGGGTGGTTGCTGTAGTGGAAGCTGTCACTGAGGGCTTCTCTATTTTTTTCTTTCTGTGATGATTGTAAAAACTTCATGTTTTTTAAAACATCTGTGGCATTTAATGCCCTATTGTTTTCCTGCTTTGCAAGCAGGAAAGGAGAAATGTATATTTTCCTTTACAACAAACCAGCCTTTGTCAGATGCTGACTCACTTGGCCTTGGTGTGCTAAACTGCTACAAGTGAGTTCATTGTAAAAGTCTCTAACAATGTGTAGTTCATGCCTCGTGTTTTTTGGATTATGAAATAATATACTGATACACAGGTATGAGCAGGGCTCTGCATCCATTCAGCACAGGTGAGATTGTTATCTGGGCAGTAATTAGCTTGACTAGGAGACTGGATTTAACTGCTTCCCTACGATAACTGCACAGTTCAGACATTGAGATGCTAATATTTTTTGCATTCCACAGGTTCCTTTTCTTCTCATAGCTTCTCTCTCTTTTAAATGGTTCAAAATAGATGGCATTTTAATTGTGCAGATGCATCAGATACTCTGGAATGAAACCAGATCTTTCCCAGTGAGGGTCATGCTGAAGTTTTCATGTAACGAGAATGACTATGAATCAATTACTTGATACTTCATTATGACGAAAGAAAACAAACATGGCATCAACAGTGGGTTCAGC
>NW_008825071.1:3542429-3575419 GCF_000699105.1 Pygoscelis adeliae
ACTTGAAGAACCATTTAAGGCAAAACAAAATCCCAGAGAGGATCATCAAAGGGCTGAAATGAGAGCATGAAATACTGTACAATGGAAAATGTCACAAAAGCTTCAATGCCTTAGATATGTATGTGAAAAATTTCAGGCTGAGCCTTCCCACACTATGGGAGGTCATCAAGTAAAGCAGAGTTAGCTCTGTTTATCTCCAGTCAAAGCGACACATGACTTCATTTGGGTTTTAGTCTCATTACTGCTGAAGTGTGAAGTGTCAGGTTAAAAAGACTACACGCTTTTCACCCATAGGGATTGCTCTGTTTTAATGGGTCAGGTCAGCGCTATGGCTCAAAGCATTGCAAATGATTAATGTTTAATACATTTTAAACTTAAGTCCTTGAGAATACAAAATTAACCCTGTGGATGTCTGTGATCGGGACTTTCTGATATTCACCCGTTTCAAGGAATCCAGTGTGCCATTACTGCTGGCAATGGAGAGCTGAAACAAAACCAGAAGAACATATTTTTCTCAGATCCTATTGTTCTTCACAGAGTGGTCCTGGCAATCTGCGCTCTTGCATCCTCAAAGATTGCCAGGATGAATTATGTTATACAAACATGTCAGTCTTGTCCTCTCCTTGAGAGGAGAGCAAGTGTCCAATCTAGGTCAAGCAAGTCCTGCCTTTTTTTCCCCAAGAGTTTCCCATTTCTGACCTTAGCTTCCCCATTCCTCGTGTTGTAAACCAGAACTTTTTAAAAAAAACAGAATCCAAAAAACCCAACCAAACAAAAGAAACCCCAAACCAAACAAAACCAAACCCAAAAAACCCCTTATCCAGAAGGGACGAGATTTCTAGCCCATATTTTTGCAATTTTTGTGGCAAAAATTAGCAGACAGAATGCCCTCCTAATGTCCACAGGTTCAAAATATTTGATGAGGTTTTCCGACATACCACACAGTATCTCTGGTGACTTTTGACATTGTCACTGTAGTAGTGGATGTCTAAAATGAGTAAATAAGGAGAAATCAGTGTGTTCTTGGATCTTGTCAGCAATGTTACTTTTGTGGTGGTTTATCATGCCTTGTTGAGTATTAATAATTCAGAAAAGACTGGCTAAGAAACTGCTTAATATACTGCCTTTTTTGGAGTGGCATGAGGACAATTTGCCTTAGTCATAATTTTAAAGGAATGCAATAGTCTCTGCAGTATAAAATCTAAGAGGAGCAAATTTTTATGGTGGTAACATTGTTCATTCAGACCTTTTTTTTTTTTTTTTAAACCTACTGGCACATTTATTTCAGAAAGGCATAGATAATGTCAGCGTTGAGTTCTGTGGCTGTATAAAACAGTGGGATGATGAATTAAATTAGTGTATATTGATTTGTGGCTTACTTTTTATATGTTTTAGTAAAAGAAAGCACGATTAATTAAATCTCTTAAATTTTAAGATTAACGTTCTTCTAGATGTATCATCTGTCGAGGTCCTCTCATGGCTTTTGTTGTTCCTACGTTGTGTGCCAGAGGAAGTATTCTGATCAGCAAGGCCTAACAGAGGGATGTTTCTAAAATGGGATTATGACTCTCATAAATCTTTATTTCGGAGACCTTTTCAGTGTCTTGAAGTTGAAGCCAGCGTGTCAAAATCTGTTACTCTGAACTAAATGCAACAAATAGCTCAGCTGAGATTCTGGTTTCGAAATTTTGTATTTTTTTTTTAATTGAACATTTGTTCTTAGGAAACAGAAAGGCTAAGAAAGATGTTGATATTTCCCCCTCACTGCCAGCACTAGAGTTGTCTATTTTTATTTACTTTGAGAGGCAGGGAGAATTGGACAATTGGCTGAACCACAGTAACCAGCGTCATCCGCTTCTCATTATTTCTGATGCTTCCTTAAACTTCTGAAATCTTGAGACTGTAAAGAAAGCATACAGTCATTTCTTTTGAAAACCACACAGAATCTGGCAAAAATTCCAGTGCTTTCAAACAATGACAGGATATATACACTGCCGTCTTTGATCCATACATTGGGAAGGGCTTCGCCCCCTACCCATCCCCACCCTCCTCCTCTTTGCAGTTTAACTTGGGCTGTCAGAAGTGGTTTCAGTGTATAACCCTTTGCAGACAGAAATAGATGGGCGTCCCCACAAGCACTAATTTGGCTGGCAGTCCCCAAAAAAAGGCTGGCGGTCCTGACGTTCGCATCCCAGCTTATCTTGCTAAGCTGTGAGATGAAGCACTTTGTAGGAGATGAGCTGTCCTGAGGAGAAATGGAAGAGCAGCTCTCGAGTTGGGAAAAGAATGCGCAGCAAGGATGTTGTTTTTCTCTGCGGTTGGATGCAGGCAGAAAAGGATGAAAATGTGGTTCGGAAATCAAATGCAGACAACCGCTGTTCTCCTTGGAGGACTGCACAGAGAGCATGTATGTGCAGGAGACACTGCTGACCACTGACCACATCCCACTCACCACCCATTAGGGATTTTCAGAATCCATAAGAAAGCAAATGGCAAAAGATTTTTATTTTTAACTTTTTTTTTTCCTGAGGGGTGATTTATTGTATCTCTTTTAAGCTTTTACAGCTGGTGAGTTGGGTTTATATCTGAACTTGAGGCTTCATCTGGGCTGGGAGGGGGTGGGAATAGTAGGAAAAGGTTCAATAGACAAAGAATGGGGAATTTATGCTGGGGATTTAAACTATTTGTAGACCTAAACCTCAGATTCATCTGCCCTGATGGAAAGGGGTTTTGTCTTCTCTGTTTTCACTCCACCCCCAGCTCTTTGAGTACACTAGCATAAAGTTTTGAAAATACTGTACTGAATATTCTTAGTCTTAAAAGGCTTTATTTCAAAGCGTAGTTGGCTATGTCTAGGCAGGTGGCTTAACCTCGTTCAGCTCCATCACATGCCATATGTAGAAGTGTGTGTCTAACTCGCTTAAAACTTGCATTCAGAGGTTGAGCTCTGCCCCCCTGGGAACTGGGCCAGTGCTCCCAGCCCACATCCTGGCACTCACAGCATACCATGGGGTTGCACAAAATTGGCAGAGCACGAGCACCTGCCAATCATCCTGAGCTTGCCTGAGCACTAGTGTGGCTGGTCAAGCTTCTGGAAATGGACTCTTCCATCAGTCCTCTCATTAGCCTTGCCCACATGTAAAAGAGGCCAAAATTCCCATTTTCACTCCCAGAAGCTTTTCACAGCTCCACTGATTCTGTTCAGTGTGCTTTACAACTGGCTTTATATACAATGTGAAAAGCCTTTTCCCCGTGGCCAACTATTCAAAGCTAAATCTAACATGCAGTAGTTCATGTTTCCAAAACTCTCTTCCCCTTGATGAACCTCTGTGTTTGGTAAGAAAAAGCCAGGACCTTGCCACCGCTCTCCTGGTGCTTCAGGTGAATGTGCTGGGGGTGACTAGGGAACCAGTAACTTCTTCCCTGTCTGACTTTTCAGGGTGCTAGGCAGGCAGACATAATCTCCTCTCAGTATCTCACCCGTGGTCTCTGACAATGCAGTATACAAATGATCTGCTGCATGTAACAAGAAGGAAGATTTAACTTTATGTAAATTTAATTTTTAAACGATTGTCTTAATCTCTTATTTGAAGAGGTAAGAGAAGTGGATGCGGTATATCTGCCGTGGAGACACTTCTTGCTTCCTGACGGAGACAAGTGTCTACTGCCTGGAGTTAGTATAGCACTGTTTGTGTCAGCTGGATGCAAAGCCATGACACTCCCTAGATAATAACTGGTGGTATGGAGGATCTAAGAGCTTTATGATGTGGATGCAAACTTGACATGCAAGAAAATAGTGAATTTGAACATCTGTGTAGACATACCTATGACCAGTCTCTTATCACCAAAATGAACATTTGTAACCTATCCCACTACTGTTGGTTTAGTGAGTGTGTATGTGAGAGTGAGGGGCCTTGGGAAGGTCTGTTGGAAAGAAACAACTCAGTTGGAGGGTGCAAGAACCACATGCGCAAAGGTCCACTAAGCTAAGAATTTACAGGCAGGAGCATGAACATCTGCTTACGCAGATGGTGGTCATGAGTCCTGTCCCAAAAGAAGGCAAGGCAAGGATTTTCTGTGAAGTGTTGAGGGCGCCTCAGTTGTGCTTTGGCAGTTCATCTCGGTGGGGATGGTACCGGTGGTGCCTGCAAGGGACCTACAAGTACTCATGGCATTTCCCACAATGGAACTAAACCAAGTTCTGGTTCATCTGTGCCCAGGAGCAGTGGGGAGAGCTCTAGCTCCAGGCAGGTTATGTGGGGGCAGGCAGTCAGTTGTCTACACAGCATTTGCCGGTTTTGAACCGTGGCGAAGATGCAGCCAGGTGGGCAGGAGAAAGAAACAGAAGAGCACAGTTCATCTGTGGTTATACTATTGCATATGGTGATCGAATGAGAGGGAGGGTTTCATTCCTTTATTAATGCACCTACACCGATACTTGACAATACCATCTGCTTCTGAGCTCTTTCCTAGTTATAAAACACCGTTACCTCTACCATAAAACTGGGACATGGTCTGCAACCACATTTTTTACACTGTTACATTTGTAATGTAGAAAATAGTGTAGCAAGTGTATGCATGTACACTGAATGAGCAGAGTGGAGAGTAGATGTTTTTAAGAGATTAAATAGATTTTGAGCTAAATAGATGATGCAGTATTCAGTCATGAGATGTGATTTTTGTTTTCTGGTCTTCCTGAATGTCTACTCCTGTACCTTGTGATGTGAATGCTATTTCCTGCAAGTGCAAAATTTTGTTACAGTTTTCTGCTATCTATAGGAATGCAAAATGAATTCTAAATAAATGGAAACTTTCTATTACCTACATAGACCAAAAAGCAGATGTCAGTCTTTAGTTGGTGGAGGTGAACAGCCAAATAAAGTTCAGCCAATTTTATTGGGAAATGAGGAAAATCAAGTAGAATATTTTCCAGCATTAAATCGCCTTGCTTGTCCAGCATGCTACTGGTATTAAAGATATAGATTTGTTACAGATGCCAGCAAAATATTTCATCTTGTAGAGAGAAAAGCATTGTGAGGGAAGCTGCAAAATAATTTACATTCTAGTTTCCCAAGGTCTTGCCAAGGTATTTTTTTTAAAAACCAAAAGCAAATAGACTTGTGTTTGGTTTTATGTCAGAAGCAAATACCTGCAATTGGTCAAATAACTTGGAGAGAGGTCGCTTTGTGGAAAGGGGTTTTCATGAGACTCTTAACCTACCTATTGCTGGTTTGTGAAAGGTGTGGCTATTACGTCAGTTAATAAAATAACTTGTTCTACAGAGCTTCTAGTTGAGGGACGCTGTTTTGATTGCAGTACTTCAAATAACTCGCGAGTCTCAGCTTCGGGCATTGGTATGGTTTTGGTTGAGCCTTCTTGCTCAAGTGGAGGTGTGTGCAAGACCTCCTGATAACTGTCTCAACACAGCTTAGCTCTCTGTGAATTCGCTGAAAAGGCGTAAATGTACTTCTGGATTCTACCTGATAAAGCAGCACCCTCCGGTGAAACCAGACCGTTTTCCCTGACCTCTTTCTCTTTGCATGCCCTGCCTCTCTGATGGGCAGTTTCACGCAAGATGATGGAAGCGCTGCCATCCACCCCAGTGTCACCCAGAGTTTGCGTAAAGCTGTGCTTAAATTGCTGGAGAAACCCCACCTGTGTCTCTGGAAAGGACTTCTTTTGAGTGTGTCCGTAAGAGGTAATACACATGGTGCTCTGTGCACCTCCCCGTAGAGGACTAACCTGTCTTAGTGGTGGTGATGGTATTTCTACCTGTTGTGATATCAGTGCCTTGAGAGTCCAGTGGTACCACCATGCAGCCCAATGATGTTAAACTTTTTGGACAAGGGATCGGTGCCGTTTTGGAGGAACTGTCCCGTACACCACTCTGCTCCTCTGCTGATCTGCTCTCCCTGTGGGGATGGGACTCTCCTCAGTGGAGATAGCAGCCCAAAGGAGCACCCAGCACTGCAGCTGGGGTCGCAGAGGGGCATTTTAGGACTAAATTTTGTTTTCCACTGAAAAATAGTTTTGTTTGAAACAGAAGTATTTCTCAGGAGCAAGATGATTTCATTAAAAAAAAATCATTTAACTTCAGAATAAATTGAGGTGGAATTAGGCCATTTGTATCTTTTCATCTAGTGATTTCTGTTTTCTTGCAAGTTTGAATTTTTATGTACTGTTAGCATGAAAGTTCTTGCTTCAGTGAAACATGATTTCAGCATTTTCGTTTCACTAGTTTAATTTTCGATATTTTGGTTCTAGTCTGACGTTAAACAGCATCCACTCGGAAGTGTTGGTGTTTTGGAAATGGAAGCTCCGTTTCTTGCCGTATCGTAATCCTGGGCTTTTTAAGATCACAAGGTGTGTTCTGTGAGCTTCAGCTTTTAATGCAAAGGCACAGCTGCTAAAAAGGATTGAGATGCTGTGAAAACCAGGGTGAACCAGGTGCCTCAATGAATTATGAATTCCAGGCCTTCTTGCCTTGGTTAATTCTTCAAAACAGAAAGTGGATGGGAATTGCAGCAGATGAGCAGTTTTGCAAACTTTGAGCGCTTAAGTATCAAATTGAGTTTATCAACATTTGAAAATCTTATTTAGAGGTGTTTATTGAAGAGGTGTTTAGCTTCTTAAGCAGGGCATTGCTGAGTCTGGTTTACAGTTACCTGTAAGACATCTAAGCCATGATGGTATCTGTAAAGTTTGAAAAGAATTTCTAATAGGAATAAAAATAAGAAATTTTTACTGCTTATTCAGTAATATTCCTTATTGAAGCTCTGTTTTCTAGTAATGCGGAAATCGAGCAAGACCAAAACTTTCCTAGCCAAGGTATCTATGTGTTGGAAGGGAATCTGAAAGGCAGTTTCTTGCCATTGCTTAATGCTGGTAAGTTTGAGCTTATAACGTAAGCTATAAGTTAAAACGTATATCTCCTTGGACAAGGAATACAGTGTGGGGAAAGGAGGAGTATTTATTTTATACGGAATATAACATGTATTTGTCCAAGAGACTTCTGATTCATCCCATATTGGTTATTTAAGAGTGTGCAGCCTTTCGAGAGCATTCAGTTTTAAGAAGAAAACTAATCCACATCAGGAGATACATTAAAGCTGTGTGTACAAGAAGTACGAGTCTTTGAGGAAGGATACAGCACAAATATATCCCACAGCTTTACCTGAGGCATACAGAAATGCAACTAGTCTCTTCTCTTGTTCTGCTTGTAGGACACCACCAATATGGAGCACAGAATGTTAACCTGAGAGTTGACTATTTGTATGTATTAGCAGATAGTAAATTTTAAGGCATTTCACTGTATTAATTTTTCTCAGTTTTAATTTTGCATCCATTTACCTGTTTTGCTTCTGTTTTTATAGGACTCCTGTGGTCCTGCCGTAATGTGGGTAAAGTTGCTGACACAGATGCAATCTACAGAGATATTTTATAATAGCAAAACTATTATAGTTTTGCTATTATATTGGACTGAATCAACTTGTACTCAATTCCACCCTTATATATGTATTAATTTGGAAAGTTTATCAGTGCACATTTTGCTGTTAGCAACATAACCAAAATAAAAGGGCCTTAACAAGTCCTTCTAAACTTGTATTTATTTACGGATAGACTAGCTCATGAACTTTGTCTTTTCTCTATCCCATCAATTCTGAAAGCAATATGACTTTTAAAATGGATTTTAACAGCAAGGGGGGGGCAAAATCTTCTTCTGGAGATCCCTTGCAAACGTAACTGTAAAGCTGCAGCAAATGAGATACTAGGAGAGGGAGGTAAGAAGAGACTCTTCCTTCACTCCATTCCTTAGCACTTTATCCAGAAAAGTGTCGGAGCGGGCTTTCCAAGGTGCCCTGAGACCAGTGACCATGGACTTCGGCATACACTGAGATTGGAGTAGCGTTTGCATGGTCTGGCCCCGCTACTGAGTGAAAGTGGTGGTGACAGCCCAAAGGGCAGCGCTGGGAGCTGAGACTTGCCACAGGGGCTTGGTAGCTTCGTATTGTACAAGGGAAACAAAAAGAAGGTTGTTTAATTTGCAGAGCATTCAAGTCATCCATTTGCCCATGGGAAGGTCGTTTTCTTGGAAGGTGCTGAGCAGCAGCAGTCTGTGTGCTGAGATGGTTCCCCTCTTGAAGGCAATTAGAGGCAGGGGAGGGGAGCTCCCATGCCATAATTCAGATTTGGGTGCCTCTTCAAAGGTTTTCCATCACACTTTCTTCTGTGTGCAGAGGACAGTTGGCTTTTTTTGTGTGTGTGCTTGTTTGGTTTTGTTTTTGTTTTTTTTTAACTAAATAGTCACACTGTTTCAGATACCTGTCTAAAGACCTTGATGTTTACACTTGGTAATCCCACGGTACCCAAAGAGGATTTATTTGTGACGCACCGAGCCAAATCGAATATATGACTGTGGTAAATCACAGCTGGTAATAACCTTATCTCAGATCGGTTAGGCTGTCAGTTATCAGACCACTGCCCATGCTCAGTGCCTTTTTGGGTGAGATGCAACTCAGGTAGGTCCTATGGCAAACGATGCACTGGATGCAGGCTAACTATCCCAGCTGCTGTTCCTGCATCGGTGCTGCCGTTGCCACCATGAGAACAGCTATGAAGAAGCAGCAGAAAGGCGATGGCAGAAGAAAAAATCTTTTCCTAACATTGAGCCAGAAATACGAGGTTAAAATAGGTACTCAAGAAGATTTGTACCAGCTTTGCTGCTGTTGATCATCAGCTTTTTTTGTATTTATAATAAAAGCTAGTCTTTGAACAGAAATATTTCTTCCCACTAAAAATATCTCATTGTGGGTTTTTTGTTTTCCCTAATTGAAAAAAAAAAAACCCAAATCCAAAGTATTAAAAGCATAATTATGAGAAAAGCATTTCTAATAGAAATACTTATTAGAAAGTGTATTGTATTTACCAGTATTTTTTATTATTATTGTATTTACCAGTATTTTTTATGTCCCCTTATCTTAGGGGCCTTATCTCAGTGCCTGCAGTAGAAGCCGAGAGTTCTGTTTCACCCAGACTCACTCTGGCTCAGCCTAGAGCACAGTTGCTCAAGCTTTTGATTTTTTCCACATGGTAAAGGCAGAAACTTTGTCTGTGTCCCATAGAAGAGGTTTTCTAATGCTGGATGGAAAGATCTTCTAACACTTTGAATGGATGCTATCCCCAGTAAGATAAACCTTGTATCTAAAGTATTTTCCAGCTCGGATCTTCCTCTGATGGAAAGATATCGAGTGATTCTTTCCATGCATTTGGGTAACAGGGTGAGAAATAACGTTGCTAGAAACTCTTCGGGATCTTGAAATACAAAGGCGTTATTATTCGGGTTGGGTTTTATTAATGCCTTTGGATGAAAAGCGTGGGTCAGAAAGAGCCTGCAAGGTTATATACATCAACACCTCGCCGAGACATCAAGCATGTGGAATTCTATATTGCCGTGATTATGCTTTAAAGAATGCCCGAAAGAATTCACTCTGGCTACCCAAACAAGTGCACGTACATCAGGTAGTCACAGGTCTTCAGAAAACAAACAAAAAAGTCCACCAAAAAAACCCTCCTTGGAGTTGGCCTATTTCCTGTAATTTTCTAACTAGTGTAAAGTAGCCAGAATCTGTGGTCTAGACTGGTTTGTTCTGCAGACTTTTTTTTTTCTTGGGGATTTACAAACCACAGAGAGTTGGAATGGATCAGAATAAATATTTGCTCATGCACCTACTGATTAGAGCTTTCAAAGTCCCCAATCTTGTTACAACACACATGTGAGCATTAGCATTCATGTAGGTTAGGTAAATACAAGGGGTTTCCTCTCTACCCGCTTCCCCCCCCCCCTCAATTTCAGTTTAATGGAGGCAACGCTTTAAATGTGGTGTGTTTTTCTTTTGGTGTCCCGCAGTGTTTTCTGCCTGGCAATCCTCTGAGAGGCTGTTGTTGTACCAGAGAGTGCATTTTTTAGAATCCTTTTTATCCCCTTTCCTTAATATCAAGCATATTATTACTCATCTTGGAGCGCTTCATTACTGCTGTTTCTGAGTTGGAGATTTCTCCAAGTATGATAGCAGCTGCAGCTAATAACATCAATTATACAACATTTAGGTTCCTGTTCTCCTATTTCGACTGGAGGAAGTTCTTTACTAGGACATGCCATGTAATTAATTGCCTTTTTTTCTGCATGCAGACGTTATATAAAGCTTCAGCCTCGTTGTCTCTACGTGAGAACAGCAGTAAAAACATTCACTCACGCGAGCCATAACCACACTTGTTAGAGTGGTTTAGTGTGCAGGGGTAAAAAGGATTTAGTAAATGTGCATTAAGAAGGAGTTTGCTTGTCCAGTTGCCCTACTGTCTATATGTTTGTAAAGAGAATGCATTGAGGTGCTAGCCTGATCCAAACTTTCCAATGGTTGATGGTTTTCTTATTAAAACACAAACAAAAAATGACGCGGTATGGCAGCTATCTCCCTGGAGTCTTGCTAACATTGTCAGATCTATAGCAGTACCATCCCACAGTAACTTTAAAAAAGAAAAAAAGATTTTAAAATACTTTTATTTTTTTTTAAAAGGCAAATTTTTTTGTTACCAATGTGCTCACCACTGAGTCATAAACCAAAATCTGTGTCTGGGCAATTCAGCTGTTGACAACATTAAAAACACTTCAGGCCCAACAAAGGATAAAAGACGTATTTTAAGACAAAAATTTGAAATCAGTTATAGGTATTTATTTAAATTGATATATATATATATATTTATCTTTACCAAAAGTTGGAAGAGTCTTGATGTTTTTCTCCAAGGATGGCATGTGACCAGTCAAGGCAAGAGAGGAGGGCATTACTAAGAGAGAAGGAGCGGAAAAATAAAATCAGTGATGACAAGGCTGGATTGGGTGGGGCACAGAAACGCTGGGATAGCCAAACAGCCGGGACATGAATCGCAAAGAGCAAAGATACAGAAGCCAAATGTCTAAAAATTAATTTGTGGGCAAGCAGCTCTGCTGAGAATTTTAACACCTTCTCTTTTGTTAATTTTAAATTCTGTCTCCAGGAACCTGATAGTTTAAGGAAAAGGGTCAAGATAAACTGAAAGCCAGAAATGCCTGCATACCGCGTTGGTATAAACCAACCAATTAATAAACTAGCGAGGTTTATTAATTTCATGTTTGTTAACCTGAGGACTTTTGGAGTCAATTTACGTGCTGTTACTTTAAGACCATTTGTATGTAACTTTGATTTTTAAACGCCTAGGGCCCAAGGACTGCTTTGTGTATTTGGTGAAAGGCGGCTGGGGGGGGGGGTTTGGAGAAGGGGAAAAAAAAAAAAGTAGAACTTGGCATAGGTTGTCTCTTTTCCTGCTGGATGTTTTTCAGGTGAACTACCCAGCTATGCTACTGTATTAAAGTCAGGCCAACTATGTGGAACTAGGGATTATTCCACAAATCCTGTTTTAATAGTTCTTTTAATGGTGTTTTTCCTCAAGTCTTACTTTTTCCCTAGGATTTCCCATCCCAGCTAGGACTCTCCCATCTTTCCAAAAGCATTGCATCTCCCTGGCTTTTGACCTGGCTGGGCACTGTGCTCCGTGGCTGGGAAGAGGAGCTGTGTCCCCCACGGGCCCGGTGCGGGGCTGCAGCCGCCAATGGCTTTATCAGATGGACAGAGACATTCCAAGTATGCTTCTGGTCACTGGGGGATATGGGAATATAAAAAATAATGAAAAAGGAAGGCTTAGAGAAAAGCTGTTAGGCAAACTGGGGCTTTTTGTCAAGTTGTTTTTTTTCTTATTTTAATTTTTTTTTTAAGGGTGAAATTCTTTACCCCTATGCAGATCGTTAAAGCTGTGTGATGTCATTTTCTTTTCTTTTTAAAGCCGTGTTTTGAGAAGCTGAAAGGCTGCAGGTTAGGTAAAACTATTAATGACTATTTTGTGACCTCTGCTCCAACCGCCCACAGCGGCTGCAAATTTTTAAATGTCTGACGGCTGCTTGGCTCTCTGCAGCATCGTTATATTGGCCAACAGCAGATGAGATTTCAGAGGTAAAAAAGTCACCTCCCAAGTCGCACCCTGCTGGCATGGCCAGTGGGCAGATTAAAAATTGGGATTTCAGTGGTTTGGTAGGGTGGGAGACCTCCGTTTTTACGACCGAGGCACGCCAGGAGCTCCCTCTGGTTGACTCCGGCTGCATCCCTCCTGTGGGTTGCATGGAGGGCGAATGTGCCCAGACCTCGTCTTGTCTAAGCCAAGGTCCATGTGGTGCCGGGCTTACACCATGCCGCTTGCTAGAAGGCTCTGGGGACATATTGGGTAGGTTCGCTCCCTTCTGCTTTTCCACAGGCATCTGCTCCTGGCAGGTGTGAGACAGGCGGCAGGGAGCTTCGGTTGGAGCGGTGGTTGGGAGCTTCCCATCCCGGTGATGCACTGGAGCCGTTTCCTCCAGATCGGTGTGCTGAGCCGTCACGCAGTAAACGGAGGCGGTGAGGGGGGGTTCACTTCCAAACCATGCTGCTTCTTAGACAAATATACATGACCAGGAATAATAATCTTTAAAATATTTCGTGTTTCTTCAAACGCTTCACGCATTCGCTCTCCTCAGTCTTCAGAGCTGTGGCGTCTTCTTGCCTCGACTCTCCTGGGGAGCATTTGCTCTGCAGTCGCATTGAACGTTGGGAATTTGTGGCATCTCCAGACCATGATTTTACTCTTTTTATCCCTGCCGTCACTTTCTGCCCTCCTTAGGTGCAGGGCTTCCTCCTTTCTCATGTCTTCTCTTTTCTCTGGCTGATACCAAGTCTGGTGGTGTTTGTGCTCTCTCGTGTCTCCATGAAAGGGGGTTCCCCAAAGCGCATGCTTTTCAGTGGTCCTTTGGCTGCCCGCTGCTTAATGCAGTCATTTGAAATTGGAGCCCTGTGTAAAAATACTAAACACTAAATACTAAATGTTGCAACAGCGTTTCACGGTGTCCACTGGAGTCACAAGTCATGTCAGCGATGTGCCATTACAGTGTGGTGGCGTAGGCTTCGGAACAGCATGACAAGCTCTGAAGCATGGCTGATTTTTTTTTCTGTGTATTGGTGTCTCGGTTGCTGGATTAAACCTTTTCAATAAGTTATAAAACCTTAAGCACTCTGGGCGGTATTTTTACAGGGAGTGATTGCATTGTGTTCAGGAGATATCTTTCTCAGCTGGGCTATTAAATGAAAAGCTGAAACATGCCTGTGATGCTGAGATGACTGCTCCACAAAATGAAAGCGTAGAGCTTCACGTGCAAACATTTTCATGTTGCCTGCTGTCCTACTTGGTTGATCACAGTCTTACTGATAAACGTTAAAACCTCCCCTGTGAAAAAAGCAGAGAGGGAAATGCCCATAAATTAAAAAAAAATTCCCACTTTGCACAACCTCAGTTTTGAAATTTAGCTCAAACGCGCAAGTGAATTGGTTTGGACCGCCTTAAATTCCTGTGGAAGGGTGGATAATTTTGAGAGACGACGCAAGATAAGCCAGGCAACTGCTACACCATTTAAAAAATCCTGACAACGTTTCCAGACCCAGTTGGTGCTCCTGGGGCAGCTGTGCGCTTCCAGGGAGCTGCATGCTGACGGCTATGCCAGCAGGAAATGTGGCGTGACCTGTGGCGAGCCTGTCAGGTGGGAAAAGCCGCGAGCAGAAGATTTCCATGGGTGGCTCTAAGTGTCCCGGGCAGTTACGATGTGGGCACGGACACAGGAGCAAACGAAACCCAAGGAAGCAAACAGGAGCAGTAGGAGCATCCTCTTTCCTCCACCTGCGTAGCTGCTCAGCGCTTCTTATTGTGTGTCCCTGCCGCCAGGCTGACAGCATTGCCTTCTTCCCCGAACGCTGGGTCTGCGTGCATGAAACCTGGCTGCGAAGTAGAAATGTTTTTTGGAAAGCATAATATTATTTTAATCATAAATTATTTGGAAACTCAATACAGAAATAGCTTCAGATCACTTCTTCCAGAGGGGTGTTTTTGCAGTCGGGGTCTTTATCAACTTCTCAGTGGGAACTGCATTAATATTGCCACAAAAATGCAAACAGTAGTGCCTTTGATAAGGCAATTTGGCATCTCTTAAGCAGAAAGATGTTTTGTTTTCCTAAGATACAACACTGTTTTCAGTGCAGGGACCTGCCGTATGTGCCAGCATATGGAAAGAAAACACCAGTTTTGTTAACGTTTGTGTTCGGAAGCCACGGGGAGGGGATGTAGGAGGCGGCCGCCTTTGCAGTTGCAAAGTGATCTCTGTTATTGCAAGGGGGACAGCACAGGAAGCCCAAAAGTGAGTGCCGGTGGTGGAGATGCTGGTGGCCTGCAGTCAGCCTCCCAGGCCTAGCTCCCCCCTAGAGTGTTCTGCCAAGGGCTCTCCACCTCCTCACCTTCGCTTTAGCTCTTCCCATCACGTGCCGGAGCAAGGCTGGTCCCCGCCGCCGCCTCCCTCCCAGTGTAGAGTGCAAAAGCTCTACTGGCCATACAGTAGGCATCTTTGTGGATACTGTGAAAATGCCTTTTAGTACTTGCTGGTGTCCCGTGGGTATTACATATTTGGTTAGTGCATTATTTTGATTTTTAGACTGCCTTTGGTTCAAGAATCCTGAAAGGAAGCTGTTGTGCAACTGTTTTAATCTGATTTTACAAGCCGATTCCAGCTTGATTCCCAGCACAAAGAAACAAAGAAGAGCTCAGTTGTATTTTTTTGTCCAGAAGTAAAAGGCCCTCCTCCTTTGATGATCTTCTGTAGAGTGTTATGTTTAGAGAGTGATTTGCTATTGTTTAAATTTAATCTCCGTAATTACATTGGGATTGGATTAATGATGGGTTATTTTTCTGAGTCATTCTTTTCTGGCACTCACAGCTATCGAGCATAAAGCCAGGTCTTCATCGGATGTAAACTGGCGTCGCTCCACTGAAGTTAGTGGAATAAATCCACTTTATATTGTGGCGGCCCAGATGTGATATTATAGCTGTTTCGAAGAAAGCACCCTTTTGGAGTTTGCTGGCCTTGAATTTTCTTATTTTTAAGCTGTCTAGGCATTAACTTCCAATTGCATTATACTTATGGTAGCACAGCTAGCCATTGTCTCTCGACAACCTCAGCTGGACCCAGAGGGATCAACAAAAGGTGCAATGCCAGATTCAATCATAAGTATCTTGACTTTTTTTTTCTGTTTAAAAACTGCTTTTTATCACCAAGAGTGCAAGTGGGAAAAGTTAATTACTGATGTCCGGTGAGCTTTTGTGCTCTTATCTATGAGAATAAACCTTGCTTTTGTTGGGGATGCTGTACTGCAAATCTGGGGGAGATGGCTGGGAGGCAGAGGGACTGCTCCCTTTTTGAAATCAGTTATTTTTGCTCATTCTGCTTTCCAGAAGGGGACAAGGAGGGAGGGAGGGGCCTGGGGAAACCTGGCACGTAGGAGAGCGGCAGCAGGGGCAGTAGGGAACGCGCTCGACGTAGGGGACGGATCTGTCACCACGATCAGGGTGACAGAAGGAAGCAGGCTATTCTTAGAGACCCTGAGGGGCTGTGTAGAGTTGCTGCGATTGTGGAAGGTATTTGAAGACGCTGGGCTGAGAGCAAGGTGGGGAGAAAGGATCTCCCCCACCCTTGCGCATGTTGGGCAGGGGAAGATTTGCTTTCAGACTTTTTATTTTAATGTCTCACCTGAGTTTCTTCAATTTTAAAGAATTTTGTTGCTCACTATTTGTGAAATGGCATGCTAATAAATCTTAGTTTGGAGAGTGGGAAGGTTTTGCTTTCTTTTGAGTCCTTACTGTAAAGACAAAATGGTCAGTCCTATCTCTAAGCAGTAGTGGATTTGGGGTGTCACTGCAGTGGGTTAGACTGCACGTATCTTTAGCCTGGTATCCGACTGACAGTGGCACGTACTATATGTAAGTATGAAAACCAGACAGCAGCGATCCTTTCCCTGATGCATCCTCACTACTTGCAGGAGCCATCTGTTTTTGCTGCTGGCCTGCTGTTGCACCTGCGGGTCCACTCCGTACAACTTAACTTCTGTGTCCTTGTTAACCAGCAGGAAGTAGGTGTGAAGCCTTTTAGTCTTCTGTTCTTCCCGTTTTAAGACATTAACCTGGTACTTTGTACTCTTTGGGTTGTCCTCTTTGCTCTTTTTTACACAGTATTTAGGAAATACTGCTTATTTTAGTAATAAAGGTCAGCTTTAATCTTTAATAGTAACACTGCTTCTACAGTTGTGATCGTCTGCCAGTGAGGCGGGACTGGTTTGGGAAACTTGGTGTCTTTTTTTAGATTGACCTGAGAGATTTGGAAAATACAGACAAGACTTCAGGCATATCCTGGGCATCTTTTCAAAGTAAAAAGGATGTGCTGCAGGTCCCATCCACGTAGATCCCTGGGTCTGATGGCCTAGATAAGCACTTTTTGCGAAATAGGAAGCAAACTGTAAGGCCCAAATGAAGTCTTGCACTGAAGTTGGACATCCCTCAGCTTGGATGCACGAAAGGCTTGCGTGCCTGAAAGCTTGTCTTCCGCCCTCCCTCATCGTGTACCAGTTTGTCTTATAAAAGTACTACTAACTTCTGTATCAACCCTGCCCTATACTTTGATTCTTACTGCCTTTTGCTTCTTTCTACAGCAACTGTGACCAAGGTTGAGGGTATTTTTTAAGCTTACATAGATTTTGTCGTGTGCAAACTGTTGACAGCTATTATTGAAGAAATTCTGGTGATGCAGCTGTAAGGTTGCAGCAGTAGATCAGTCATATATGTACATGGTCCTTTTATTAGAGGGGACTGTTGGAGCTGTGGTAATGCTTAAAGTATTTGAGCCCTAATCCACTGCTTCATTGCTCCAGATGTGATAAATGCTGTTGACTTAATGCAGAAATTGGTGACGTAAAATGGAGAAATTGCCTCTGTGCTGATTATGTAGCTATGGTGGTGAATCTCTAGTTAACAACTTCAGTTTTCAGGGGCTTTCTCATTTTATTAGGGAGGGGGTCATGTGTGAAGGCTGAGAAGAAATGAGTAGAAATGGCTTATATTTGTACTCAGACTGAATTCATGAACGCTTGTGCAAAAGTCACTTTGCATAAGCAGGCTATGAATACTGGTTGCTTTTGCTGGAGTGTGGTTGCAGTGGTCCTGCAAAACCAAGTCATCATTGAAGATGGTGGGGTGCAAAAGATTCTCAGAAGTTTCAGCCTTGCTGGGGACAGGACAGATGCAGAATGTCCCGTCCCAAATAATCATATCTCATTCATCTGCGACCCCACTCCCCTGCCCCTTCCAAGGAGCCAGGTTGTCGTAGAAATTATAATTATTTAGACAGACAATTTATTAAAAAAAAAAATTACTTTTGGAGCTCTAGGTTATGAGTATGCACGTTAGAATTTTTGGCTTTAGCTCCTAGAGTTTGAGCTAGAGATTTTCTTAAGCCATCATTGAGATTCTCACCTGAGCACCTGACCTAACGCTTTTCTCAACAGCTGAGAACTGGAGAAAAACACCGAATATCCTGACACTTGGTGCTACTGTTCTGAGTGAAAATTGTGTTTACTTGGGAAAGACTATTGTCCTGTTATTTCTGCATAACAGTTACTTCAGATCCAGAAAGAAATGCTGAAAATTCCTATGCGTGAGGAGAGTTTATTTCCATGACTGTCATTAGGGTTACATTTCCTTTGGTCCAAGGTGTATGCGACACACTCAAATGGAAGTAGGATGGTATAGTTACCAAAATAGATGCATTGTGTTAATTTCTTAATTAATTTTTTTTTGGTGCAGTGCTTTTAAAGTAACAAGTATTGTAAGCAGTATGCTATTTTTAAACCAAGGACATTTTGTGCTGAAATTGGCTATTGCAACACTGGGTTAGAATTAGAATACACAAAATTCAAAACCACAGTAACCCTAATTTTGCCATTCTTGCCTTTTTAACTGCTCAACAATAGTGTTGTGTTTGTATAGCATTTAAAAATATTTGTTAAGGGGAATGTAAAGAGCTACTGGCAGGCTTCTCTGTTAACTGTTTGTGCATGCTCAGCCGCTCTGCTCAGAAATGAGCTGTAATGAAAACTCAGGGGCGAGTACTCTGGTGTCCACAGCTCTGACTCTCCTTTGTGTTGCAAGCAAAGGAGCAGCTGAACCCCCAGCCAGGATGGGGGCAGAGACCTGCGTGGTGGAGCAGAAAGTCCCTTTGGCTCAGAGGACGTGCACCCATGATGGGCTAAAACCTCTGATTGCTATCTCCTTTCCCAGCTCGCCCTGGTACGTGCATGCCTGGATCGGTAGTCTCCAAGGAGCTACTCCGGCAAACGAGTAATGATGTTCAGGATAATACAGTCTGACCATGAGGATGAATTTTATACGGCTATAGTTCTTGTCATGACCCTACAATCCCTGGTTTTGCCTGGCTTGGTCCTGACATTCCGGCCAGCACTGGGGAGAGGTTATGGGAGGCCAGCACTGCTCAGGGCTGCTCGCTTTCAACCTGCTCCGGCTGTGAGCTGCCTGATTTTCCCTGCAAGGTCTTTACGAAGTTGGGACATGCATGCGTCCATCTTCGGATGGAAATTAGCTTTGGATTTCACATATCACCGATCAGACTGACCTGAATGAATTCACGTGGGAAAAAAAGAAATTGGAAAGCAGCTTGAGAAATGATTTCTCCTTTTTGCTGTTGCCTTGCATTTTGGCATGCGCTGTCTGCATTTTGAATACAAAGTCATCTGATGTGTTGTAACGCGATAGCAATACAGACTGGGTAAATCCTGTGAACCGGCAGCTTGGATCTTGCCTGTCCAAATTTTACTGTTCTAAAATTTGACTTCTTTGTTAAAAATGAGCAGTTTCCAGGGGGTAAAAAGCCCCCAGAGAAGAACTGTTGGCATTTTATATTTTTAAGCTGTCTTGCTGAATGAAAACAGTTGATTATTAACTTGATGGGGTGACAATGAGTATATAGAACTTAAATATCTCACCACTCCCACAAAGAAAAAAAAAAAACCAACCACCATTGTATCATGGGAAGATACGTAGCCAGAAAAACTTTCCAACTTGTTAAACTTTTATACTTGCTTCATACAAGCTTAATGTAGGCTTTTTTCCATCCTGTGATGTTGTAGGGATGCAACTGAGGAGGACTCCATCAACTTAACAGTATTTCTTTCTGAACGTGCCTTTCTTATAACAGAAGAAGCTAAATCACTTAATCTGAAGGATTAAAAAAAGGTTTCCTTGTTTGTGTGTTTCAGGTTGTTTATTCTGCCAAGCCTGATAATGAAATCAGTCTGAATGTTTCCCCTGTAATCAGTTTAGTCAGCTTCTGTGATTGTGCAGGGTATTCGGACAAGGACGGGGATAAAGGAAGAAAGTTTTAAAAACAGGAAAATACTATTGTAAACATATCGGGCAAGTTATAAACAGGGAAAGGGTACTTGGAGGCAAGTGTCGTACCTGCAGCTACTTTTGATGCTCTGTGGTAGATGTTTTGGTGGGTTTTTCTTCTTCTTGTGGCTTGTGTATGACTTTTTAGAGGAGGGGTAGGGGAAAATACTGACTTAAAGGACTAGAGTCTGGCTATATCGCTTCTAAACTGCATATTTTGTAGTGGAGGCGAGTGGAGGTAAGGCTGCCGTAGCTGACCTGAGGTCGGAAAGAAACAACAAAAAGCGACGTTTGGGCTCATTTTGAGCCCCGTGCCGGGTGAGACAGCTCTGCGCTCTCCCTCGCGCGCTTGGAGAGGCCACATCGCATCTTGACGTGGGGCCATAGCTGGCAGGAAGCGTCGAATATTCCCTTTGCTGTTTCTCTCCAGTGTAATTTTAGTTTTCCGACACCCTGGTGCGGTTCTACTGCTCATCCTGGTTGTGTCCTTGCCCTTGCTCTTCCTGATCCTCCTTTATCGTCCTCAGCCATGAGCCTGGGGGAAAGCCGCCTCGCTGCATCTTGCCCGCAGGTCAGCTCGTTCCCGCAATGGTGTGGGAGGGGATGTGGGTTTCAGCTGGTTGTTGCACCCGCGAGCAAGGACTTTGCAAGTTCTAAATCGAGACTCATTGCTTCATATGCATGTCTCTCCAAACCTGTGGATTTAGACATTCCCTCACTATTAATTACATCCTCTCATCTTGTAGCAGCAAGTAAAAAGGCCAAGTTGGGCACGTCGTTCTGCTGCAAGCAGCCGAACAGAGTTTCTTGTTGGTTGGATGCTTGTGAGTTTCTGAAAGTACGTGGCCGCTCTGTTTTGGGAAGCGTGTCCTGCGGTGCTTGCATCGGGGTGGGGAGTAACCAGGCAGCTCGGGCCCCTTCTCAGAGGGCATACACACAAGTCATGCCAACCAGTCAAGCATTGCCAGAGCCATTCCCAATCAAAAGCAGGGGTGCGTGCTTCAAAGGGAAGCCCAGTTTGCTGATAACTGATGGCCAGTGAGGTAGTTCCTAGGTGAGCGGTACCATTGTTTGCTTCGGTACAATCTCTGATGGAGATGCTGGGTGTTACCACCTTCTTTTGGGAAGCCATAGGGTCCGGTCACCCGCGTTTGTCAGTCGTTTGGCATCTAAACTGCTCAGACAGATGCAATGCGAGACTGCCAAAATTGGCAGCGGCATCTGATTCTGACAGCGGTTTGAGAGTTTGCCTGGTCGCCCCATGGCAGCTCTTAACGCAGCATCTCCAAGTGCGGTGTCCCACAAAATGCTGGGCAGCAGTCATGCGGAGGTGAAAAGATTTCCAGGCGAGCTTCAAAGGGAAGGATGTGACTAACTGTCTCGCAGGGAGCCAGGACGTGGACCCAGCCAGATGAGGCAGCTCACATGAAAGGGCTGCCAAAGGAAAGGGAGAGGACACAGACAAAACTGGGACTAGGGGATGAGGAGGAACAGGCAGTTGGGAAAGGTAGAGGGGAAAATCTCCATGGGCTGTTTCCAGTGGCCAGGAGATGTATCTGCTCTCCGGGGAGGTAACCTGTGGGTAAAGTAACGAACCTCAAGCACGTTGGCCATCGTTCCTGGCTCCACCGCAAGCCTCTGCTCCCTGTCCTTGGACAAGTCACTCTCCCGGTGACTCAGTATCCCAGCTGTAAAAAGGGGATTGCTGCTTACCTCATGGGATGTTGTGAGAGTAGTCTCACGGTCGCCTTTGCAGTTTGATGTGTTAAGGGGGGGAGCAACAAAAAGTGAGCACAAAGACAAACATGAAAAGGAATCTGTACTTCCCTCGCCGCCTTCTCTGAATGTAATCATGTCCCTAATGATAATATAATGGTGACTTATTCATCATTGACATATACTCCTTCAGTTGCACTGGTGGGAACAGTTTTTTGGTTTTATTTTTTTTCCCCTCAGGGCTTTAAAGATGTAATTATCTATGTTTATATAATATGTTAATGTTTTAAGCAATTTCTAATAGAAAATTAGAAGAAATAACGAACAATAAATCAAAGTCAGACTAAACCAAGATGTAATCAAGTAATACAAAAGTGGGACTAGAAGTAGAGTTTGCAAAGGGGGCCTCAAACAGAGAAAATGCAAATCCTGAGGCCTGAAGAAGGAGGGGTTCTGGTTTGCGTCTGTCTTAAACTCTATACCCGATAGCGTACCTGAGGAGGGCTAAGGCCAAGAAACGAAAAGGGTCACTCCTCGGTTCTCTCATTCTCAAATAAGCTTCTGCAAAAGGAAGGGGAGCTCTGGTTAACTTTAACCCTTGAAATAAATGTCATGTTAGTCTTATTCTGCTCACAAGGCAGTCTGATGGCTAATGCACAAACCCGGGAGCCAGAAAACAGCAGTTTTTAGGACAGTTAGGGAATTGGTTAACCTAGTGCTAACACTTACTTCTGTCTTTATGTGCTAAAGCAAAATGGTGCTAATTGTCCCCTCTGTCGGAAAAGGGCTGTGAGGCTTAAGGAAATGCTACAAAGAACATGGAGATCCACAGGTGGAAAATGCTGGGGGCAGTCACAGCTTCAGAGTTTCACACAGGAGCAAAGTGCACGGTCATATTTCACCTGTCAAAGCTGGCTTTTCTTTAAAAAACAGGAAATCTCGAAGGCATTGCCTAGAGAAGATGAACATTCATCTTTTCTGAGCACTGTATTTGAAAGGCTTTAGCTGCATAAGCTTTCCTGGCACTCGCCAAGGCTATCTTTGGAGAAAAAAATAGGATTTTTGTTTTTTTGAAGGAACAGGTGGCAGCATGTGGAAACCTTTTGTTAAATTTTAGTCACGGTTCCTTTTTTTCCTTTTCTTTCCTTTTCCCATCTGCAGTTGAGTATGACAAGGAGTTCACGCCTCACCAGCGGCATCACAAGGAGTTCAAGTTTAATTTGTCTCAGATTCCTGATGGCGAGGCCGTCACAGCCGCTGAGTTTCGGATCTACAAGGACTGCGTTGTGGGGAGCTTTAAAAACCAAACTTTCCTTATCAGCATCTACCAAGTGCTGCAGGAACATCAGAACAGGTACGCAAGATGGTGCTCGCTCTGTGCCGCCAGCCGCTGTCCTGGGAAAGGCTGAGCTTGTGCATTCATGTTGAGAGGACTGCTAAATAAATACCGGTTTTGTTCACATTAATGGGGTTATGTTATTGCATGGTCCTTTCCTTGTGGGAAATGGGCATGGTAGAGTGCAAAATGGACCCCAGCCGGAGAACGTCCACGATATTGTAGCCTAGGGTGTCACTTAGCTGCAACCTTTGTGTTGTCTTTAAACAGAGCAAGAATCTGATGTGAGGCGGTAGATTTTTAAATGAAAGTTATTATGCTGGCATCGCTCCTGTGTACTGAAATACACATATCCCCTTTCAACTTAATACTACCAGCATAAAAAGCATAGCCTGTTTGAAAAATACTGGTAATTAGTGCAGACTCGACCTGCTCTCAGGTGGACTTACATTAAAGTAAATAAAGCAGAAGAAAATTCAGCATGCTGACCACGGGTACAAAATCCCTCCTGGGCTTTCAGTGGCAATGAGAGAGGCAAAAGAGAGGCCGAATAGAAACTGTGACACATAAATCCAAACAAGTGTAAATGGAGTGATTAATTTAAAAAGGGTAACGTTTCTGATCGGGGAATCATGCAAGGCAAAAAGATGGAAATACATGGTCAATTAAATGTCAGAGTAATGCTGTGGTACAAAAGTGTTTCATTACTTCTGCTGAAATGTGTCAGGACTGTAACTGTTCCTCTGCTGCAGGCAGAAAAAAAGAAATTGGAAACAGCAGTGTTTAAAAAAATCACCATTTCTTTCCTCTGTAAAGGCTTTCTGGGTGTTTTCCTTTCTGGTCCTTCTTTCTCCAGCCTTTCCATTGATACCGTTTGGGGGGATCCGCCTTTGGCTGTGAGGGCAACACCAAATAGTTAATGGTTGTTCTGTGGGGAGCGTGGCCTCTGGGGAAATGGAGAGAAATACTTGGATATGTAAGTGATGGGGAAGAAGGTGTTAGTTTTAAAAGGTCAGTGTTCCCTTTGCACTTTGAGTTGCGGGTTGCTGGAGTGCCTCCTGGGGTAAAGTGCTTGCTGGTTAGGATGTTACGTCAATACCCACTCGAAGAGCTGATGGAAGTCCAGACAGTCATGCAGATTTCATAGATGTTAGCTGTATTGTTCATTTGCAGACACATTGAGTAAAGAATAGTGAGTGTTGGTCTGTTTTAGATTTCACAAGTAGAGATCCCACCTCTGGAGCTGGAGGCAAACCTCTGCCAAGTGTCTGTGGAAGCGATCGAGACGCTGCTCTGGGTCGGTCACCAAAGCAGGGCACAGAGTATGTCAGGTCTAAGGTTGCCTCTTCTAAGGAGAACTGTCAACTTTTATATGTATATAACCTTCTTTCAGGGTAAACTGAGCAAAGGAGTAATGGGAAAGAGAATAAAAGTACAGGATATGGCCCCTAACGTACCCTGTTCCTAACAAATTTGCAAACTCTTTGTTCCGCAAGCGGCTGTCAGTTCTGTGTACAGCAATGATGCTGGCACCTCGTATCTTTGTTTCAAATACCATACCAGAAACATACCAAAACCAGATTGCGCTGTGAAGCTGCGACGCATGTCCTTTGGCGCTGGGCGCTTTGGCATCTGCACGTGCTGGGCGTCTCTGGGTGCTAGAGGCCTCCCTACGGATGGAGCAGAGGCAGCAGCTTGGGTGGGGGTCACCAGGGTGGTCTCTCTCTAGAGCTGGCGAGTATTTCGGGTCTCTCAGTTCCCTTCTGTCGTGTTCCTCCTGCCGCTGCCGGCGGCCGTGACGAGGGGATCCCGCTGTTGGGACTGGGAATCGTAAAGCGGCTTCCTCTAGGTCCAGACTGCCAGCAATTCGCCGTCCCTCCTGACATGGGCTAGGCGTGAACCGCTGACCCAGGGATGAGTGTCTGTAGTTCATTACTAACCTCTGACTCATCCAGTCCCTCAAGGCTCCCTTTTTGTTTCTTTTTCTTCTTTATTTATTTATTTTTACTGGTGGGAAGGAGGGAGACGTTTGGCTAAAGAAACTTGAGCTTCGGATGAGTCTGCGGGACTTGTCACACCATCTGCGCAGAGATGGCCAGAACGTGGCTCACAGATTCTTGCAGCTGTAAAATAGATGTGCCCTTTTCCGCCCTTTTTCCTTTCAGCTTAAAGGACTCTCTCATGTACATGTAAAATGTAAAAGCACATATGAAAACGTGTGCTTGTGTATAAATATGTGCATATGTATGTATTCTCTGTATGTATCTGTACATAAAATTGTATAGATATTGTCATCTATATTAATTGTCCTTTATATATTAAAAATATGCGGATGTTGAAAGACAGTTAAAATAAGATATTAGAAGGTGCTTACCACTCTTCAGTGTTACCTTCAGTTGAGGTTCTGACTCCATAGGCTGCTGCTGCTATAGATTCAAACATGCAGCCGTGTTGGTGACCTGGGTGGACTTTGGCCTGTAAACATTCTTGAAAACAAATACTAAAAAGTTGTATTTAGCTCTCCACTAATATCTCTGCATGGAGGGGAAAAATACCTCAGATTCTTCTGGTATGCCTTAAGGAGCTGTATTCTATGAGTGGTTTTGGGTTTTGATCATCAGTTCACTTAGTTGTTTTACTGGGGGGTGGGAATCCAAAGTGCTTTTTCCTCCTCCTTTTGTCTCAGTGGATTAATTTGGAATAGAATGTTTTCTTTTCCTGTTGAGAACACTAGAAGGTTAAATTACAAAAAAAAAAAAAAAAAAAGCCCGATTTTTTGAAGGAACTTGCTAAATATTTGTAAGGCTTCTGTTGCATTTTAGCAGACATCTTATGAGCCAGAAAATAACAGCTGCCTTTGACTTAAAAAAAAAAAAAAAACAACCAACTAAAAAATGTTGTGTCACACTTCCTTTGGACTAATGGTTTGAATAACAGCCTGATATTTCCTGACATTTGATGACATTTTATTGCATAAGGAAGTGACTGTACAGATCTGGAAGTCTAGCTGGTGAACTAACAGGTGAAACAGAAGGAGTTGAAGTAGCACCTTTTTTCGTCTTGTTCTGCTGACAAATATTCCTTCTGGTCAGGAAAATTCATCTCTGAAGGCCACAGAAAGTGCCTGTTCAGTCAACATTGGCAGTCTTGAGAGAAAGTTCAAAGTCACCATGTTAATCTTGGCTTTTATGAGGTTAACAGTTGTCTGAGGCGATTATTGGTAGCTAATAAAATACTTTTGGGTGCAAATAATTCTTAACAGGGCGCAGCTGGCATGTATGGATTAAAACCAGCAGTGCGCAAGAGAAAGGCAGCGTGCACCTCTGAGGGAAAAAATAGAAAGAAAAAGAAAACTACCTGCTCCTCTCAAAGAAATGAGTTTGGGAGGGCAGGAGATAAGAGAAAGATTCAGTAAATACAAATCTTCACCAAAGCTCACAGCCTGGAAGTATCCCTTGGCTCCGATTAAGTGTAATGAAGTGGCTTAATTCAGTATTACGTGAGCAAAGAAAAAAAAAAAAAGTTCATATGGACAGTAAGAGCATAAGTGTGTGACTCCAGCCCAGATGTGCGCACTGCTGCACGGAATCGCAAGGCACTGCTGGCCGTTCCCTGATGGCTAAAAACAAAACCAAGCCTGAGGCTAAAATTTCTACCAGTTACTGAATTATCAAACTGATTTTTGCCACTGTAGACAAGGCTAAAAGCAAGGATTATATGGGCCCATTCGAGACTGTCTCCTAGATAGGGGTGTATGTGGAGAGAGCACGAACGATCAGAGATCGATGCCGATGGATATAGCATAACCGTTGGGGAGAAATTTGACCCTCTCCTCATTCAAAGCCATCAGAAATATGAAAACGATACTCATGGAGGCTCCAGGCAATGAAATGCACATTGAGGACAGTGTGGTCTAAGTACATTCTCTCTTAAAAAAGAAAACATTTTAATACTGACTCACTTGTGTCAGTAATATTTTCATCTCCCCATTCCTTCCACCCTTTCGTAAGGTAAAAAAAACAGTGCCTAGAAACTAGGCTTTTGTTTTATAACCAACCCGCAGTTAATGGCCACGTTTTGTCATAACACAAACTGCTGGAGTTGTCAGTGGGACGCTGCGAAGAGATTAATGAAATCCTCAGGATAGGTCAAGCTTGTGGCCAGCCATCAGCGGTGTGCATTTCGGATTGTGTGGAGAAGAGGCTTCACCAAACAAATCTGGTTTGCTCTGGGGGGGATGACTCTGGGTTTTGAAATGGGCTGTGGGCTGTAGGGGCTGACGTCGGGAGGGGGAACGGGCGATACATCCGCCGGATGCTGCTGCCCTTCAGCTTCTGACCCCCCAGAGTTTAAGAGACTGTGCTGTTTGAAGGCTAGGGCGGGATTTTTCTTCTTCTTTTTTTTTTTCCTTTGCTATGTGCAGAAAGTGGGGAGATTTGCCAAAGCACCAGTTTAGGAAGACAAGCAGCATCAGCTTCCAGGTGCTTGTCCCACCTCGGCTGTATCTGAGGGGGTGCTTAGTTTCAGCAGGCAGAAGCTGCACAGCATCGACTCTCCTCCCTTCGGTGGTACCGAGGCACAGCTAAGCCCCGCACGTGGGCTTGTTTCTAAGGTGTAGCGCTGATTTTGTGGAAGGACCAGCAAAGGCCTCTGTGACTTCTGATGCCTCTTGGGAGTGGATTGCCAGGTAAGCGAGACCTTTGCAAGGGAAGGGAAGAAATGAGTTTTTCCCTGGAAACAGCTCATTAATTTCTTTTTCTTTCTCGAAACTTCCTTGCTGTCACCCGGAGAGGTGTCAGGTCAGGACTAGGGAAGGCAGTTTATGGTTGATCAAAGACGTTAGTCCTTGGTTTGGATCATCAGTATGTTTTCAAGTGTAAATATCCTGCTAATGCAGACCTCAAAACACTCCCACACTGTCTAAACAACTGATCTATGAAAAACACAGTGGCCTGTGTTAGTGATCAAAGGAAGATACGGTACCTTAATGGTCAAAGTTTATTAAACAGTTTCGTTTTCACGCAGAATGAAATATGAGGACTTGATGTGCAGAAAGATTCCTCCTGTATGATAAGACGTGTGGACATAGGTGCGCCCTGCAGAGCGACCGCCCGGGGAGTACGTTCTTCTTCTATTGAACGCAATTCCTTAAGGGTTAAGGCACTCGTTGGTTTTTAGCTGCCAGTTACAGTGGTAATAAAGTCTTCCTTTTTGCAACAGGATATTTATACAAATGCGATCCGAGCTTCTAATCTAAAGGGCAAATTGATTTGCCAGCAGTGTTTATAGCTTAGAAAATAAATAAACGTCCTCAGCTGGGTTTTGAAATGGGTTGTGTAATACAAATGACAAAGCTAGCATAAATCTGTTTCAAGTTGGGGTCAGATTTGTATATAGTGTGCATATATTTGTATACGATAGAGCTGTTTCCATGATGCTATAGAGAAGCGTCTGTCCGCATTTCAGTTCAACTCCCACTGTGGGTATGTGATTTGTTGCATTTTAGGGTGGTTGGTTTTTAGTAGTTTAAAAGTCAAAGTTATTCTGGATGAAACTCCATAACCAGCTGGCTTTTTCTACCAAAACTAAAGAATACCATATCAGTGCCTTATTTCTTTTCTTAAACGACAAAGATAAATACTACCTCTTTGCCCTCTCCCCCATCTTCATGCCTCAAACTGCATTTAAACGCTGAGCTGTGGTACTGTAGCCATCACTACAGCTACAATACCCCATAGTCTCATTAAAGCATAGTCAAGGAAATGAGAAATACATCTCCTATCCCTGTGACTTGGGACGATTTTTTCTTTTTTCACTGCTCCTGTCGGTAAAATGTTCATTCCTCAGAGCTGTGAAGCTCAAGACCTTGAGCTGGATGTGGGGGGACACCTTTGCACTCAAATATTGGCTTTGCTGGGGATTATCACGGACCTGTAGGCTGAACTTCCTGCAGTTTTGGCACAGGGAGGCCACATCCTCTCGCTGTAGGCTCTGATCTTCCACTCGTTGCCAGATGCAGCCTTGAAACCAATGTTTCACCCTGCTGCTCTTCCAGTGAGTCTACAAGACTTAACCCCCCACCCCTGCAGACTTTACCTCCAGGGGCGATGCCCACAGTGATACAAGACACAAGACAGCTTTTTCAGCACAGGGGAGCTTTTATCAGACAGAGCAGTGGTGGTGTGGGGCTGGTAAGTGAGCAGTGAGAAGCTGAGATCACCTGCCTGTCCCTTCTGGTACGTTCCCGTGTCTGGATGCATCCAGGATGGCTCTCTTCTGTCTGTGCCAAATTGCAGACCCCCTCCATAGTGTCCTGGCATCTCCGCTTAGTGCTTTTTCCTCCCTGGCTGTCAATCCCTGCAAATTAGTGCCCAGCTGCTGGTCTTCTATTTCACCTTGGAAGTAACTTCATTTGTAGGCTGACAAGTCTTATTATTTCCTTCCTCGTTTCTAAGGAGCTCTTACAGGTCGTGCATGTCTCTCCTTGTCCCCTGGCCCACAGATGGTATAGCTTCTTCGGGACAGTTAAACTGAGCCTTACTTCTTCTCGTAAAATGATAGAGACTGCCTTTGCTATCCATGGCAGCTCATTCCAGGTGCTGGCATTCACCTGCCTGAGGCTGTCTGTACGAGCCAGCGCTAATTGATTGAATTTGGTACGGTGCTTTTAAATCTTTGGAGTAATGGTCATTTAGATATACTAAGTTGTTAAGGTTTTGTATTGCATCTGTTGGCAGTACCTCATGCTGTACGAGCTCTGCGTACAGCCTGTTCTTTAAGTAATAAACACTTTTAAATTCAAAGTACTGCTTACATCTACTGCAAGATGGTGGATCTACAGGTTTGAAAAGGCTGTGATTTCAAAGTTTTATCTATGTGGAGCTCTGTTCAGCTCTGTAAGACTGAGTCAGTTGTGAGTGCAGTTATTAGTCCATTGTTAGTGGGTAAGAGCGAATAATCTTGCTAGTTTGCTATATGCAGGATAATTTTTACAGAAGGTTGATGTCAGTCCGAACTAAGATCCTGAGGTACGCAGAAGAGAAGAGTATTTAGAAAGTGTCTTAATTAAAATGTAAATCCCATACACTTCTGTGCAAAATTCCGTTTGGAGAAGCTGCTGCTAGGCAGTCTAGACTATTATGTCAACTTGTCTTTGAAGAAAAGTAAACAAAAAGGTTCAGCTGAGGAAAGTTTTAGAGACTTCTAGTAATTAATGCTTGGTAAATGGCTGTTGATGCGTAACAATCCTTTAAACACCTGGGTAATTGCGAGCTTTGAAGTTGGGCCAAAAATGTTGTTCCAAGATCTGTAATTAAAATAAGAGACCTTTAACTTGGTCATTTTGAAGGTGAGATTTCTGTTTGTTCTCACTGTGTCCCTGGTAAAACTTCTGCCTGGTCTGGGAAAGAAGGCTAGGGAGGGTGGGAAAGTAAAAAACCTAGTTCAACAGATGCTTCTTTAAATTTAGCTTTTTATAGCTTTGGTGTTTTTCCTGTAGCAAAGTTCCATGTTGTAATGCGTACCCAGAACAGAGAAATTATTTTAATGTGAACATTTCACTAAGTAGTAACTAAGATTAACCACTTGACCTGGTTACTAATTTGACTAAATTCTAATCTAATTAGTGTTCAATTAAAGAGAATTAACACCCAGAGATATTTTGTTGAAAGGTTTACACAGAGGTTTCAGTTAACAAAATATTTATCTTACAGGGGGGAGAAGCACTGAAATTAAATGCAAGCTGTTTCTCCTATAAATGCCCTGAGTACATGGTTGGGATGCCAGCGTTAAGAATAGTAGCTATATTTGATATTTATATCTGACAAATCAGCTCGCTCTCTGAGGACACTGGAGCTAAATCCTGCCTTCTGAATTACACAGGCCATATTTCTCTGGTAAACTGTGTACTTCTTTCTGTTTATTGCAGCCATTTGTGATTGCTCTGTTGACCTTTGCTTCTCCGTCCTCCTCCAGAGTCTTCTGAAGGCCATGGAAACACTCCCATTTATTTCTTGGGACTTGAGACCGTACTGTAGGGCCCTGATCCAGAACAAAGAGCTCCTGTTTCGAGTTAGGAATCTCTAACTTGCATCTTCCCATTTACTGTCCTCTCTTGTCTCAGGAAAGTTGTTTCAGCTCATTGCCTCAATTTCTCCCGTTCACTGGCTTCCCTTTAATAATCTAAGGTTAATACATATTATGCCTGCAGCAGCCTTATTATGGAAATCATTAACTGAACTCATCCAGGTGGTTAAACGCACTGAAAATAAAGATGAGACTGTTGGGCATCGTAGTGACAATGAGGTGACAGTAACTGTATGAAAACCCAGAGGCAGGTTTAGGCAGAGAGGATGTTAAGAAGCTGCCTGTTTTGGTGATGAAATTTCTCTTCTGTACACTCAATTTGAAAGTCCTGCTCTGCAGGTGCCAGAGGTCCTGTGATGTCCTCGACACGTGGGTTGCTTGGGCATGAAACCTCTGGACTGACTGCTTTCTTCGGCCTGTGCTGAGAGCAAATACTCCCTCTCTGCTCAACGATGCTGGCTCATGCATTTCTTCCAGCCTTTCTTTTTCTAGTTTTTCCGTTCCTCATGCTCCCTTCCTGTTTCCCTCAGGTCCTGTCTTGCCTCTGCTGTTCCCAAATGCTGAAGTTTTCAGATAACCTTCCATTAACGTGACCATGTACATGGTTGCGTGCTTTCTCTTGGAAGGCCACTGCCCGCCTCACTGCACAGGATCAATGTCATCACTTAATGACTAGAAATTCAATACTTTGTTTCATGCGACTTCCTTGGCATACGATCCGCTTCTCACCTTCTTGTCCACTCTTCAGATTTTGCTTTGACTATGGGCTTGCATCTACTTGTGTGCAGCACTCTTCGGCATGGTATCTGACTGCTTCCTAAACTATTTCTTTTTTTAACATGGCTATGAGGCGAAGCTAGTAGCATTGTTCTCATTGTGCAGATGAGAAGCCGATGCATATACCGGTGAGGGTCAACTGTCTCTGCTAGGTTTAGTTGCCCCTTTCAGATGTTTTTTTTTCCTTTCTCCAGCACCGCCCTTTGGCTTGCAGGAATTCCCTGCTCATCTGCTGTGTGCACTCCAACTTTTGCAACAGGTAGGGCCATAGAGTATGGACCTGCTAAGCAAACACCGATGGCAAAAATGGCCCCTGCCAAAATCAGCCAACAGTCCAGCATCAGGAGTGGTAATAAGGCTATGCAGCAGCTTTAGCTCTCATGCTTCCAGTCTTTCTTTTGCAGCCCTAGTGGGAGAGGGATGGAATAAATGTGTTTTCCATGGTCTTCAGAAAGCAGAACTTGGGGTGGGGGGAAATCCAGTTGTGCGGCTGAGTTTCCCTGTGAACGTTGGGGCAAAACTGGAAGTGTGAGATTCACATCACTGACGTCTGTCACCGTGTTTGTTGGCAGCTGTGTTGCCGCAAATGGCAGCAGTAGCAGGTTGTAGCCCTCTGTGAGCCATCGGTCCAGGAAGATGCCAGTAGTTTCCCAACTACTTCTAGAAGCAGAGGGATGCTGAGTCGGGAATAATGGGCCTGATTAACAGAGGTGTGGTGGCCATGGGTACTTTCTACTCCCTTTTCTCTGCAGACTTTTTCCTTTTATCCAGGGTCTCTCCATCTAGTTCTTGCATGTCCATGTGTCCCCTACGACTGCAGCAAATCCTTCACCCTTCCCCATATAATTAGATATTCTTTCCCTTCCACCTGGGGCCAGCCTGCGAGATCTCCCAGTCTCCATTCCAAGATCAGATATCGTACGGCTTTTTTGCAGGAGTAGCAAGGACATTTCTTCTCGGACATGTGGCTGTAGGGAAGAGCAGATTCCCCTCATGTATTTGGTTCACCAAGGGGGAAAAGACTATCAGTTAAATAGTTGGGATTCTTTTTTATGTAAGTAAATTCTTCCCCCTCCGCCCCCCAATTTTGTTGTTGGAAATAGGTGACTGAATTTTTTTTTAAAACCTTCATGCCAAAACCAGAACTAGTAAGAAATTATATGCAATTTTATGCAGCCTGGTGATGTTTGGGTGACAAACATTAATTGAAAACAGGCTTAAGCAGAAAGTATTAGGATGTGTTACCTGCTAGCATTACTACTATGACCTACAATACCTGTGGAGTGAACCTTTAGTGTTGGCTTCATCCAGTTGAACAATGCAGAAGTCAGTTGAATAGCAGAGCTGGTTGAAAATCAGTCCTGTGTGAAACTTTTTGCAAAGAGTTAACCGGATTGGAAAGCCCAGTTGTCCATTTTTCTGCATTTTACAAAGGAATTTAAATCTTTCCGAAGTGAGTGTGACATAATGGGATAAAGTGGAGCATTCTCATTTAGTAGAATTGTATCTTGGTCAGGCAATTTGCTTATTACATTTGTGGAGGAGACTAAGATGGAGGAGACCCGCTGGAAGGCAAGTCTGTATTTTAAGTAATCTAATAATGATGGAGGTTAAATCTGGGGAAAAAAAAAAAAAAAGTGTGATTTGGTAGAAAGAATTGCATTTGGACATGAAAAATCAGTGA
>NW_008825071.1:3575930-3576862 GCF_000699105.1 Pygoscelis adeliae
ATGAATCCAAGGATTATAGTGGATCACAAGGTGAACATGAGTTAACAGTGTGAGTTTTGTGAAGAAGCCAAAATCATATTCTGAGATGTATGAGTAGAGGCATAGTCTGCAAGACGCATCAAGATTATCCTTCCACTGTACTCAGCATCAGTGAGACCTTGATCTCAGTTGGGTCTATAAAAAGCAATGAGAATAGTCAAAGTCTATAAAACATGGCTTGCAAGGAAATACTGAAGGTGGTGTTTTAATAAGAAGGAGAGATTGTTGTGGCATTTAAGTTAGATATTATGGGAAAAGGTTAAAAAAAAAAAAGTTCTTCAAGTGAAACCCATTCAATTTCCTGGAAAGATGGTTCAGTTCCTGAGGCTGAAAATCTACAAGATCAGGTCAGGCAAACATCTCTCAGGAGTGACGTGGATGTAGTTGATCCTGCCCGGAGTTCAGGGAAATGGGCTAGAGGATGCCATGTGGTCCTTTCAGGCTTTGCAGCTCTCTGATGTCAAAGTGTCTTCCCAAAGTGCAAGGCAATGGGAATACAAGCTCTGAGCCTCCTCTTCATGTTTTTGTAGACCTGACTAACCCCATTTGGTTGAGTGTTCGTGAGGATTTGCTCTTACAGAGTTCCCAGTGGCTCTGCAGCCAGATATGTTTGGTTTGGGGGGATGTAACGCCAAAGTTACTCTAGTCTGGAGGCTCCAGTGGGACACTGTCTGGAGCGGGCGCGTGCCAGGGAGAGTATGGCACTTAGAAGAGGGGAGGTGGGACGGGAGATCAAAAAGCAATTGGTGTGAGGGGGAAGGTCAGAACAGGTGGTAGGAATCCCCTTTTCAGATATAGTCCATTCCAAGCATTGGAGAGGACCAGTGTGTAAGTCATATTCAGAGGTGGGAATGATCTAGCAGTTCATTCCTTTCTTAAATGTGGAGAGGGAA
>NW_008825071.1:3576956-3580344 GCF_000699105.1 Pygoscelis adeliae
GTCTCAGCTGCAGCTGCTGTTTGTGGTCTCCTTTAAGCAACACTTCAGTTTATATACCCTGCCTGGGAAAGCCCAAATCTTTCAACCTTAAGGTTTCCAAAACATGTAGCAGCTGGCCAGCCCCAGCCATTCGCTGCTGTTGGAGGTGAAGGTCAGAGTTGTTCCTGAACCCTCTTCCCGTTGGAGGAGCAGTGGCAAAGACTCCTGTGGGAAAGGCTGCTGAGTCAACCACAGAGCGTGTGGCTACCAGCGAGGTGGAGGAAAGCCTCCACGCTGTAAAAATAGCTGCACTAGGAGCCCTAATATACTTAAGTGCTTATTTTTCCATGTATGATCTCATGAAAACCAAGCTGCTGGGCAGTATGACATAGCAGTTGGCCAAAAATAAAATGTAACTCAATCAAAATGTTTTTTTCTGAAGTTAACCTTTGATGGGTGGAAGGGACAGGTGCCCTGTTTTCTCATTTCCATTAAGTTATTGTTAGGAAAAAAAAAAAAATCCAGGGGGGAAAGACAGGTGAAAATGGGAGTGACACCTGGTATCCATTTTGTGATGATAGCCACAGGTTAAGGATAGAAATTGTAGCTCTCTTGCACAGGGAAGTTATGCCTATAATACAGTGAGAAAATGTACATGAGATTTCTCTGGGTGCTTCTCCAGCTGATTTCATTGAACTGAGTTTTGGTGGGCATTTGATGCTGTAAAAAAGGTATAGACTTGATAGCATTTGAAGCTGAAGCCCATGAAGGAGACTGAGTACCAACAGCCTTGGATCAAGGCACTCTAATCCCTGTTGATAAGCCTCAGAAAAATGTCTTTAGAGGCCTTTAGAGGTTCATTTTCCTTCACTGTTTGATGCTTGGCCTGTTAAATTATTTTATTTTGGGGTTTGGTTTTGTTGGTTTTTTTTTCAATTGTGGTAGACCTGTTGCGGAAGGTGGGCTGAAACCACGAAACCCCTTTGACAAAAGCCACTGAATGCCTGGAAATGCTGGTAGTTTGACCACTGTCCTGCCAGAGCTAGCATTACGCTCTTCAGGAAGAAGAGTGGCTTACGAATCCCTTGCAGGTGGAGAAACACCCAGACCTAAGGACTAGGATTGCTTTCCTCCAGCCTTGAAAACAGTGAAAAACCTTTGTAATCCTGAATTTCACGTGCAGCAGAAGTACATGCATCTCATGGCAAAACTCTGGATAAAAACAGGCAGATTTGGGGGATTGTTTTTTTTCTAGCTATTAACATCACTTTTACTTGTTTCAGGTTTTCTTATTTCTGTAACAGCAAAAGCCAGGGGAGAAAATCCCAGGCATCACAATCTTGTCATTACACTTCTCCTCTGCAGGGCCTCTGACCTGTTTCTGCTGGACACACGTGCGGTGTGGGCCTCGGAGGAGGGCTGGCTGGAGTTTGACGTCACTGCCACCAGTAACATGTGGGTGATGAACCCTCAGCACAACATGGGACTGCAGCTGAGCGTGGTGACCCGGGACGGTAGGTTACGAGCCAGTTAATGCGGGTAACCTCGCGAGCCTCTTGGATGCTGTCTAGAAGTGGTGCTAACAGAGTCCAGTTGTGATGTGGGGAGTGAGCACCCTGCCGTTGTAGGCAGCTGTTGCCAACACCTTGAGCAAAGTGTCTGAGGGCACAGATTGAGGGCTGTCAGCTTCCTGGCTGTCCCGTGACAGACACGTCTTTCCCCATGAGTGAGGTCAGGTGTCTCTGAACAGTACCAGGATGAGGTGGTGGAGGCGGGCTGGGGTAGGGTCCTGGTTCCTGAGTTGGAGGTGGAAGGGGGCATGGAGCTGGGATCTCAGGTGGGGTGAGGTTTAGGGGTGAGAGGAAGAGCAGAGGGAAGGTATATGGGTATACACCTCCCAATGTGGGCTTATGGCAGCCCTGCTGGCTGCTGTGGCTGCTGTCACTGCTCGGATCTCATCAAACCTAAGTTGGGAGCCCTGCACTGGAGAAGCGATGGAGTCGCTGTGTGGGGCTGGTCCCTGCAAGGGCGGCTGCAATGATAGCATTTCCCAGCCCGCAGAAACTTCGAAAAGTGGAAAAGGAGAGAAGAGACTGCAAAAGAGCATGAAATTGAGTGTTGGAAGATAAGTGGTAGGGAAGGAGAGGATCCAGATGAGCAGAAGGTGACCAAAAAGATGACAGTGACATCTTTCCCTCTATAGGAACCAGTCTCCAACCTTATGTTTTCTTCCTATTGCTTCATGATGGGGTTTTGTACACCTGTGGGGTCAAGTGAGACCAGAGGGGCTGTCCACTGTTCTCCCTGAGGAAATGTTAGTGCCAGCCTCCCCCTCCCCAAATGGGCTGAGAGCCCGTCCCCGTGCTCCTGACAAAAGCATCCCATCTCTTTGCCCTCTGCTTTCCCCAAAGATCGCCTAATCCCATCTCTGCTTCTTGTGTTTCACGGGCAGCAGAACTAATTTCATGACACATCTGGGCTTTGTGTTTTATATATCTATCTGTATGCCCCTTCAATGCCTAAACCAGACTAGAGATGCCATAGGGGTACCAAAGAGCCAGGTGCTGCGATGGAGCCTCTTGTCCAGGATGGATGGAGTGCTGTCTTAAAAATGTCCGTAGGTCATGGTGGCAGGAGGGGCGTGTTTAGTGATAAAAGAAGAGTGTGAGCAAGAAGAAAGGAAACACTGCTTATGGGGATGCCGTGATTCTGGAAGGAGCAATCCAACAGCACCGTTTCTCTAACACTCACTTTTCTGTTTGATTTCAAGGTTTCAGCGTAAATCCTAGAGAAGCGGGCCTTATAGGCCGAGATGGCCCTTACGACAAACAGCCTTTCATGGTGGCCTTCTTCAAAGTGAGCGAAGTTCATGTTCGGACCACTAGGTCAGCGACGAGCAGGCGCAGGCAACAGAGTCGCAACCGCTCCACCCAGGCTCAGGATGTTTCCAGGGTGTCTAGTGTCACAGGTAATCATGCAGCACCCATTTTGACTGGAAGCTGGGGCGACTTGTAATGTTTCTATTTGCTTTGGAGTGCAAAAGCAAGAAGGGGGACGTGAGGTGGGATGCTCTTCCTTGGGGGAACAGGTTACACCTGCAAGGGGATCAGAGAGGGAGTCTCACATAATGAGACTTACAGGAGTCCTCTTGAATCCAGGGTGGAGTTCAGACCCCCATGTGAAGTTGCAGCCATCGAATTCAGGGGGGGTGAGGCATTTTAACTCCGAATTTTGTGTTTGTAGGTTGCTTGCTACACAGTATTTACCTAGAATTACGCCACGTGAAATGCAATATTTAAAAGATTCCATCTCTGCATACACTGAGATTTATGGTATTGCACATCTGCATTTCCAGCAGAGTCCTCTTTCGGTTTTCTTTGGAAAAAACCCTGGTAGAACAGCACGAGAT
>NW_008825071.1:3580408-3595613 GCF_000699105.1 Pygoscelis adeliae
CCCCCTTGTGAGAACAGCAGTGTATACACGGTGAAGTGTATTTCCAGGCACACGAAGAGGCTTGCCTGTTTGCTGTGGAAAGGTTGCATGTTGCAGGTGTTGTACAGCAGCCTTGTGAGTACTGTTGCGGGCTGGTGGGACAATAGGATAATTCTGAAATTTTGACAAAAATTGAGAGTGTCCTGTCTTCTAAGTCTTGTCTGTTTTCCAGCCACTCTGCCCTGCATCACAGTACTGCAAGTCCTTCATTCATAGAGTACCTTCTTTCATCTCAAACATTTCAGCTGATTCCAAGTTACTTGATTAATTTGCTTATGCTGCCCCCTTCATTTCCAATAGGATCCCTGCTTTTTCCATGTCTAGAAACAACTATACCCCAAGGAAGAGAGGTGGCTGTATTTTTCAGTCTATGTCCAGACACAGAATGGGGAGATAAGTCAGCATTGCCGAAACCTAGCTGGTGTGAATCTGTAGGCTGTCTTGCATGCTCTTGCATGCTCGGGTTGTGGGTGAGCCACGCTGCACCCGAGGTGGCCCCGTGCTGGCCATGGCGCTGGGAGCCTGCAGGGAGGCAGAGCCAGGTTGGGAGCCCCTCCAGGGCTGGCAGCCAGGCTTTGGGCATGGCTGTGTGCCGATGCAGCCCTATTGCTCCAGCCCAGCATGGTGATGGACTTGCCCTTTGGGCCAGTGCGTGCCAGCAGCAGCTGGCCACTAGCGGCCGTTGTGTGTCCTCATGGTACATGCCACAGCGTGGCTGTGGGTTCCCATGCCATGCCGTGCAAGTGCTGGACTCAGTTGGGTGTGAAATGTCGCTTCATGGATTTTAAGGGCAGGAGGAGTGACTCAGTCCTGCAGCCTGACCTCCCCAAGGGAGGCCAGCCAGTGCCAGCGTGGCATTGCCGGAGGAGTTACCATCTAATCTGGTGCGAGAGCCCTCTGCCAGCCCCGCAGGTGGAGCCGTCTGTCAGTCCCAATTGCTGAGACCCGCTTTGCTCTTGGTTTTCCTTGGGGTTTCCAAGCTGCAGTTTTAAAGGCGGGCATCATGGCTGCTCGCTGGGCTTGCCAAGGGCATAGGTAGTTTATTCATCTGGGCGTTACAAGCAACAAGCCCAGCCATTACGCAGGCAGCGTGCAATTCTCCCACTCAGGTGGGCTCAGCTGCTGCACTCCCTTCATCATGAGAGCCACTTTTTTAATGCATTCACAGCGCTTTGGGAAAGTTACTTGCTGCGTTGCTGTCTTGTGGCACTGGTAGCGGAGTCAGGATAGGCTTCAACTTTCTCTCCCTAGCTCTGCAAGCTTTGCAGTGCTAAAAACAAATTTTCACTACTATTAAATCAGGCGATGTGACTCAGAGCTCCAGAGGGAGCAGATATATTGGGCAAAAAGGGCCGTTTTTACATTGCTGCTTTCTTGACTACACCACACACCAGGTCATAAAATTATAAAATGACAAAAAGGGAAAAAATAGCTGGTCATTCTGTGGTCTCAAGGGCTTTTTTGAGCTCTTCTAGCTCAAAGCCAGCTTTAATTTAAAACCTGGAATTTGGCAGTTCAGTAGTCAACAAGGTATAGTTGAGCCTCTGTGGATTTAAGGCGGGGGAACAGAGGGGAATTTAAAGTTAAGATGTATGTTTGGTTGGTTTCTGTGTTTGGAAAAGAGAGACTGCATCAGCTTATTTTCCTTTCTAAGTGTGACACTCTTAGACTCTGTTCTCCTTAAGAAGTGGTTGATTTAACAGCCCAAGAGACACCGATGACCGATAGGCATTTTTAGTGTTAAAGAGATCACATGGATTTTTTTCTTTTTCAGTTGTGTGGGTTCCTACATCTGTGCCCTGATGATGCATGACAGGGCTGGGGAAGCGTTCGCCCCAGGATGAAGCAGGACGCGAGCCTGGGGGTTACCCTGAAGGCTGCCTTGTTCTTCTGAGGGTGCCCTGATGCATCTGGATCCGAAGTGGGTGCAGAACTGGGGTGCTGCGGTCCCCTTCTGTGCATCTCCCTGCCTGCGCATCTTCCTCTCTTGCTGTATCTTACGTCTTGTCAGATTTTTGGTCTGTGGTCTTCCCCAAGCCAGGATTGCCGCTGCCTATCAGGGCTTGAGGGCAGTTTCTCTCCTGGAGAGCAAGGCAGCTGGCTGCTGTTGATGGCTTTTGTAGATTGAACCTTCCTTCCTCTATGTTAGTGAATACACAGGGTTTTCTTTCTTCAGTCCAAAAATGAACCCCTTTCCCAAAAGATGCTGTGGGTTGGGTTGGGGCAGTATGTTTGAAGAAGCCCCATTTACTATCTAAACATGGAAAGCATTTCAAGTCCTGCAGTTTGGAGCGCGTGAAGTGTGCTCCTGGGCCAGTACTGGATCTGGTGAGCCGTGGGGTTACGTGAAGGCACGCTGCTACGTGCGGGATTGGGACCCCGTTGTGCTCCCTTTGATGTGCAGTTGTTGTCCTGCAGTCAGTACCAAGTGCTCAGATGCTCAGGTTATGGCTGTGGCATAAGAATCTCAACGGTCTGTATTTTTTCACCAAGAATGCTGATTTTCCCTGTATTATAAACACGTAATTATGACTGGCTTATATAAAGCAGAACTGAGTAGCCCCCATGGTTATAAACTGCTTTGACATAGAGTCCTGCGTCAATGCCTTCCTGGAGCCAAGCTCTGTTCTTCTGCAGAAGGAGGATGAACAGAAAGAAAAGGAAGTATTTTCGTCTGTTGAGGCAGAAAATCATATGCCAGCTCTGGCCCAGGACATGAGGAACGAGGCGGGTGGGAGGAGCGTGCAGGTGTTCCTCTGCTGTAGCCTGCAAGATCTGGAGGCCCTCGCTCAGCCGTGTCTTGCTGTGGGTTTAGCTCGTGCTCTCAGACTCTGGGCTGACCCTCTAGTTAACCTGAAGAGATGGGATTCTCTTCAACGTAACAGTTGGTGACCCTCGAGCGTAAGAGCTTTGCTGCCGTACGGCCAGCTCCTCTGTGAGTTGCCTGAATGCTGGTTTCCGTGCGGGGCTGTCTCCTTGCCCACTGGCGATAACCCTCCTCTTCTGCAAGTCAGCCTTCAGGCACATCCCTTCCCATCAGCCCCTCCTTACGGAGAGACTCACGTTTAAACGTCTGACTTTGGGCTGCACTTGCTGTTCTGAGTGAAACTCATGCAACACGCCTTTTCAGGTCCTTCTCTTTAGCCACCCCGGGGCCTCCGGGACTGGTCTGAGGTGCTCCGTGAGAAATGGAGGGGCCGTCCAAGTGGCCTTTCCTTCCAGCAGACATGCACAGCACCAGGCAGATTTCCCCACATGTGCAGGAACTGAATACCGCAAAGGGCAGCACGCACAAACACTGGAGGCAAATAAGGCCAAATGCTTTCACAGTGGCAAGGGTCTTGTTAATAAACATCGTTATCTCGCAGCCAATCTTCCCTTTAGTAGAGCGCGCGGATACAGACGGGAGCGGCGTGTCTGGCATTTCTGTATGTGCCTTCACCTGCGGGTCCACGTTGGCCCGACATCTCCCCTTCTTCCCATCCAAGCAGATCACTTTCATGTGAAGTGGGCTGTTATTAACTGCGTGATCAGTTTACACCAGCTTTATCCGGACAAATCACCAAAGTCAAACACCAAGAAGAAGGGGCTGGCCTTGGAGACCTCTGTCAAAGTTATTTTGGACCACAGAAGCAATTAATTATCATGTGGAATTTGGTAAACTGGCACCTTGGGAGCAGCAAGGGTGTTCTCAGACGGATCGACCTCAGTAAATATTTATATATTCTTTGCCAGCACTTAACGTGGGAGAGGTTATAGGAAATTTAAGGTGGGTGCATAAGTATCTGTAGGAGGAAGACCGTTAGGGTCAGGCTATTCTTTCTCCCCTTTCAGCAACACAAATGCCAGTGTCCAGCCTTAAGAGAAACATCTGTGCTTGCAGAAAGTCAGACTTGGGTTCTGGTGAAGGTAGACAACGTGCAGTGCAAACAAGCCACAGAGACAAGCCGTCTTAACTGTGCTGTTTTAACTGCAGTGCCCTAGAAGTTATTTTTAAGTGCAGAAATAGGGGTTTGGGTTTTTTAAAAATCTGTTTTACACAAAATAGTTTGCAGTGTGATTAAATGCAGGGCCTTGTAAATGCCAAGCTAGTGTTTCTGAATTGGTACATTCAGGGGAAAAAAAGAGATGACTTTGCTAAACCCACAATGAGCCTATAGGAGCTCCCAAAGCAGCTCCCTAAACTCGCAGAGATTTTGAAGGTCTCTGGCAAGCAATCCTTGCTAATTGTGTTGTGGCAGCGTAAGACGGCCCTGCGGCGGTTGTTTGCAGCGTCCCCCGCGCTGCAGGCTGCCTCCTCCCGGCCTTCCCGGCTCCCTGCTGCAGGGCTGCCGGGGAGGGACGCGTACCCTGTTGCCTCTTGGAAGCTGGGTCTTGCACTGCAAACCACCTCAAACAGCAATTTGGGTTAAAACAGTTGAGCACGCTCGACTGGGGTAGCTGATACTGCTTTCCAGGCTTTGGAGAAAATGTGCCATGAAGACCAACTTCAGTAGCTCAGCGAGCTTTAGCTCACCGCCAAAACCCCTTTACTGTGTGGATTCCTCTTTTTTTCAGGCCCATAATTGGATGTACGTGGCTCTAGGGCATATGCTGAGCCCCAAACCGTAGGGAATGGATCGTTATTATGTGCATTTGTATTGCTGCATTTTTTTCCCTGATTCAGAAAGCCACCGCTACGGGTTGATTAAAGGTTTGTAACACCCCTAAAGTTGGGCTAAAGTAGATTCAGTAAAGTAGACATGTAACAAGAAGAGAGGGCAGGGGAGCTTGGGGTGAGGGTTCACAGGGGAGAGTGCAAATCCCAGGCGAGGGGATGTTTAATACGTTGACATTTAAGAAAGCAAAGGCTGAGTTTGGGCAAGTGAGGAGGTAGAGCTGTCTGCATCTACCTTGGACGGAGAGTAGCTGGTGCTTGATGCAGAGTGTGAATTGGGTGGCTTGATTGCCAACCAGTGAACCGGGGTGCATTTTGGGCACCAAATTCAGGCAGTGTGAGAGAGGACACGTTCATAACATGTTCTGCTTTGTGTAGCTCGTTAAGCAGCTTTTTTTTTCCTTTGTTTTCTTAAACTTGTGATTGCTCACAGCCTTTCTTCCCACTCCTGTTTTCTCTGCCTCCCTTGCCTTCTCCCCTTTCCCATAGCTGATTTGGGTAAGTTGTAGCTGGATTAGGAACATAGAGTAGTTATGCCCACTCGTTTGTGAATAGATCAACTCCGCTGTAACTCCCTGTCAAATACAGATGGTTTTCCCCTAAGCAAACATGTTTCCCATTGAAGAACAATGAAGTCGTGTTTTCAGGTACATAAATGAAAGCCTTTGACCACTAGAAGTATCTTCCGCTCATTTTTTTCCCTTGTTATGTATGACCAGATCATTTAGAAACATTGCATGCTAGAAACTTGCTCTTGGGCTGAGCCAGGGACTGAAAAGCTTCATCTGAAAAAAACCACCACACCCTGGTTTCTACTGGGTATGTCTGGTTTGAAAATGGAAAGCTTGAATAGAGAGACTTGCCTCCGTCCTTGCTACCGAGTGCTCCTGAAAGAGCGAATGTTTATGCTGCAGCAGGCTGTTAACCAGCCTTGCTCACCTGATTAAATCCATGATTGAAGCGAAGCTATTGAAAGTCTGAAATGCAATCCGTAAAGTTTAAAACCCAAACTGCTTCTAAAAACAACTCTCTAATCTTTGGTGGTTTGGAGGCTAGGTTTGAGGTGTAGGGTTTTTTCAGACCTCAGTGTTAACTGTACCCAGCTGTAATGCTGTGCTGCCCTTAATGTCAGTTGGATGTGCTTTTAGTATTATAGTTTTTCTTTTGAATAAATATTTGCATTTGTAGTTCCCAAAGTTTGGGGGGGGGGAGTGGAGGGAAGAAAAAGAAAGGCTTATTCAGAGCCAAGGAAAGTCACTAAAAATATTTTTCTATCCCAGCTGCCGCATTTGGGGAAAGCTATGCTGGGAGGGTGCCCCTTCAAGCCGCGTTAGGGGCGCCGCGAGGCTGGTTAGCCAGAAGGCCTGGGGCAGCGGGAGGCAGGCGCATCAGCCTGTGGCATCTGCCTGCTGACGGAAGCGCCTTTACTTGCAAAGGAGGCGGAGGAGAGGAGAGGGGAGGCCAGGCCCCTGTGGGTAAGGCACCGGAGGAAAACACGGCCAGTCTGGGTCCAGCTCTGGGATGAGTGCACACATGTCACTGCATGGAGGGGGCCCTGGGCTGCCATGCTGCTTGGCTGAATTTGCTGCCATCTCTTCCTCTCGTGCTTCCCATCGGGCGCGAAGCGCTGGTTCGGCAGGCGTAGCCCGTGGGCCAACGGCCAGCTGCCCCGCTGCGAAGGTGGTTTCTATGGCTGCTGCGCTGAGGTCCGGCAGCCGTCCAAGGCGTGATGAAATCAGCCACCGCCTGTCAAGGCTGGATTTGTGCAGCCACCCAGGGGTGAAAGGCCCCTCTGTCACGGCTCAGCTCCTCCGCTCGCTGCGGTTCCAGGTGTTCGTGTGCGGAGCCGCCTCTTTCCAAATATAAATGGGAAATTCCACTCGCTGTCAAAAGCTGCATTTTATAGGGCCATCGGGAGCAGCTTCTGCATGGTTGAAACATCCTCCTACGTTGCGCAATGGCAAGGGGGAAGGTCTCTGGTCAGGGCTTTGCACCCTGCGCCCTCACTCTTCCATCCAGTATTGGCACTAAGGAGCACGTTAATGTTGACAGTGTGTCAAATCCTGTGTTACCTGCCGATAAGCAGGTTATGGGAAGGAGAAACTTGGTTTTCAGAGCATGGCTTGTAAAGGTCCAAGAGCGGAGGTGGTGCGTGGAGCTGTGTGTGATGTTCAAGGCAGGCTGGGGGTAAGGCACAGAGAGGGACGGGGACATGGCTTCACTGCCTATGGGACATCTTAGCTGTTTAAGGACTTCTGCTAACCAGTACAGGGGCAGAAGGCGATGATTAACCTTCCCGGGGTTGTAATTCTCTCAATAAGTGTGTGTGTTTTGAGCTTACCACCAAGGGTGGCACATGTTGGAAACCGCGGCCAAGGAAGTGGGGCGAGTTTGAGCAGGGATGTAGCCTGTGCCGGGCTGACGGGGTAGATTTATTTTTAAGTCATCTTACTGGAGGTGTTTTACAAGCGCTGCTTGTCAAGTTATTAAAGGCAGCTGAAGGAATTATAACCAAGCCACTGTTACTTGGGTGCCTCCATTCCCATAGGCATCTTAAAAGGTTTGGATGTCCCTTAACACCCTTATCCTTTTGGCTGCTGAGGGAGCTCGCCGTTTCTCACTGCTGAGCCTGCAGTGTGCACACATCTGGCCAGCTGTGCCCTCCAGCAATGCTCGGCCTGTTTTACTTTCTAAATTCCTGTTTTGTTCTTTTTCTTTTAACAGATTACAACAGCAGTGACTTAAAAACAGCATGCAGAAAGCATGAGCTTTACGTTAGCTTCCAAGACTTGGGATGGCAGGTGTGTGATGTTTCTCTCTGGGTAAACTAGACATTTTGTTATGAAATGTTATCTAAACAGTGTCACGGTAATTCCACTCGAGGCTGCCATTATGCTTTAAAATGTCCCTTGTGCCTCCCCACTAAAACCAGTCACAGGGAAGGGCAAATAAATATTGATAGTTGTGACATTTGATAAGATCCAGAGGAAGCTTGATACTTTATGAGATTCAAGTATACAGTCATTCTCTGTCACTCATGGGAGTCACGGTACGGGCAAGGGATCATATACTGTGTACCTCTAATGATAAGGAAAAAAATCTGATGTTAAGCAGTGATTTTAACAAAATCAAGTTTTTTTCTAGTGATCAGTCTAATTGTAACCTTGGCCATTGTATTGAAATCCTCCACCCCTGCTCCACAATTAGCACTGGCTGCGGTAGGTGGACTGGAGACTGGGTTTAGCTGCGACACCGTGAGGCCAGAGAGTTGTTTAAAGTTATTTAGGGCCAGGCCATAGTGTCATCAGACATCACGTTTCAAAGAATGCCCTCATCTTTTCTTTTTTTAAATTTTTAATTTTTTTTTATTCTTTCATTCAGCACTTTTGTGAGGTAGGTCCCATTTCTATCAGCTAATGTTTTTACCAGATTATAATTCAGGACGCCAGGGCTGCCCCTGCTGCTTCTGGGGCATACCCTACACATGAAAGTCCTCTTCCCAGCTAATTGGACAGCAGCATTTTTTTGTAGCTTATGTCAACTCCATCCCGCTAGCCACAGCTATGGCTGCATGCTGACTCCATTCCCCGTTACTTGTTAGTGGCTTTTCTTTTTACTTGTGCACAGTCTTTCCACCTCCTCCTTAGCTCGCTTGCCCTGCTTCCAGGCAGGAAGCGTATTCCAGTTGTGAAGTTCACGGTCTCGAGGGCACTGCCTTCACCTTTCTAGTTGCAGGCTTGAGCAGAAAGGTAAGATGCTGCCAAAGGCAGGCCACAGACCAGCAGGGCTCTTTGCAGGAGCTGGAATCCAAATCCTACTTCATGTAGGGAGATGATGCAGGCAGCGCAGCAGCCCCCTGCAGTTGTTGGGCACTGGTATCTCCTTCAGAACATGCATAAATTTTTTTAGCATCAATTTTTTTAGCAGTAGAGTGCTTCCCTTATTCTTATACCGCATTAAACCACAAATTTAATTACACAGTCTGTACTGGCTTCTGCAGCAGGAGAGTGACTGTCTTCTTATGAAAAGCAGAGCAAATTATGGGTGAGCTAGTACAGTAGAATGAAGGGGTGGTTTTGCTATGCCCAGGTATCCTCATGTTAGCAATCAAACAGCAACCTTGGTTAGCAAAGCTGCAGCAACAGCCTCTGGCTGCTCAGACCTGCTGGAGCAAAATTCAAGCTAACCCAGGTAATTGTTGTCAGGTAAAGGGGAAATCGTCTAAGAATTATGTGCATGTGAAGCGTGCCAGTACATCCTCCTGCAGGGTGACCTGCAGAGCCTGACACCGAGGGAGGAGAAATGTCTCCTGCTAATTGGTGATGCTTTTAATTTACCTTTGGCTCTTTTGTGTCAGCAGCAGAGAAGCTGTAATTTTTTTTTATTAGCACTTTGGTGAAGAGTTGCCTTCTTCCATAGCGTGGCACTCAGATTGCCACCAGGGCCACCTGCTTGCAACACGCAGCTCAGGCTGGCTGTCCTGTCCCTCCTTTAGGGGTCTGGCAGAGGTGGAAAAGCTGTTACGCAGCTAAAACCTCCCACAGTGGCCTTAGCAGACTGACATCCCTGTATGAGAGTGTGATGGGAGCGCTCATTCCCACTCAACATAAGGTAGAGTGTGTGAGGCACCACAACGGTGTTTTACATTCCCGTTCTGGAGCTCCCTGGTTGAATTGTGCGTGTGTGCACACGCGTGCATGCACGTACATGATTTTCTCTGGGAGGCGACACCAGCTGAGGCTGTGATTCAACCTAGGAAAGGTAGTTCAGCCAGAGGGCCTAACCTGCAGGAAACGTTGGAACATAAAGGCATCCAAACCACAATCCCCACAAGGCAACCCAGCAAGAGTTTTAGGAATAAAACTCTTTTAGTTCATGGCAGTTAAGCTGTGCATAGACGCGCACCATTCTTTGGACATGAAAATCAGTGTGTCCATGGAAAAGTCATGGCTCACAAAAAAAAAAAACCCAAACCCTAACAGTTCCAGTGAAAACACATTTTCACCCTCAAGAAAAAAGTTAGTGGAAAATTTTCAGCTGCTTTTAATTGCATGCAGTTGTCTATACAAGTTAGCAACTTTTTAATTTGAATTACATTCTGTTTGTTTCCTAAAAAGGACTGGATAATCGCTCCGAAGGGCTATGCAGCCAACTACTGTGATGGGGAGTGCTCATTCCCACTCAATGCCCATATGAACGCAACGAATCATGCCATCGTACAAACCCTGGTAAGTCTCCAGAAAGCTGCATGCCAAAGCAATAGGTGACTCTGTAAACGAGTTACCATTATCTCAGTTTTTCTTTTTGGCAACAGGTTCATCTTATGAATCCTGATTACGTTCCCAAACCATGCTGTGCACCTACCAAGCTAAATGCCATATCTGTTCTTTACTTCGATGATAATTCTAACGTAATCTTGAAGAAGTACAGGAATATGGTAGTAAGAGCTTGTGGATGTCACTGACAAACAGTCTTCAGATGGACTCTGTGATTCTACAATGAACTTCCATACTACCTTCCACGCTTTCATGAACTACCTGACCTTGGAGAAAAAAATAATTGATGAACCACCATTTACACCACCATGTATGTGCCTTGTGGGAGGAAGGGGTGCGGGGACCACACGCTGGGGCGCGAGCAAACCGCTGGACTTCTTACAGACTGACCCTATGCCACCGTGGCTGCTCAGCTCTGCAGAGCCGGGGCACGCAAAGCAGCAGTATGCCCACACACGCTTTATTTCGCTGGGATGGTCTTAATCTCACATAGCAGCTTGGCCTTAGCCATTGCTTGGATGTGTGCTGCAGTTTGACCAGATGGGCACCCAACACCCAAAATGAGTGAGGGGTTTGGGGTTTTTTTGGGGGGTGGGGGGGGAGGGGGAGATGAGACAGGGAAACTTAGAGTAAAGAAAGTGGTGTTAGCACTTCAGACTTATACATCTTGTGTAAGATAATAAAAATTTCCTAAGGTTAGAAACTGCCTTTTGTCTAGAAGGACCAGTTACTACACCTAGACTGTTAGTCTCCTCCTGAAATCTGTCATGACAGTAAGCATCTTAAATTGTGCCAAAGCAAATGTTTCAGTTCTCTTATTCTCCGAGCACAGTTTAAGTCTGATGCTGCAAGCATGAGATGGCTTGGCTACCGCCTGTGTTAGAAACACTAGCGTGAACACAGACCCTGGCTGGTCTTTCCAGTTCACTATTTGATTGAGGAACATAACTTTATACACTTGTTCTTATGCAACTTCCTTCCACTCCCCACGTGGAGTTGTCTCGTCTGCTACCACTTGGCCGGGAAGGAAGGCGGGATGCTCCTACAGCTGTAATTCAGACGTAAAAGTTCAGGGGCCATTCATTCTCTAGCTGGACAATTTATTTACAGGAAGACAGAATGTCAACAACATATGCAAGTCTTTGGCCAACCTTTCCCCTCCAACTCACGCAACTAACAAACTGGCATAAAGGATACATTCACAGTGTAGCCACGGTTTGTCTAGCAGAAGCTAATAGCAAGTTGTTTTGATCAATATTAAACTTGTATTAAATGCACTTACCTCTAATTCTTGCATTTAAAAGGCTTCTTGTAAATACAAGCTATAATTTATTGCACTTGTCACTGTATATTCATTGTGCTGTATCATTTATAGAAAGACTGCTTTTTTTAAAAAGTTTTTATTTAGAAAAATCTCAGTGTAAACAATTGTACCACTTTGATTTTATACAAGAAACTCATGAGATTGTGCTTCACTAGAAAGTTGTTAAAAACATGATAATAAAGGCTTCCTTTAAGGCAGAAGTATATACATTGATCTAATACATCTGCCAGTACAACACTTAGCTTTCACTGTGGCTTTTTCACCCTTACACATTTTTTTTTAGATTGAACAGAATCAAAAGTTCTGGACAGACAGTGAAGTGAAGTACCAGGAGAAATTCACTGATTTAAAAGTTCACTGCTGTTCTGCCTTTTTTTTTAAAAAAAAACCACACCAACAAACCCAACCTACTCCATATGATGGACAAAAAAATCAGCATCTTGACAGATTAGTCAAATTAGCCTGTAGCCATCCTCATTCCATGAGTTTCTGTGCACACGAGATGGCAGAATTCAGTCCTTGGTTTGCTGTTGCCTTTGTATCGTGACAGTCTCTGCAGTGTAAATTCTTTGGCTTTCAATCATGTCTAACATGGAACATCTTATGCACCAAAGAATAGATCCATATTATAATCCAAGGCACCACAGAGTGCATGATCCTAGCATTCAAATGTATCAACATTTACAGCTTGGAAAAAGGTTAAGGCTCAGGAAGAGTGGGGAAGTATTTTACATTACTGTAGAACAGCTGAATGGAAAAAAAAAAATTAAACATTGTACTACTTGTTGTTCTCTAAAGTACTCTGAATAAGGAGCAGGTCAGCACAACGTCTGGATTCAGGTGAGGGTAGGAAACACGTCATCAGCTCTGAAGTCCAACCCATCATTTAATATTAACGGAGCAGTTATAATAGCGCCTATTCACTGTGGCTCTGTATAAGTAGAGCATTGTTATTCCTCTGGAGCTGGACAGAAGCAGCCTACGAAAATCCACCTGACACATGTACACTATGGCATCAGTAATGTTCAGGCACGTGTTACAGTACCATCACTTTCATTATGGCTAGACCTCCCATGCTGAGAGGATTAACAGGAAACAACCAGCTCATGGTGGCCTGGTATCATCCAAAGGTGTGTGTGTTTTCAACCTCCCATGACTTTCCATTTCTTACCAGCAGCTATATTAAGACAGATAGAGTTTAAGTACAGTTGTAGAGGCAAAAGTGACTCAACACAGCTGTAGCTTTTACCTTTCTAGTAACGGTAGGCAGTTTGTAAGGATTACTTTTTAACCAAATCTAACCTGAAGACAAAAATATTCTACTGATGCCCTTAAGTTGGTTTTCTTAATGTATTTTAGTCTCAAAGGAAACCATTTACACTTCATTGCGGGAACGCAGAAATGCAGTAATACTACCAATGCTGAAAATATTCTCAATTTGCACAGTAACTACTTGTTAGTTTTCCTTCACAGACAGGGTAGCGTGTCTTTAACACACACACGGAGGGAAGATACCAATATGTAGTACATTCAATTTCCTAAAAACAAACAAACAAAAAAAATGCCCCAATCCCCACCCCCAAATACACTATTTGAAAATTAGCAATGATTGAAATCCCTCAGCTACTGTACGAACACAGCCAGGGACGGAGCATCCAGACTTCTATTACAATTCATCCCTTGCCTGACGCAAGACAAAGCTATGCAGCGATTCAAGGTCTCTCGTTCCATTGTGTTCACTGACTTTCTTTCCACCTCGGAAAAGCAGAAGTGTAGGATAACCACGTACCTTCAAAAGACACACACACAACACAAAAGACACTTGTTACTAATATCCAAACTCACTAATATCCTTCACTTGTATTTACCTGACTCCAAAAAGCCACCAAACCCCTCTAAAACAATAAGCCATTTTAATTTAAAGAACAAACAAACAAAAAAAACCCAACGCCAAACACCACACCAGAACTTCCAATGCCAACCTGCAATTTCTGAATATTTGTAAGTGAATGGGGTAATACATGTTCCTCTAGGCTCTTGGAATGGCAGCTCCAGCTCTGTCTTCGGTTGTCTGCCTACCAGCACCAAAAGACTTTTTTTTTTCCCTAGGAACAGAACTTTGCATCGGCTACCACAAGACAAGACCGCTTTGGTGCTTTCACAGAGGGAGGCTTCTTAAATTAGGGACTTACTTCTTTAGCTTTATCCAATAATGAGAATGACCGAGTCTGAACAAACAGTCCAGGAAAGAAACGGTGTCACCAGGTGCTGTTCTGAACTACCTCTTTTTTGGCTAATGGAGAACACAGCTGCACCATCACCAGGCACCCGCAATGCAGCAGCCGGCTCAGCTGCACGCTGGAGCCTCTAACATTTGGTACACAATACTATCCCGTTCATTTCAGATCTTTCACACTTACAGAAAATCTGTTGCAGACATTACGTTCCACAGTGCAGTCTACTTCTGCTATTTTGACATCAGTCAAACCTGGAAATTGCTCTTTGGCAAGGTTCTCCCAAGTTGGAGCCAAGTTCTTACAGTGACCACACCTAGAAACAAAAGAGAGATCTGTTTAGCAGATATACCTTCCAGTTATCTCTACTGTCTTGCTGCAATAGCTGTAAGTTTAACTAGCTGCCGTTCCTATCCCCTAATGATTTGGCCCTCCAACTCCCTTGCACTATTATGTCAGTAAATGAGCTAAGAAAATGAGTGATTTTATATGAGTAAGTTAAGCACTGAAGTAGTTTCTGGCCTTCGTTAGTCTTGTCTGGAATGGTATTCTGGATGTTGGTGCATTAACATTTTACCCTACAGAGGAATATGAAGCCAAATAAAGATGAGCACAGAGAATATTTAAATGAAAAAAAAAAAAGATTGCTTAGAAACAAACATGTTTTAAGTAAAGCATAGAATGTCTGTAGTACAAATTAAGTTTTCAGGTAGCATATGCCAGTTATGCTCAAGCTACATAGCCCGAGTTTAATTATTTAAATGAGATTTTAATTTCCCTATTAAATTTCTTCCAGTCCCTAACGGCCTCTTTGACCAATGTAGCATCACCCAATGCTGGAAACTCAATTTTAATAGAGGCATTTGTCAACACAGATTCTGTTTTTATGAAACACTCCAGTAGTTCAATGCATTTTTTCACTGAAGGTACTTTGAAGTTTAACCACTACCAGAGTACTTTCTGGTAGATCTGCAATGGAATTGTTTGATAGTTAATAAGCTTCACTTAGCAGATGAAAAAAAAAAAAAATATCTATCAGGCCCTATTCTGATTCACATTAAATAGAGAATCATTCCAGTTGTATCATCAGTAACACTAAAAAGCCTATTTCTATTTTATTCCCTTATGTCTCTGCAGTGACGTGAGAATGCGGTCCACAGAGTACACACAATGAAACACTAGTGTCAAGAGAGAAAATGATACTGTAAAATAGCAGGAACTATAGTAAAGTATTAATTTTGTTTATATTTTGAACCTGGCTAGGCCAAGTTCATAACTTGAACTTCTTACTGCCTTCAAGAAGAATTCCCAAAGCACTTTAGACTTTAAAGCTGCATTGCTCATTCTATTCTAACCCCACTGCACCTTAATTGGGTTATTAAAACAGCCCTGTAATTGCCTCGAGGCTGGATCAGGACATTTACAAAAATAATGAAAGATGTCTCAGCAAAAGTTTTCTTAATGCAAGCCAGTGTATATTTAAACCACCTTGTTAATACACAGTGACAGTATAAAAGCATTTCTGACCATGCACAAACGCTATTAGAACGGGTTGATTTTATGCTTGCTATGCAAGTTAACAACATTAATATTTATCCAAAACTAACTGAAAGACAGAACTAGCAAGCAACATAAGAGTTTGCTGAACCCCACCTAAGTTAACCCACTTGGAAGT
>NW_008825071.1:3595643-3608060 GCF_000699105.1 Pygoscelis adeliae
AGGACAGAAGAGAAAAAGGTCATTTATATGCAGAGCACTACAAATGTATACATAAGCCTGACTTTCAGAGCTAAAACTAAGATACCAGCTACATAAATGTAGGAAGTATTTTCCTAAACGGTGGCTTTCTGAACGTTGCAGCCAGGGAGCACACACTGGTTTAAGAACTTGACTCTCTGCATCCTGAACCACCATTTCTCAGCCTGTCATCCAACACTGATCATATCTGTGAGATCCAGCAGCACCCCATTAGAATCTCACGAGATGAGGAGATGGTTAAATTGCAGTATTATTAAGAAAAGTTGATTAGAAGGGGAGCATTTATCTCCAACTTTTCCAGAAAAAGTTCCTCAGATAATGAACTCCTACATACGCCAACAAGCCCTGGGTTCAGAAATCAGACTAGAAGCTGCTTTGTGCACAGGTGTAAACTGGATTTACCAGCCAGTTCTGCTGGTGGCGTAGTAGCAGCACAGGCACAGATTCAACCTCAAGTCCCTCACAGTGGACAGAGAGGATAAAGGGAGTGAAGAAAGAGCAGTAAATGTGAAAGGGGGGGGTGTATGGGCAGGGTATTTCTTAACACAGTGGTGGCAGGTACTTGCCGCATCCAAAAGCAGATCTTTCACACGTAAGAGAGCATAGAAGCGGCTCTCAGGCAGCAAACCATGCTGCGGTAAAAAGGTGACAACACTGGAAAAGACTGCATCATTGAGATTACCTAAAATGAACCTTTCCCTGGTACTTCTTGCCTACAATAAGAAACACATTCATGCCTACTGTCAAAGTTAAGCTGCAATATTTTGATACTCCTGAGCACATTTAAATATGGGCTGCATTTGCTTGTGTGGCTTTGTAATGGTGACCTTTTACCACCCCAAACAAAAGATCTTTTTATATTTTATATACTGCATTAATGGGATGACTAGTGATGAAATCAGAGATGTGTTATCTTTCACACAGTGAAATACAGCTTAATTTTAATCTCTCCTCCTACACTAGGCTTCCTTCTGTTGGCTAAGAGACTGGGCAATGGATGAGAAAGATGACATGCAAGTTTCATTAAATTCAATCCGGGCACACATAAGACGAAGTCTATAAACCAGGGAGAGAAACGTAAAACTGTCTCAGAAAGGGAATAGTAAGAAAAGGGGGAAAATATTTGTTCTACGAGCTTGTAATACTGAGGTCTTACCCCAGCTCGGGTCCCAGGCTCTGCTGGATATGCCACTAACGGCAGATGCCAGATAGGACGTTACTTTTTTTGTCCCCCAGTGCTTTCCGTTGGGTGTCTACACCTACACCATCTGCACCGGACATTTCTACCTTGGGTCGCTATAAGAACATATTACATGGAATATACTCTTAAGTTAAAACATCTCAAAATTGTCACTTGTGCAAATTAGGCTTTTTGTCAGTTATTTGAAGAGTAACAGCCAATTATCCATAGCTCTGTACCAATTCCCAGGTGCTCAGATGAGGCTTCCAAGAGAGGCTGGTTGTGGCAGGAGAGGGCCCAAAGGCCAGCATGCTCTCCTTTCTCAACAGCGGTGATACGCTCCCCTCACCTTAGCCTAATCAAGGGATAGGAGCACGCTAAGCCTGCAAAGAAAACTTCACTCTCCTTGTTCCCCAGCATTACCTGGAGGCTGACACAGTAAAGCTTCTCTGTCAGCCTTTCCACAGACAGGCATCCCAAGAAAGCTAAAACAGATTGAGCTTTTTAGCTGTAACTCTTGCCAACACACACATTCTTCAGTTAATTCACATTTTCGATCCAGGCACAAATACAGTACTACACACAACCCAAAGACCTACAGCAATTAATGCACTGACAGCTTAGACCAGCAATAATCCTGAACAACAACAGGTGCGAACTTCTTACCATGGAGCATAGAATTTAATAAAGGTGATTCCCCTAGCAATGGTTGCATCAAAGTCTTTTTCAGAGAGAGCGAGCACTGCAGCCTGTTCAAAAAAAGAAAAAAAAAGAGTCCAAACTTTTGTATAGATAACATCAGCCAAATGAGCTTTCAGCTACCTGAGAGGGAAACTCAAACTGGAAAAGATAATATTATTGATAATATGAACAAGAGTAGCAGCAGCATACCTCACTTTTACCCCTGAGCTGCTCTCCTCCCCTAGAAGAGATGTAGAGAAATGCATGTTTCACACCGAATCTCATCCATAATTGGAGAAACAAAACATCCCTTTTTTCAGGGGATTTGCCTGTACCCAAATTCTTAGTTGTTGGAAAAAAAATCACCTTCATTTTCATACACTGTCATGCAAATGTTTCAAGGAATAACCCTGAGAGGAGTTGGCTTAAAGCCCATAATGGCCATCTGAGAGTTTAATGCGGTATTCAAGGCATACTAGTGATGTCTTGACAGCTGTTCTCCCTCTGCTATATCCCTGCCTTGCATACACAGAAAAAACTGTTACCAGAAACGTGTATCTGCCTGTCAAGAGGACATCACCACACCGCACTTACACGGATGTCGGGAAGAATTTTTACTCCTGATAACATCAGGAGCAATGGCATGGGAGTGATGGGAGGCTAGCACATTGCTTACAGTCTCATATGAGAGCACAGAACCGTAACAAACTTCATTTTTTGCGTGAGACCCTTAAGGGTAGGAGGGATTAAAAATAAATAAATAAATCTCATGCCTATAAAAGCTTCAAATTCAAATGAAAGCAAAACAAAAACAAGAGCGCAGCTGACAGTATTACTAATTCTACTTTAAACCCAGTAAGAGTTTTATGAAGAGAAGCCAAAAAGAAATTTGAAATTACAAATTAAAGGTACTGGATAAACATTTCTGTAAATAAATGTTAGTTTGTGAAATTAAGTTATTCCATTAAGTTGAAGTGTTATAACCTCTAAAGAATTATTTACAAATTAGAAATTATACTTTCTAATTATTAAATTATTACGAATTATTAAATGAAGAAAAAACAAACAGTAACTACGTATTCTTCTTCTGTTCTGAATTTCCTAAATGGATATCTAAAACAGATGTTTCAAACATCATTTACAATCTAAGATACCAAATCTGAAAACCCCATAAACAATGTCCTCCCCATGATCCACATAGTAAAACACATTTTAAAGATCTGTAGATTACTATCAGAATAGCAATGTGAACTATATAACCACAAAAGTAAGTTTAATATCAGATAGCTCATTTAGCTTGGTTTCTTAAGAAAATACAGCTTATGCAATCACATATCTGAGCATCTGCTGGTCACTCTACCTTAATCCCTCTGCATCATTTTTGAGTAATTTTAGCGATGTCTGGCAGGAGAGAAATCTCACGGACATAAAAGTACAGCTTCCATGAAAGGGCTGGCATGTCCTTGGCCCATATAAGACATGGGGGAATTCACGTAGGGGTTCAACACTGCGACACAAATTTGGAGTCAGGACTCATTGCTTTTGCTGCCCATGGTACCAGCTGTGGGCTGCTGGTGGTAAACGCAGTCAGCGTTTGCTGGCTACGTCAGCCAGCCCCTTGTCTCAAAACTCATGAAAACAAAACCAGAACCAAGATGTCTGAAGATAAGTGACCCAGAAGTGGTGGCACCCAAGGCTGGGATGTAACATTGCAAGGACGAAGTTGAGCCCTACACTGTGTCTACTATTATTTGGCAAAAAAGTCCCCCCACAATCTTCTCCTGTTTGTATGTGTGCTTGTGCATGCAAAGCGTAGGTGGGAATTTGCATCACGTGTGGTTTATGTTATTTCTATAAAAATAGAGAGACGACTAATAACTTCCTGCATTGTACTAACACCAGCTTGTTAGGATCTTCCAAATATGAGGTCAATTTAAAAAAAAAAAAAAAAAAAAAAAAGGAGAGGTATGAAAATTGCAAACCTAACCCTGCTGGAAGAGTCAACTGGGAAAGGTAATATTCTCCTGTGAGAAGCTGCATATAAATTTATATTAGTAATTTTGTATTAGTAGTAATTATTATTTTTTATTAGTAATTTTATATTAGTAATATTGATGCTTTTTAATTACATAAGTTCATTCTACATCACAAGGGAGTGTAAATCACCATCCCTTACTGTCTAGGCAGAAGTGTGTTTTCCACATTTGATGAAAAAGTATGTTTGAAAACCATTGCTAATTTCTCAACCTCACCAATTTTACATTCAGTTAAAAGAAAAATGGCAGATGAAATGCCAAAGTGATTAAAAAAGACAGAAAACTAAATGCCATGAAGTACAACTACGCAAAGGTGATGAAGTTACTCGTGCCAATTCCTTGGCAACATTCATAACTCCTGTAGCTCCTACAACCAGAATTAGAATAAGCCTCCAAACCCGGTCTTGTCACAGGACACGTTACCTCACCACATTTAGATCAGTCTTCATAATCTTTGCTTGTTTGTTGTTTCTGCAGATAGTCTGTAAGCATAGGACCCTGTCTTTTTTTTAGTGGCTTAGCAGCATGCGCCATCCTCCTGGGTTCAAGTGAGAATCTTGCAAGAAACGTTCATCTTCATAGCAATGAAATATGCTGTCATACAGACCGAGGTGCCAGCAGTTCCGCAGAGCAAAAGACCACATTTATGCCACTATCTAAACAACTTATTGCAAGAATAAAAAAAGAGCCAGATTTTTTTTTCCTTCTCCATCAGGTTAGTAAACTAGGATTTATAGTCTGATTCCGCTTATTAATTACTAAAAAAATAACCAGAAAAGTATTTGGTACAGTTTACATCTAGAAATTGTCAAGCTATCGGTGAGAGAGAAACACATGGAAGACTTGGACAGGCTGCTGAGACAGTCTGAACACTTTTAACACCGCTGCAAAGCGCAGGAGCACTTACCTCAACACGGGTGGGTTCTGTGGGTGGCTGCGGGGCTTCGGCGGGTTTATCTGCTGGTGGCTCTTTCCCAGAGCTCTGTAGTTGGGAATCCACATATTCTTTTAAGGAATCGAAGTCCCTCTTCCCTTTGTACTGGTCACCCTACAATTATCAAATAGTTTGTGCAAGTCTGTATATGCAGTTAATCTAGCAAATAAATAATTATCAGCAAAACATAAGATTGCCAAGTGTAAGCATATTCATAATAAATATGATTATCTAGTCGTTAAACCTCTCCATGGCATTCCATTCACTCTGTCTTCAGGATTTGCCATAGATTCTTCTGTACCAAAAGGGAGCAATCTAAAATTTCCTTGAAATGAAAGGTATTTTAGAAACGCAGAAGCAAATTTTAGAAACTGTTCCACTTCGACCTTCATCTCTCACTCTAGCCAGCATTTTCAAGGTTTTATTTTTCTGAACCTAAAGCTACGGCAAGGAATGAGAAAACACCCATCACTGTTTGGTGGTGGTCTCTGTTACCGTGAGAGCTCCGTCCAGTATTTTGACAGGGCTGAAAGCCCAACTTGCATGTCACCTGAACTACACAGTTGCTCCTCTGGCCCACACATCCTCAGAAAACCCAAACAGTAAGGCAATGCTCTCTGGGCACCTAAGTTCACCCAGGAGCAAGAGACAACAGCTGCCTGCTGTGGGGCAGGCATTTCCAACGGCACCACTCTCACAAAAGTTAAGTCACAGTTTTGAACCTGCAAGTAAAGCCCTCAACCAGCTAGATCTTCGAGAAGCCACGGTTTGCCTTAGATGCTTCCCCATCTCTCAGGTACTTTCACAACTCTAGGGAACAAGAAATCAGAGCACCTCTGAGCAGTTTCTAGCCTCATCTAGCCTCAAATCCACTGCTGGCCATCTCCAAACTGGCCTTTATGTGATTGCCCTCAGTGCACTGCGAAAATGGGTACTAATTTCTCTGTTCAAAAGAGAGATCATCTCTTTGAGACACTACACATCCATTTGGGATAAAACTCTTTGAGTTTCGGTCCCATGAGGTGTGGGCTACAAGATGTATCTCCTCTCTCAGATGAGGAGTAACTCTTCAAGAAACAAGCAAACGATCTTCCATACGTTGGAAGGAAGAACAGACACCTCTGTTCTTCTGAACAGACTATTTCCTGTATCTTTGGAACTCTTTCTACACATTTTCCTTCTTTTGTCATTCATGATGTTACTAGTAACTATAGCCACCTTCCCCACACTGGGTCTAAATCACAAAGGAATTAATCTAAGATGAAGCAAGAAGCCTGTACCTGCTTGTCTGTGTCCGTTTCAGCAGGGCAGGGTCAGTGCCCATTCATTCCTCCCAGGGTTTCTGCTGCATCTAACCAAGAGGGATGGTGTGATGCCAGACTTCAGTTACAACAAACGGGATGATGGTATTACGGACAACAATGCTGGATGGCTGAAGCAGTCCTCCTCCTCCTCCCCCCGCTTACTGAACAGTACAATAGCAGCCAAAGAGATTTCCAGGAATTTCTGGGTCAGATTATTGGAAAGTTGTTGGGGTTGTTTTGTGTTTTTTTTAAATATATTGTATGAGTCCACGAAGGAACATGCGATCCTGGTGGCAGTATGACACCAGGGAATACCACACTGCCAATGGAGAAAAGCCAGTTTGATGTCAACAGAAATATATTGTTCAGACTAATGGCTGAGATTCAGCTTTACCAAATACAACAGTAGTGATCCGACTTCTTCTTTCACCACACTCTTGATTCAAATACCTCCAAGCAACTCCAACTTCAATAATTACTAAGGGTCAAAAAAAAAAAATTTATCTGGCTGGTCAAGAATAACCACAGCTAACTTTTCTAGATCAAGATAGTATGGTTCTGGCAAGGTATCTTGCCATCTGTAGCTATCTGAAAAATAAAAATAAAGCAGGTGGAAAACCATTCTGGAGAAAGAGCAGAACACTTCCCGCTCTTCAGACTCATGCTACATAGAGACAAAAGTTTAATTAACTGAAAACACCTCTAACACTGGACATGCCACCATGTTTGACTTGAGCACTTCCTCAGCTTCCAGTTCTGCCTCTGACATGTGCCAGGCACCACTGCTCGAGCAGTAAAAGGCCGCATATTTCCTGTGTGAATCAGGTTGGGACTCAAAAATCCACGTGCTGCTTCATTTAAATTCCCTGGAGTGTCCGATCTTATAGGGGGTGCTTATACCAAACGTCACATGCAGTGGTATGTACTTATGGCCACGTTCTCTTTAGAGTGCCAGAAAACTGTCACAAGCAACAGCCACTAATCTGGACTGAGTAGCAAAACTTACATCTCTGATACTGTAGATTTTCAAAAAGGAATGCAAGATGAATGGGGCAAAAACCCCAACCCCCCCCCAAAACTTAGTGGGTAAGAGCCGAAAGAGGACTCCTGGGTTCTCCGCTTGCAGACCTATTTTTAATATCCATTTAATACATTTAATTTATCTTGAAAGTGTGAAACATAAGTAACACTACTATAATGTTTATTTGCTGCTGCCCATGTACATGGTATATATAAATATTTTACTTCCCCATAACTTCAGAATATTGTAATTCTTTGAATTGCTACATGGAAAAATGTCGACTGGGCTCACAGGACTCTCACTCACAGTGTCATATGAAGTGTTCAGACTTCTAAGAAGGAAAATTTGCACCACTCAGACATCACTCAGCAGATAGGCACCACTTACAGATGAGAACCTTCTGATACACGCTGTGAAAATTACATAATTTTTTATTATTTCTATTTATGTTTTTGTGTTCCATAGGAGGTAAGGTATTAAGACAAAGCACACCCCGAATTCTCTTACACAGTAGCATAACTGGAAATACTGCTTACAGATTTATGAACATCATACTGGTTATCTGCAGAGCACAAAAGAGCAAAAAGCTCTAACTTTTATCTGTGGATGAAGGATACCTCTTCCAGTACCAGACTGAACCTCCAACATCCTTTTGTCTCACAGGCAGACTTTGCTATATGCCCACTTGATCTTTTTTTCTCAGAATGCAAACATAGTCCGAGTACTACTCAGGAAAAAATGGTCTGATCTTTTGCTGAGCTTGCAGACTCACCTTTTCACCATTCCTAAACCAGAGGAGTGTGGGATAGCCACGAACTTGGGTTTCAGAGCAGACTTCGTAATGCTGCGTACAGTCGACCTACATTTTGAAAAAAAACCATAAACCATTCAGTGCATAAAATAAATATACAACAAGCATCACAGCTTCCCTGATGTTTAAAATCTCAGAAAAACACAGGAAACACAGGAACTATCAATGCATGGCCTGGCAAAACTCAGTACCAAGTACGGTGTTGAGAACGATTATGTCTGCTTTCCAAATAGTGGTTTGGTTGTATAATTGGGAGGCTGTGTGTGTTTGCTTTTTTTTTTTTTTTTTTTTTAGGAGGGATTGGGGAGGGAGGTATGGATAGAAGGAAGTAGTAACAGTTACAAAGAACAGTGAAGACATAATTAAATATTCCAATTAAAACAAGTACTTGGTCCTCTCAGTTAATGAAATCACCGCATGGACAGTAAGGCACAAAACGCTAATGTGAGAGAGCTTTAAAGTAAAGATATATTGGCTCATCCATTTCTGAAAAAACTACTCTTTAAAGACTTCAGAACACACGCCAACAGCTAGCAAGCTAACTTTGCTCCAAGGGAAGTTCCAAGTGCATAGCAACATTCAATTCTAGTATGTCATAAACCAATCTGTAAAGTTACCAGTTTATAATCTTTTTTGAAGCAGAGAAAAAAGATAACTTAAGCATTGGAGCCTTTGCTCGACACAGCACTTGGATTTTGAATTTTGCATTAGAAACACTTTGCTCCAGATCACTGAGGATCAATTCTAAAGATTAAACAGAATCCTGCCAGTAGGTATCATTGCTGTTAAGACACTATTCCCCCAGGTTATATGAAGGTCATGATTCAACCTTCTAAGAAACAGTTGTGTTTCCCGTTTACTTACAGATTTACAATCTCAGCCGAGACATGTTTCAAATAGTTTCATAACGTATACAGTTATACAAAATACGACTAGGCATCAAGACAAATCTTAGTGGCTGTATTAAATAGCAAGTATCAGTAATAGTAACTGTGAACACGACAGACAACTGAACAAAACAGAAATTTTGGAATTTTTTTGCTTATTTTCTCTGGATAACAGAGAATGGTAACTTCAAGAAGATACTTAAGCTAAGCAATGATTTTATCAGACAGCAAGCATTCCAGGTTCTCAAAAAATAAATCAGCAGATGCAACATTTGGTAAAGACATTATCAAAGGAGCAATAGCCTCTGATATTTTATTCTCAGAGGGAATCTAATTTTACATCCACCAGGTCTCAAAATTATATATATATGTCTTGTCTAAAGTTCAACTATGCTGACCCGCTCTGTACATCTACAGTGTATCTGAATTAGATTTTCAAAGCATTAAAAATAAAAATAATAAATTAAAAAAAAGTCAAGCTCATCACCCCTAGTAACAGCCGAAAGCACTATGAAGGCAGAGGCAGGGGAGACGGCTGGGATTTAGTCCCTCTGCAGGACTGACAACGCTGCTGTTACGCGGTCTTTGAGATCAGTGGAACCACTCTGAAAGCTTAAGGATCTGGAAATTGAGCCCAGTCAGTTTTCCACCACTGGTAAATACAGAGGGATTCACACCATGAGCCACCTGGACTTAGGTATGGGTCAGCAAAGAAAGCCAGTAACTGCAATTGCTAGACCACCTCCGTACCTCTGCAAAGAGGTCACTCCACGTACAAGTAACAAGCTCCCATGGTAAATGCACCATAGAATCTGGTTACCAACCCTAAGGGAAATAGTAAAGCAGGACAAGATACCAGTTTTTCAAGTGGAAGACCCCCTGAAACCTTTAGAGAGTTCTATGGGGGTAAAGAGGAAAAAAAAAAAAGAGAAAAAAAAGGAGAAATAATTCATCATAAAGAGCCCTGTAGGTCTGAAACTTGCTAAAGAATCCAGTGCTGTAAATAGCAAATTGGAAGTCACTTTCCCACTCAAAATAAATTCTGAAGTCTATCAAGTTCTGACAGAGGGGAAACATAATAAAAAACAAATCTCAAAATATTACTGCCTGCATATGAAGTATTAGACTTATTCCCAACTGTCTCTGAAGCACAGGGAGCTAGCTGTGTTTCTAACAAGTCCTTGCTTAAAATGAGGGAGTCCTGTCACTGTAACGAAACAGCCATCTCTTCAAAACAGTGTGAACTACTGGATGTTCAAGAAAAAGATAACGATCTCAAAATTAAAATAGGAACTATGACTCTAAAAGGATTTAAGAGGTGGCAAACTGTTATTTGCAAATCACAGCACAAATAGCATGATACTTGGCTGAAACACTCATTCACACAAAACACATTTTCAGACCAGGAGCACTTCACCTACCTTGCCAATCTTGACAGTTTCTGAATGCTCAAAGGCTTGAGCCAGCTGTTCCCAGGTTGGGGCCAAAGCCTTGCAATGCCCACACCAAGGGGCAAAGAATTTGATAAAGTGATTACCTTTTAAGTCAAAGAAAAAAAGGAGAAAAAAAAAAAAGATTCAACTCATTTGGAATGAATTTGGCTGCAATTAAAGACTAGGTACTAATCTCAGACTGCAAATTTATCATGGTATTTCCTGAGTTGAAGATAGGAAACACTGCGAATCAAAGGCCAGGACAGAATACTTCAGCAATTAGGTTTTCGATACTGTATGCAGTCCCACAGTGTTGCCAATTTCCCTGAAAATCCAAACAGCTTCACAACCTCAAGCCAACAAATGAGATATTAAAACTGGTATTTTTAACTTAACCACTTGCTACAATGTCTAGTTGTACCATGTCAATCACTTGCCCCGTTACAGAGTAGAAAGAACCACTAAGGAACATGTATTTATAACAGCATAAATGAAAGTAAGTATTAGACTTCAACATTTCTTAGGAAACACCACTGCATTAAGTCCACAAACTATCTAAGTAATTTTGTTCAGCTTTCCATTCTCCTTTTTGTGCCCTGCTCTTTGTATTTTCATGTCAACTATTCAGAAATCACTGCCTTTAGTAGATTTTTGCCATGTTTTACAGAGAGGAGAGTCTCTGTACTATCTCCTACTAAGGTTTAGTTTAAAAGTATAATCTTAATTGCAGAATACCAGAATATGTAATTTCCTTCAGTTAAGATTACTATTAATTCAAGATGCTGCACGCTTTTGCACACATCAAGACAAGGCTCTGTTAATACAAAATAAAAATGAACTTAATTAAAACAAGGAAAAAACAATCAAATTAGTTTGAAGGAAACGCCAGCAACTAGAGAAAAGCTCTTTTTAACAGAATTATTCATCATCCGTTGAAGACTACTTTGGGGCTGATATTACTAGAATTCATTTCTAGTTTGAGGGCTTGTTCACAAAAGGAGGTCAGAGGAAAGACGTCAAAAATAACTAGGAAATGTAAACTGCAATAGTAGTGTACTCTAACGTGCCTGTTCTGCACCAGGAATACTTTCAAACTAATTGACATGCTTTGCTTTGGTCAAGTGAACTGCAAACTGAAATTTCTCATGAATGAGTAAGAACATCTAGTCAAAATCAGCTATTCTGTACCACATACTCTGTGATATACCCTCCTCCCTGACAGAAAAAAATGAAAATTCTTTTTGCGCTAGAGCACCAAAAAGGCAAAGGGACACTTCTCAAGAACACGTCAACCTTCCAGCTAGAACTGCTAAGCCTCCTGCTAAATTTAAGCACTGAACTGCTTGTAACTGAAGCCAAGAGAAGACAACAGCTTTACACATGATCATAAACCTGCTCAGCCATCGGATATGACCACGAGAACGTCTGTTCTAGGAATGCCAATGGATACAAAATAAAAATACTACAATAAAAATATTAAAACATTTACATATAGACTAAACTTAAGTATCTTCTCAGACTGTAAAGTTGTTTAATGCTTAGCATCTCCCTGATGGCTTAGAGAAGAATCCATGAAGAATTTTGATGTAATTCTGTGTTAAGCCAGACAGCCTAAGAAATTTTAAGTTAACTGCACAAAATGCTCTTTTACACTTGAAAATATCTCTAATTAGTTAATGGTTACTTTAAGAAGCTCTAGTATCCACCTCACTGGTGGTATCACACAGGCACGGATAGTTAATGTAATCCGACCCTTGTTTTTAGGAAAACAGATAGAGATGGTAGGATGATCTGTTGTTACGGCAGCCCAAAGTTTGTATTTTAAGATCTTGCTGATTCTCTAAAAAACCCACCATGTGGGGGGGTGAAATTTTCCATGTTAGGTTATCACTCCTGGCATTAATTTTAAAGCTTCCAGACAAAATATTTTTTAAAATGGCCAAACTGAGGTGAAGTGTTTTGCCCACACTGAATTCTGGAGGAAGGAAGCTAAACAATTTGAAATAAGGGGCCAGACTGGAGTGGGATGGGGGCAGTAAGGAGGAAGCAGGTAGATTATATGTATCCAGAAGAGCAGCCTGGGAGTAAGAA
>NW_008825071.1:3608086-3617440 GCF_000699105.1 Pygoscelis adeliae
GGACTTGCAAAAACACAAAGTGAGTGGCAAGGCTGTGACTGAGCAAGGAACTCGGGGAAAGAGACCGTTTAGTCGCACACTAGCTTGTTCCACGTGATTAGGGGCCTTAATTTTACTGCCTTCTGAGCGGAGTGCCGTTCTTAAACTTTCTCATGGTGTGCAATATGTAATTAAACTACTGCATTTTTACACAGTCTGTAGTTTCATCCTCTTTCACTAGGTATTACTGGAAAATAGAAGTGGGAAGGAAGTACCTTGAAAACTAACATTTCCATTGCAGACTTCCCACTACTGATGTCTCTGTAAGCAAGTACCTCTTGCATATGAAAAAACCAGTTACCTTCTGCTATGTGCATCTTGAAATTGTCTGCTGAGAGTTCATACATTCCCTGCTTAGGTTCAGGGGCTTTTGGTGGTTCCACATCAGATTTTGGATCCTATTCATGAGAAAAATTAACTTTTATTTGTCTTGTACAGTAAATACACAATATTTGATTCCTGTATCGTGCCATTCTGTGGTAGTGTTGTAAACCCTGTGCTCTGAAATTTTAAATTCCTAAAGCAGTGTCCTTATTTAGCTTGATTTAGGTATCTAATGTTTCCTAACAAACAACTACTTGAAAGCAAAATGTGAAAAAGACTACCACACAGAAAAGAGCTATCACAGTCGTTGGAATAATGGAGTCTTTCACTGAGCTGTAGTATAGTCACAGAGCACAGTAATTGCTATGGCATTCATCACATCACCATATATTAATACACTTAAACTACGTAACAGTTCCTCCGTAGCATCATGCATCTGCCACATCTGCCGTTGCACCAGTTTCAGTGGTCTTTGGGCTATTTAAAAATAGCTAGTGAAAAAGCTGTTTTCTGCTCCCCTAATGCAGGAAAGAGGGACCTAATGGCTCCATGAAGGCAGCAACAATGGGAAAAGAGCAAACACTTTATAGGCATAACTTGCAGCAAACCCACTGGCACATCAGCAAAAGCAAGTGCCTACTTTCTAGGGATACTAGGGTCAGAGCTGGAAAGTTTTTTTTTGTTTTTTTTTTTTTTTTTTTTTTAAGAACCTCAAAGTACATTTCTTAAAATAGTTTAGTATTTAATGTTTAATTATTAAAAATACCATGTTTGTTTAAATATAACCATGTTCTAATTGTGGTTCAGCAATCACTAAAGCTTTATCTTGATTAGAAACAGCAATTATAAATTTAATTTTAGGCAAGGCTTGGCTACTATACGTAAGTGCTACCCCTAAACACAAGGGTTTTCCTAGTGACGGTATTTGCTTAACTCACCTAACTGATTATTTTAAACCCTTTCTTTAGCGTACAACATTATCAGATAGTAACTGAGCTAAAAGAGGTAATTAAGACCAACACAAATGCAATTTATAACATATTATAGCTAAATCGCTTTTCTTATTCTAGAAACATATGGCCTACAGGTGTCAACTGAATTGACACTAAGAATTGTATCTTAAAATATCAAAATGCTAAACATTAAAACTGCATTACGTACTGTAGTTTTAAATACAGGAAACAAAAGGCAGGTCACAGGATGACAGTTTTAATTACTGTTCTGACTTGTGTGGAAGCTGTTCCACATTGCTATTGCCACCTGACTTTTATTCTCAGGAGTAGACTTCCTCCTGGAAAATGAAACCTAGCCTATAGAAAAGACAGATAAGCAAATCTGCAGAAGGGAATATTTCCTTTTCTTATTTCCTTTTCACTTACAGATGGTTCCTCATTTAGTTTCTCCAACATCCAGTTTTCCAGTGCCTGGAAGTCCCTAGGGCCTTGATATTTCAGAGGTTCTTGTCCTGGTTTAAGCAGCTTTAGGCTAAAGGATCAAAATGTAGAAAAGAGTGAGGCAAAAATTTTCACACAGGAAACATTCTCAGAAAGCTAACACACTTTGCTAATCCACAGCAATGCAGCTCAGGCTGCAGTAACAGCTTTCTTGACTATTAACATCAGCATCAGGCATCTCCCTCAATTTAAAGGGTCATGGCTAGAACTTAGCACACTTTTTCATTCCCATGTAAGCTTTTAAAGGAGACCTTTAAAATAGCAAAAAGAAATACCTTGTTAAAAATCAACATAGCCTAATATTAATTTGATCAATAAGCAAGAGCAAATAAAACATTGCAGCGTTCAGTTCTAAGGTTAATCATTCATTATGCCTATGAATCCTATTTCAGTTTGTCAAAAAACATCGATTCTGTTCTGTTCACCCCTCTCCATCACCAAAGGAAAAATATCCAATGCTTATTTTCCCAGGAATTTCCTTCTCACATTTCATTCCCTGACTGCTTTTGGAATGCAGGACTTTTCATGTGGTATTGAACTGATTAAAAACACGCTGGCCAAGTCAATAGGACAAGGAAATAAGTAACTGCTTATAGGGATTCAAGACTTCGTGATTAAAACATTTAATAATTGCTATGAAAACTTTTCCATAAACTACCTAAAGCTTCTACTATTAAATATTTAAGTTGAAATTGGAAATATATTTGGTAAAGGGGCAATATCAACTTCTGACCTAGCCTTTTTTTTTAAACAAATCATAGTTTCAATCACTACTGTCACCTAGCCCTCAGTTCCCCTTGCCAACCTGTCATTTTGTACTGCTTTTTCTTGAAATGTTTTTCTCTCTCTTCTTGTTCCACCGTTGGAAAAAAATGAAGATATGAAAGTGTTGAAAAACCACATAATGCAAATACATTCAAAAGACATAGGAGCTCCCACTACCTTTTCTATTTAAGGTATTCATGACTATTCCTTGTGATAATAAAAGGTCAAAAAAAATTTTTTTTGGGGGGGGGGAAGCAACTTCGTAATAAGAAGGAAACAACAAAAACAAAAAAGAACATCTAAAATACTCTTCAAATGTATTGCCATGAGGTGTAACAAGAAAAAAAAAAAATCAGCTTAAAGAGCCAGCTGCACCTTTATTTTCTTCAGATGAGGATAAGTTCCTCTACTTCAGTAGAGAGTATTTTGCAGCACCAAATAATCCTGAGACAACTGTACCAAGCAGCGCAGGGACCTGCTCAGCCGGTTTTACTCTAAGGGGGATGGAAAGGGGATGCAGCCTTTCCTTTGACCGGTGTTTGGGAAAGCAGTGCAGGGACCAGCACATCCTGGATTTGCGACAATCCCCCTGTGACTGAGGAAGCTGTGAAATTTCCCTCGCTGGAGGAGGTTTTTAAAAACAGGCTAGTTAAAAACTGACTCAGCCAGAAAGAGAATCCATATAACGAATTCCCCTTCATCTCTGTATTTCTGTAACTAGCAGATGACTGCTTTATATTTGTACTTTTCAAGTAGACGAAAGCAAGTACTAACTATTCCTAGATCTTCAGTGACCTTAAAGGGACGGGGGGGAGAAATTAAACATCCATTTATTTTTTTTCTTATTTAAAATCTCTGGCACTCTTTCTATTTTACAAGGAACGGTACAATATAATCTATTCAAATACGCAAAGATGACCAATGCTCACTTTTGGGGATATTAAAATAGACTTGTAATATTCATTGTTTCTTGGTGTTTCTAGTGGAACTAAGCCACAAACTGCCCTTAAGGACAATTCCTATTCCAACAAGGACTTTGCTATTTATAACTCTCAACTTCTACTCAGTCGCACTCATCTGCATCAAAGTGGGTGCAGCCAGGAGCATATGTCAAGTTCAGGCTGTTGCTGGGGTCAGCAGTAACACTAGACAAAGTGAGCAAAGGGAAGGAAACTGAAAAATACAGGCTGTGGAAGGGCTACAGAAGACGACATTCTCCACTTATCCCCACTAAGATGAGTAATCAGTAAAGCAGTTGAAACGATCCCATCCATTTTTACAAGAAGCTTTAAAGAAGACACAAGTGAAAAAAATCCCTTTGCTTCTTTTTGGCAGCTAAAAAGGGAGCACGTGTATCAACTCAAAAGCACTATGCAGGCTGCTCTCTCAGAGGTACTCTAGATCATGTTCTGTCTACCAAAGCTGAGGTAGTAAGGCATATATCCTTTATAACAAGGTAAGTTTAACAACCTTAAACCCCAACTGAATTTCTCCTAGATCAACATAAGCAAAATTACCTAGAAAAAGTCTGTACAACATCACTGCTGCTATGCTAAGTGATACGATTAATTTATCATTTTATGAGCACCAAGTTCACTCAAAAATTTAAGAGATCACCTATACATTAATTATGAATGGTGCTGTGTACTGACAAACTTGTGACAAGTTATTTTTAAAAGTACTGTTACCAGAGACCAGCTCTATCACGCATATCACAACTGTATAACACTGTTGCTTGAGAAAGAGGTACTCTCAGAGAAAAGAAAAGGACAATTCTGGACTTCATATAAACACAGCCATCTTCTAAGACATAAAACAGTTTCTTTAAAAAAAAATAAAAGAGTAAGAGTAGTATGTATCACATGATACTTGGCAACATGGTAAAAAGGCTTAAAATGAACATATGAGGTCCAAAGGGCTACAAAGAAACCCACCAAAAAATATAGCTTAGAAGTTACCTTCAACAAACTGGCAGAGGATCATGGAAAACTAAGACAGAAAGAAACAGGAGCAGACATCCTTTTATACTTACGTAGGGTACCCTCGGACGCCAAATTCAGAGCACAGTGGAGTATCTGTAGTACAATCCACTTTAACAACATAGACCTGTGGGTTTTCCATGTTGTTGTATTTATCTCCCAAATCATTCCAAGTTGGCTGAAGACGCTGACAATGTCCACACCTGCGACAGAAGGAATAAGGTATTTGCTTAATAGTTGCTCATGTTTAGAGGGAAATTAATCTATGGAAAAGCCATAGAATGGTCAGAGATTTTGATAAATTTAAAGATAGTTAAGTCAGAAATCTTCCATACTCGAGCACGGTTACACTAAGCAACAGTGAATAAGTATTGTAGGACGCTGCAAACGCACCTCATGTAAAAATCGTCAAGAGATGAGAACTTCTTGCTACTATCTTTTTACAGACAAAGCCTATTGAACACCCCCTGAACTTAGTGAGGCTATTAAGAAAAGCACTCTCAGTCTTCCAGCTTTCTAGAAAAATCCTGCGAGGCTGTCTAGCTTTCTTTCCGCTCTAACGTTTCAAAATACTGTACATTTTAGCAAGCAGGTAAGAAGATAATAGTTTCTAGCCTCTTTGTAAGGTCATTTGTGCCTGGGTGCATCACAGGAATTGTAACTCGTGAGTCATGAAACACATCAGGGCTGATTTCTGAACAGGGTTTCTCAAAATCCTCCCACACCGTGCTTTGCCCCAGCAGCACACCATCAACTAATTATATCTGCATATACACAGAAAACTGGCCTCATACAGTTGCTATAACATCAGCTCACCAAAAGTAGAAAATGACTATTATTCTTCTCATTGTTTTTCTAGTCACTCCAGTCATTATAGCAATACTTTATTCCTGTAACAACGATGAAAAATTTTAAGGAATGGATTTTCATTTCTCTTTAATGGCTGCTTTTTCCAACCCTCCAAGACATCTAAAAATACATAATTGGATTAACAGAAAACATTCTCAACCTGACAGTATGAAAGCTGTTATTGCCTTTGGCATGACCTAGACTGTCTACTTTGTAAGTAACAAAACACTATTAGGACTTCAGAGAAAGTTGCTCCCATTTAAAACAGTTTCATTTATACAATTGGTTTTGAGTCCACTTGTAGAAAAAGCTGCATGGATTCACACTTTTCCAGGTATCCTGATATCATTAAGGCAAAAAAATAACCTTGAGATTTACTTTAACAGAAAGAATGTCTTCTGACCTTAATAAGATCCTGTTACAGTCAGCCACAGAGGGTCACACATACTCCCACTATGTGAGGGAATACAACCTCCCGTATGATCTTATTCTGAATTGTCATGGTGAAAGGATACAATGTGTTATTACCAAAATTAAATATTCCTTAAATATTTAACTTCAGGCTGAAGTCCCTCCATAGTCAATACATTCATGGAGCTTGAATTAAGAAGAGGATTTTGGATTCCCTGGTCCCTTCCCCTAGCAGTCACGGGGATTTTAAACACCCAATGAATACTGACTGGTGTTAAAGAACAGAGCATGGAAAACTAGGTAAGGCAATCTCAAGTAGTTAACCCACTGTTTTTTAAGTGCAGAACAGAGCTGCCTTGTCCATATTTAACACTGTGATCTCTGCTACACACAAAGTTCCCCTTTTCCTTCCTTCTTCAGATTATATGAGCTAAAATTGAAAATAAAGCAGGAAAAATGCCCGTATCTGAATCAGTAATCAATTAGTCAGCCAGTCCTGGTTTTCAAAAAAAAATAATCAGTGTTACATAGAAGGAAATACAAGACAAGGCAGTCCCCAAAATACTTTTTCCGAAATGCACAAGGTGTAGCCGCAGAATATATAAAACCAGAGAAGTCAAAAATAAAGAGAGCAAGACATGCAACACCACACACCTCCCTTAGCCCCATGTACCTACAGTCTTTCGTTGCTACCACTCCACATTACACCAGTGGGGCTGAAGGAGCCACCAGTTCTACCACTGGGAACGGTGGAGACCTGGGCGTCAATGCTCTTCCTTCCCTACGTGGGCTAGGAAGGTGCAAGCAATCATAATCCCTGTTTACAAACGTAAATGAAGATCCAAAAGAGACTAACAAGGCCGTAGGAAAGATCCACCTTTCTGAAACAAAACAAAACAAAACAAAACAAAACCCTGCTTCTTGTACACCACTAACATCACGAAGTATGGGTGAAAGGACATTATTTGTAAGAGTTTGCAGATAGGTTGCCCATTTTAACTCTGAGCAACCGTGTGCCACAAGTGCTCGTGCCTGGAGATTATTTTGCTGTGGCAGTATCTATAGAGTACCAGGCTGCTCTACCTCACACTGACAGGTCAGTGCTCCTCCCACAATATCAGTGCTTCGCAGGTGCAAACTGGCCATGACAAGAAGGGATGTAAAGGTACATAAGGACCGTATATGTCAAAACTCCAGCAACTGATAAGCCCTCTGCAGTCAGTGAGGAACACAGACATTTCTGGAGGCCACCAGTAGAGCTTGAGCAAGGGCAGCTCCACAGCAAGATATAGCACAGATCATTATCCAATTGAAAATGTTGGTAGACCCTGGGATAGACAGGTATAACGGTACAAGCAACACAGGACCAGTCTCGCTCTGGACAAAAGAATCCGGCTAAGGTAAAATCCAGTCAACAGAGTTCAATTCAACAGCAACGAACTCTGGTGATCAAGTCTGCCTCAGCTCAGTGGACTTCCAGAGGTTTACCAAGGACCACGTATGTTGGAAAGATCTGTAATGGTCAAAATAACGCAACGGAACTACTCATTTGAGATTCCTTCCAAGCAAGGAGCCAGGGAACCTCATTCCTCTGTAGACACACAACTGGCATAGCCAACATCTTAAGAATATCTAGTGCCACCAAGAGAGTAACCTGCTCATGGTTCTGTCCCTTGTCAAGTGTAGCTACCAGGGGGGACAGCCTGATGATTGAAAACCTTAGACATCTGATGGCAAATACTTGGAATGCTCTCTTCCTGGAGTAGCCTGCAATATTTGAAACAAACGTAGGACCTTGTGTACTGCTGCTGCCTGGGAGCGAGGCCCTCAGCAACATTTGTTTCAAGAACCCAGAAGAAAAGGGTTATGTCTGCTGTGTCTAACCCAACTCTTACTGGTAGCATTGAGGATGCAACATTAGCAGCACCCATAGTAATCTGAAAGACTGTCCTAAATAAACATTGGCTTGTTTGCTAGGCTTCTCCCTTGTAACTACAGGGAGCAGTGCCAAAACGCATGCCTCTGTGAGAAGCATTAGGAGATTGGCACATCACCTAGGACAAGAGGCTCTAATATAGACTCCAGGGCTGTCAGATTGCCGCCTGATCCCACTGGTGATAAAACTACTGGTATGTATAAGCACCTCCGTCAAGCACTTCGATGTTCCCTTTGTCCTCTTCCCCTTGGACCCGAAACCTGGCCCTGTTGCTGCCTGTCAGGAGCCAGGAGTCCAGACCAAGGGCCCTGAAGCCGAGACTCAGAGATCTGGAGGAGGCTTGCTAAGGGTGAGAAGAACGTCCAGAGAAGCTGCAACAAGTCTGGCAAACAACGCAGCTCCCTTGGGCTCGAGTTGGGCAGAGATCCTCAGCCCTCCCACGGGTACAGCGTGGTCCAAGTTTGCAAGGCCAGCGCTCTCTTCGATGCACGCTGAGGATGTGCAGCATACGCTGGACTCTGCAACAGCCCATTTGGCACTGGGTCTCCTATGAAGACTGCGCCAAGATAAAAGCTCCTCTGGTTTTAGGGATGCCTGTGAAACAGTCAAAGTGTGGACAGACACAGATATTATCACCTGAAAACAGAACAGAGCAGAAGCACTCCTGCCCTGCAGGGGCATTGCTCAGGCCTTACAGCACTCTCAGGCAAAGGTCCTTCACCGGCAAGTCAGGCGTCCTCCACTTTTGTGATCTTCAGAGAACAAAGGAAGGCATCTGCTCTTTCAAGCTTTTGCTTAGCTTTTTGCTATGGCATAAACAAGTCGATGCTAATAACAAAAAAGAAGTAATTCCTCAGTTTTGAAAGGAAATCCTTTTCTGCTCTTGATTTCAAAGAGCGTCATGACTCACGTATGCCTAAATGGCACCGTGTACCAAGGGATAACTTAGGATCAAAACACACCTTTTGCACATTGTTCCCTTAACTTTATTTTATCTAAATTTAAGAAAACTTGGAGGGGAAAAAAAAACTAAACAAAACCAGAACACCCAATCCTAACAACAAAACTCCCAATAACCTCTACTGGGTATCAGTAAGTCAGATAAAAAAGGACAGGGGAAGAGATGAAGAAAAAAGGATAGGAACAACCACTAGAAAGGCCCAGAGATGAGAAGTACTGTCCTCTTGACAGCTGTAACACCCAGCGCAGCCCTGTTCTCCCACTCTTCTCAACTATGCTTGTGTCAAACATACCAGTCCAGGACAAAAGCCCAGTAGGTCTCTTGCAGACCTGAGAACTCTCCAGCTCTGCTACAGCTACCTGCGGCCTCGGGGACACAGCACTATCACTATACTGCTTTCACTGCAAATTTATCCTTAGATTTCGTGATTGCAAAGAGAACATAACTTCTGCAACGAAAGTATTTGTGAGACTGGGGGGCAGAGGGTAAGTGACCGTCACCAAATTACAAATACTCCCACGCACAGAGGCCACACGCTCTTGGTCTCCGAGGAACGACGTGAACCAGAGTCCGGGGAGGGACTGGGAGAGCTGCCGGGGACCAGGGCCGGCTCCAGCCCCAGCTTGCCTCCTCACC
>NW_008825071.1:3618522-3634531 GCF_000699105.1 Pygoscelis adeliae
ATGGTACCAGCCCGGTTAATACCGGTGCTGTGCCTCCGGGAGAAAGCCCTGCCGCCCAGGTCCTCCCTCCCAGCGCCGTGCCCAGCCGGCAGGAGGTCTCCGTCCCTCGGCTCTCCTGCCCCGTGCTTCCCACCTGCTTCTGAGGGAAGGGGACGGGTGCTGGCACTACCGGAGGATGCTCGAGTCACAGCAGTATAACAATAATCAGCAAATAATAATAACAGTAGTAGCAAAAAATAACAGAAGATAATCAGTATGAGATAGCTGCAAGCTGATATAACACAGGGGAGGGGCTTGTATTTCTATAATTGCTCCAATTTTAATTAATTTCAGTTCAGATTTTTACTGCAAGTCCTTGAGTTTGGGATAGAGAAGTGGGTAAAAATCAGCGGCTCACCTAGTTTATCGAGACAGTGCGCTTTGATGAATATGTCAGGTGACTAAATAAATCAGCACGCACACATACACGCAGACACAGGCACTCAAGGCTGGCCTTTGTACCTCGCACGTCCACCTCTGCGGAGATCTGTGCTCGTGTAACGTCAGGGCTTATGCCCAGCAGGACAGGCTCAGCCTGGCACCCTTCCCCTCCCTGACAAGCTGCTGCTTGCAGCCGAGCGCACTAATGTGCCCAGGCAGGTAGGCTTCACTTCATACCGTCTCTTCCAGACTCCTCTCCTTCCCCACATCATCCCTTCTCTGAACGCTCCCCTCCAACATTACCTCTTCGGCAGGACTAACGCCAGGAAGGAGCTCGCTGCGCTGCCCGTGTGCACATCGTGCAACACCCATCTCGCTGCCTGGGCAGGTTTCCACTTAGACCCAACGCTGGCTCTGGTCACTCAGCTCGCTTTTACGCTACCGCACCTTTGCGAGGGCCATCATTAGAGCCAATAAGGATCACTTATCAATAAAAAAAAAAAGTAAAAATGAAAATTAGAGGTATCTTTTCTTTCAAAACATCTAAATGACTTCTGAAAGCTACTACCTGCATCAAAACCAGGCTTCCAAAAATCCTTACGGTGTATGTGAAACAATGACAAAATACTCAAACTACACTTATCGCCAAGCTAGGAAAAAAGGCAAGCCTAGATTGTGCAGAACAGCAGCTAGTCACCAGAATCAGAATTTAAGTACAAATCTATCCTTGGACAGCAGTAACCTTTTCTTTAAACAAGGTTTATTCTGTGCTCTTCAAATTAAGTGACTGACTAATCATGAATTCAAAAAGAAAAAAGAAAAAAAAAAGACAAGTGCAGATTATTTCCCTTCAGCATATGAAAAAATAGCAACAGCCCCCCTTAAACAAAAAGGCAGTATCGGAGAGGGTGAGAATGACTGATTCTCAGACCTTGAAGAACAGTGTCCCGATACAACCAGGTGAGTTGTCTAACCACAGAAAGTACCTCCTCTGGTTAAGCAAGCTGGTTTCTTTTCCACACAAGTGTATTTTTGGTCTGCTTTTTCTCTGTACTTCTAACGCATTTAAAAAAAGACTTTTAATTAAATTAATCATCCTCCTACCTTAATTAAAAATAGGTTAATTAAAAGCTATTTTGAAATAATTTTTAATGAATGTGTGAATTTAAGGTTTCCATGTAAGATACAGACCACGTAAAAATGACAGAAATACAGCATCACTTTCAGTAGAAACAGGAGTATAATGGTTCGACATTCCCAAGATGAACAGGTACAGATTACAGTTAAGCTTTTGTCAATTAGCAAGAAGTACTGCTAGGTCAGAACTGCTGATAAGAATAAATCTTTCTCTGAGAATACCTCTTTCCTCTCCATAAAAATGCTAATAAGATTAATATTGCTTATGTAAATTAGTGCTTCCTGCTCACTGATTTGGATCTTGATTAAAAATCGATTACCCTGTCCACCACCTCACTCCTGCTCCCTGCTCCCTCTGCCTTTGGAGCTGATTAACGTTCTTTCTAGCTCTCATCCTCCTACTTCTATTAACTGCATTGGGAACACAGCAAGGATGGGGAGAAGAACAGTCAAAGTAGCTTTGCAGGTAGCCTGGCGGCAACGGCTGTCTCTCTAAGTTTACTTGGAAGAACACCCACAAAGGTTTCACACAACCCAAATCATACTCACATCCCACCACGCAAGGTGAGGGCACATCAGATAAGGGGGTGATGTGCAGAAGACTTCAGCCAGTCACCAACGTCCCTATTCCCTTGCTCTCGCTATTGTTTTCCACCTTGAAATCCTCTTACCCTTCTGTACCCGTACTATCCCCCAGTGCAGCACGCCAACAGCACCTGGCCTCCTGCTTCTCCAGCCATCCAGCCTCTGCCTCCTGTGCCCCAGACGTTTTCCCAAGGATAATCAGTCCCTGCTTGTCAGCAGGGGTTTCCTCCCAGGCGCAAGCGACTGACACCCAGGAGCAGAACTTCCCAAACGCCTGACCCAGGGTAAGCACCTTGAGCACCACCACGGGGCAGCTGAGCAGGCACGACCTGGGGCAAACGGTCCCAAGGAGAAAGAGTCACCAGCAGCAACTGCTTACAGTTACTGCAATTGCTCTGCGCTGATCAGCAGTTCACGGCAGCTCCTTCTGGGTGACAACATACATCTGGGGGAAAAAAGCATGAAAGCCCATCAAGCTACGGGTGGCTGCTGATGTTTGCAACAACTGTTCTAAACTAACCGCCTAATCAAGAGAAAATTGCCAATACACAGCAGTTAACCTGCATTGTTTATCAGCAAGAGAGGCTCATCCGTGGATGTCAACAGTCACTGCTGAGTATGACTCCCAGTGAATCCTGCAGCCCCTGTACGTGCACACCATTTCCCAAGCTCCTCAATGCTCTTGACCACACTTCTGGAAGCACAACTAATCTCAAAATCTTTGCAGAACAATAATCCTGATACCCCAAACCCAGCCCACCGCCTCTTAACTCCCCAGGCAATCAGCTCCCGCTGGCTGAGAGGCACCGGCTCATTCCTGGCAGATGCTTTGGCCTGCAGAGGTGAAACAGTACAAACAAGTTAGTTATCCACCTGTGCTTGGCCAAAGAAAGTCCTTGGTGGGCAGTGTATGGTCAGGGAGGCTGTGTATTGCGTAGGCCTGATGTGAACATTTTGTAGGACCAAGGGAGCCTAGGACTGGAAGGGACCTCAGAGGTCACAAAGTTTAGTCCTTGTTCTGTCAGATAATGGCATCGTACAATCCTGCTTGTAAACTGTCTTAGCTCTATTTTAAAACAAGCAAGAGGTTTTTTTTGCCTGCAGTACTATGAAAGTTAGTTCCTTGCCTAGGATTATGAACTTTTTTCATAGTCAGCCTATATTTATTTATAGCTCATTCATACCAGGGCGTTCCTGTGCCAGCATTGTCCTTTAGATGAAATACTCTTTTCCTCTCTGACAGTACTTAGAGGTAGCAGTGGCATCCTTTCTCGGCTTTTGTTCTGCTAGACTAAACAAGCCAACAGCTCCAATTCATTCACGAGCACCATCCCACAAATCTTCTGTGCAAACCAGACTGGCAAATTAAAAAAAAATCAATCATCCTCTCATCCATTCACACACAGCTGAGCAGCAAATGTGTTTTAAGGCCTGTACATCTTAGTCACCTTATCCCCGACGTTAAATGCATCCCTAAAATGGGATTAGCATCTTATCTACGAGTTTGACTATTTTGCAGATGTTTCCCTTTGCATTCATGTCGTGGACAACTACTTCCCTTCTGTGGCCCTGATGTGAAAAGATGATATTATGTACACATTTGGTTTGTTTGGGTTTTTTTTAAATGTGATTTGCTTACCGGCAACCAAAGCAATCTACAGCAAGTGACTGCCCTGCTTGATAGCGTCTAGAAATAGGTGCTCTGCAAACCCAAGTCTGACCCACACACCTCTGTGCCACGCTTTTTTCTCTTCTATACTACTCAGGTATATACAGAACTATTTGCAGGGGGGGAAAATGACCCCTCAGAAGCAGCTTCGTTCCTCTGTTTTTCTCCGCTTCTCATTCCTCGCTTACATTTTCCCCCATTTCAAGGACTTCACTAGAACTGGGTTTGTTTTCTTCAGAGCTTCCTGTTTCTGACACGTATTTTACAACAGCAGCTGAAGTTGTGTCAGCAGAGGATGCTAATATCTGGAAGCGGTGAGGGAAAACAAGTAGCTGCCCAAAGGAAGAAATACCAGCCCAGCTAACGCAGTTATTTGAGCAGGAAAAGCTGAGCCTCGAGGTTTACTGTTTTAAGACCTGCATTGGCCATGTTGAGCTTTGCTGCCTTCTGTCATTTAGAAATGTTTTACCTAAATCATAGAATCATAGAATAGTTTGGGACTTCTTCATCTTGCAAAAACAGCGTGTACACACTTCTTTGCGATGCTCCACTTTAGATGGAATAGAAATAACCTTTCAGGAGTTATGGCCCTCATAAAAATTGCTCTATTCTGTTCCATTCCTTCAAATGGAAATGTGGCCACGTGTTTGACTTACTGTACTGGTTTTGGCCGAGACAGAGTTAAGTTTCTTCATAGTAACTTCTATGGGGCTATGTTTTGGATTTGTGATAGAAGTGTTGATAACACGGGGATGTTTTAGCTATTGCTGAGCAGTGCTTACACAGCGTCGAGGCCCTTTCTGTTTCTCACGCTGCCCCGCCAGCGAGCAGGCTGGGGGTGCACAGAGTTTGGGAGGGGACGAAGTTGGGACAGCTGACCCCAACCGACCAGAGGGATATGACACACCATATCATGTCGCACTCATCAATAAAAGCTGGGGGAAAGAAGCAGAAGAGGGGATGTTTGACGTCATGGTGTTTGTCTTCCCAAGTAACCATTAAGCGTGATGGAGCCCTGCTTTCCTGGGGATGGCTGAACACCTGCCTGCCGATGGGAAGCAGTGAATGAATTCCTTGTTTTGCTTCGCTTGCGTGCGCAGCTTTTGCTTTACCTACTAAACTGTCTTTATCTCAACCCACGAGTTTTCTCACTTTTACCCTTCCGATTCTCTCCCCCATCCCACTTGGGGGGGAGCGGGTGAGCGGCTGTGTGGGGCTCAGCTGCCTACCAGGGCTAAACCACAACACTTACCCAAACTAAGATGCTTTTTCAAACCTTTATCCTCTTTTTTTAGTTCTTCTTTGGGGAAATCTAAAATGACATGAAGTTTTCCCTTCCAATCCCATTCAAAGACTGCGCTGAGACTCTTTGATTTAATGTTTGTTCATAATAATTGGCAGGCACTCGGAGCCAGTGTACAGCAATGGAGGGTACTATAGCACAGCTGACTTCGAGACATCAGACAAAACCTGGAAAATCAGAGCAGCTTTTACTGCACATTGCATGGTGCATACAAAACAAAGGAAAAAAGGAGTTTTACTGTAGACTACCAAACTCCACTGAGTCAGCGTAGCGCTGTCATTTGTGTTAGTCCTGATTTTGGCCCCCATGATTTACAGCAAACACTAGTTATTTTACTGTGTCATTTGTATCTCAGGTGTATCACTTAACTTGCCATGAAAATGTAGTTTTCTTATTTACATTCCACTGTTAACTCTATCTATAATCCACCAAAAAAAAAAGACAAACTGATATGTATGACCCCCTCAGAGACTTCCAAAGCTCAGAATAGAGCATGTTGTATTTTGACAGCTGTCCTTTGAATCCACACTATAACCCCCCAGGGGACGTAGCATTATCTAATTTTAGTGACAGCACAATTGTCATTCAGCTAGAAAGAACGATATTGTGATCTCAATGGAAACGAAAAACGATACCGCCATCTGTAAGCTTACAGCCCTTTTTCTTTGGTAATTTGTACCTCTCATGAAGGGTTGGGAGTGGAAATTACTGCAAGCTGTTGAATAAAATGACATCATTTTGCCACCCACAAAATATTACGAGTTTGACAGCCTAGAAAATGGCACAGCAGTAAGAGCAATCTCATGGCAAGTAAGCGCTCTTCTTTCTGGCGGAAACGTATGCTCATTGTGTTGGCCGACCGCTATCTCTGTGGGACGCTGACCACCATGGCCACAAACCCCGGTTTCAATAGTTGCTCTCTCCACTGGCTGCAGGAAAGGAATATATAATTGCTGGAAATGCTACTCACTCCATGGTCCTCCAATTCTTATGGTTTAGTCAAATGAAACAGAATTTTGGTTTTAGGCAGTTTACTCTCAATTGTAAGTCACTATGCGGCAAAATTCAGGGAAATTCAGTTATGCAATTAGAAGTTGTTAGGAAGAATAGGATAATATAGATTGAAGATTTCATGGATCATAAAGAAAGAATTTCCTGTCTATTAATTCTGCAGCTGCTTTAATGTGTTCCTCTTAATGATGGAATACTGGAGGCTATTTTTTTCCATGGTTGAATTCTCTTCCATTACACTGCACACACCCTCTTAAGTAACCTGCAGCTGCTTTTATCTGCCAGTACGAATGCTGGCCCATTGTGATATTTGACACATTACAGAGCCCCTGTGATTTCTCACCATACCCTAAATAAAACCAACCTGAAGCACAAGAAACAGGGGCTGCAGGCATGAGCAGAATTTTAAAATGTCCTGAGATATTCAGAAGGTGAATGAAGATTAGGAAAAAAAGAAACCAAAGAACACTTGTGTAGACAGTTACTCACTCACAGTTTCTGGCCAGCTCCACATGCTGTATAGCAAGAAAACTGTTTTTAATTATTTTTTAATCAGCACTTTCTGCCTGATCTGCCCTGTACCCTTCTGGTGGCTCATAACTAGCATACTCCAATATCCACCCAAAGAAAAGTTGGACTCTGATGTTGCTCTTTCAAAGCCAGCTGCAATTTAGAGGACCAATAAGAGCAATTTCTTTCCCTTCGTTTTTCTCTTCTGAACTGCGACACCACCTCTCTTTAGAAAAGAAGACCCAAAACTACGGAGGACTGTAATTCTAACTGACAGGGCTGCCATTACTTAATGTTTGTTTTATATTTTCAGTATGTCACATAATCTAATTTGGATGTTTTGGAGCAGTAATGAACTTCTTTTCCCTGTAACAGCTGATGTCAAATGCAGTATTTACGGTTTCACAGAGGCAAAGAGGAATGTACAGAGATTCAAGAATAAAGCAAATAGCCAACCTTTTAAATGGGAGTTAGCTGATTAGGATTTAAACACAAATGCCTTCCTTATGTGCACTTCACTCCCTTAAAACTTGGCTCTTCTGTCCTACAATCTATAATTTAGCACTTCTTGTACAAGGACTTTTTTCTTTCTAGCTCTCACCAAGCCAACAGCTTCTTTCTTTATTTTTAGCTCCTCATCTGACTGTTTTGTCTTCTTTATACCCATACTTTTCAGTATTTCCCTTCTTTTGCTACAGAAGCATATTAATTGAGAAACTGTTGTATTACACTATCTGTTGTATGGATTATAAAATTAATTCTCTAGATATCATGTGATAAATGAAAGAAATTTTAAAAAACATGTTAAATACTCATTGTGTTTCTTTCTAAATCAGGCTAACATTCAACCCCCTTCCTATTTCACGTACATGATAAACCCATCCAAGACACGGAAAAATAACCTACGGTCATGGTTCCTTTAGGTTCACAACAGGAATAGGTCTACAGACAGGACTTTACTACACAGCACCAGAGGAACAGCACAACAGTGGTAGGAAGAAAGTTTGGAGGCAGTTAAGGAAAATAATTTGTAAAACGGATTAAGGTGAGAGCAGCAGGGTAAGACAAGAAGAAAGGTAACCAGGCATGGTCTGCAGTAGAGCACGAGAATTTGTGAGAGGAAGAGAAGAAACATCCGAGGTAGAAAGGCAGGAAGACATGCACGTGGTCTGGGGCAGCCAGGATGTCTATCCATGCAGACAAAGGGAGAAGCAATCTAAAAGAAGCTACCTGAGTCCAGCAACCTGCATGTGCCTGCTGCAGGACCTAGGATATATTGCAGGAGAGATGGCACCTGGCCAGGTCTCTTGTTCTTAATCTGTCAACCAACTGGAGGCCAAGTGGCCACCCACTTAACTTAAGAGCATGAGAGCAACTGTAAATTACCCTGGCTGGGAGACCCCACCTGGGTCTGCTGCATGAATTGGGGACCGCAGGGCACACCATGCTTCGCACTGCAAAGTGTTACTCACCGGGGAGCTACCAGTCTGCAGTGAGAGGAACTCTCAGAAGGAGCTGTCAATACTTACACCTTTTTGTTGATAGTTACACTCATGAATAAGGCAAAGGTCGTCAGAGTGGCAGATATTTTAGAGGATGCTAATTCCTTGATAAGCCGGACATTTTATCAAAGTCAAATATAAAGTTATGCACTTTAAAACAAGGGATCACGCCATAACCTTGGGAGTAAAGAATGGTGTTCAGGAGGCAAGAGCTTCACAAAGTGCTCAGGAAACATTTGGCTATACAGTGAGAAGGCCAAAGACAGAACACGGTGGGACATTTCCCTAGAAACCAAGGAGAGGGAAGGGAGAGCACTCGTGGACAAAGAAGGCAGGAAAAGAAAGAGGAAACGGGAAAGAATAATGTCACAAAACCCAAGAAAAGACGGATCTTTGAACAAGATTAAGTCATCAAGGAGGCCAAAGCTAGCAGAGAAGCATGCCATCATTCCCGTGAACGCAGAGTTGTCTAGGAACTCTTTGGAAATGGTTATAACTGTATTTCTGAAGAGAGACAAAAAATGAGAGGACTGCAGATAACAGTGATTAAATATAACTAATTTGGCTAGACAGCGATTTAGCAAAATTAGCTTTCTCTAGCTCACCCTGAGCGATCTGTTTAACTCCTGCTTGGTGGAGAAAGACATCAAAACATCATGCATGTTAAGCACTGTGTTCAACAAATTTATTACCACTACTCCTTCATGAGATAGGAAGAGGGGTTGTGGTAGGATCTTTGGAGTTTGTTTTGGATGCCTGTAGCCAGTGTAGTTTCATCAGCTTTTCTGTTGTTCTCCTTATGTGTCCAAATGGTTCCTAAGCAGAGACTTCTGTTTTAGGAGCAGTAACTGTGTCCTTGCCATTTCAATTTGCTCTAAATTGCATTAGCTATCAGAGATTTTGGAATCATAATTTTCAATGAGGAAAGTTGCTCTTTTTGTAGACAGAATTTAATCTTATCTAGTGAAACGTGTTTCTAGCACATTTAGTGTGCTAGAAAAGTATTAGACATCTGTATTTCTGATCTAATCCTTGGGTAAATACGACCAAATCAGTGACTGTAGCTTTAGGTATTCAGCCAGGGAGAAATTAATTTTCCGTGCTGATGTCTCAATAAAAAGCTCAGGTACCTCAAACAGTTTAACAAAACTAAACATACTAGTTTTTCTGTGAAGGCTTACTTATTGTTGTTTTTTTCAATCTCTTCCTTGATTGCCATCTGACCAAGATACATAGACTGTATGTGTGCCTACTACTAAAAAGTATTAAATCAAATATTTTGATTATGAGCTTGAACACAATTTGATAAAGCTCTGCATGTAGAAAATTATTAAAAATCTTATAATTTGGCAGTTATAGTTCAATACATTTTGAACAACTTACATTTTCTAGAAACCCTAAGCAGCCAACCACACAAGGGCAGCTACTCTAGAATTGCGTATTTGTCTTCTTTTCCTCTTCCCAGACAGATCTATGGCAATGAATTATTCCTCAAGAGAGATGAGAAATATTCTGAAAACAAAGGAAAGACAATCAGTTATCTGGGCATAATGCTGGAGTTGTCACTGAGGTATATAGACTCCAGCATGGCACCCTGCAGGAAAACAGCAGTAGCCTGCAAAGAGGCTGGAGCAGCAGCAGTCACTGATGGCTCAGAACATCGTACCACCAACCTTTGAACAGTTTAATCTATTTTCTTCCTCCATCTCATGCAGAAGAACATGTCTTTGGACCCACTGCTATGAAACAGGGAGGTACCAAGCTAGGGAGTATTTAGCCAGTGGCATAAGCCACCACAAGTCCTGTTTCTATCAAACCCAGTCCTAATCGAAAACCCTTCACGAGGGGCTACCGTCAGTTCCTCACACTCTGTTGGGGGTCATAAGATTCCTCTTAAACACATTCAGTCACCAGCAAACACCTCTCTAAGGCTTCATTCTCTACAAAACTTACAGGTAAATAAAGTGCCTTTTATTCCACATATTCTGCTGCACATCTTCCTGCTTGAGAAGGGGAAGGGGGAGAATCTTAATATGGGTTTATGACATTAAAAAAATATTTACCCTCACATATCGCTTACTGAACTTGTATTATTTATACTGATTGATGATTTCACGTACTCAAAACCAGTAATTGGCTCAGGGTCTGACTTTCTTTTACACTAAAGAACTCTCAACCTCTGCAAACAACAGAAACTGAGGTGTAACTACTTGCTTTTCATGTGTACAAAGCACTACGTGGAGTCTGCAATGGCAAGCAGATCATATCGCTAAATCAATAATACAACATAGGCATTTAACAGTCATTCCCACTGGCACAGGGCACATGAGGCAGTGTAAACCAGGCATGCGCCTCAGCCTCTAGAAAAAGAGGAAAGCACCTTTTCTCTCACACCAGCAAGATGCCCTGCAAAGGAGATATACTTTTTATCCAAATTACAATGTCATCTTCAAGAAATATGAAATTCTTTGGGAAAACTGACTCAACTTTGAAGCGGTATCTTGGGGTTTTACACTGCCCTCCACAAACATTAGGACAATAATGGGCAAGGACTAAACATGTTTTGGATAATGGGAGCAGGAGAGAGAGGAAACCCAGGGTTAAGATGCAGCACTTGTTCGCTCGACATTTAGTCAGTGCCACACTTACTTAGTTTGGACATAATGAATCCATTCTACATACATTTTATTCCAATTCTAGTGTAAATTTGAAATAATTCAAGCAAAGAACAGAACCGGGTCTCCTGCCTACAGAGTACCCATGCTTTCAAGTATTGCAGGGAAAACAACTGGGAAGAAGTGATAAACATTCACCATTCAGGTTTATGTGTCAAGGAATATCTCTACGTAAAGACCCATGTGACAGCCTTTCTTAGAAATACGTACCTGGTTCTAGGACCTGCAGAAGCTTTCAGCAAAAAAGGAATCTCAGACTTTAAATTAACCACACTAAAATGAAAGGACATAAAACGATCAATGAAACCACCTTTTTCCTCCATGTGTGAATGAGATGGATCTGAATGAAGGCTGCCTGAAACAACTGTTTTGACCATGATATCAGCAGGTTGGTGTACGTACCAGAAGAACGGGAATTTTGGCTGTAGCTCAGGGAACACAGAAGCCATCCACCCCGCATGTTCACAGGCTCTGGATCCTGTTTGATGCGTAGCAGATCCTCCTTGAGCGGGCAGCACCTGTGACAACAGTGCTTGTTTCATCCGCTGAAACGTGGTCCTGGCTATGGTTTATTTCTCTGTTATCTCCAAGTGGAGGCAATATAGGGTTCTCTAGATAAGGCTGTGTACATAGAGCTTGTTTAGAAAAGGAAGTGGTTTTTTTTTTTAATGGAAGATCCTGCTTTTCAAGTGGATCTTTTATCGCCAGCGTATGACTGACAGGCAGCTGACTTGAGCCTCCAGCTCTCTCAGCGCTACTTCAATTGTCATCGGCTGAAGCAGCTGAAATGAAGCCTCTAGTGCTACCAGGTTTGGAGAGACACAATAGACACAAAACCTTTCTGATGAGTCACTGTACAGTGACAAGTTTGCACTTTTGCTTCGCTGGCTCAGTTTCCCCTTGGAAAATAAATTTATACTCAATTTGCATGAGTGATGTAAGGGTTAATTTTTGAATACTTGCAAATTACTTTGGAAAAAGATACCATAAATAGTACATATGTTCTACTGAGCACTCCAGGTAGCAAATATAGGAACAACTTCTAGCATACGACTAACTTTTGCTTTATTCTTCCTTTAAGTTTGCTGTTTCCTGTTCCTTATAACATATTCACTCAAACTACAGTGAGGTTACAGCTGTCACACAACTCTACTTGGACATTGTTACTGTGCAGGGAAAGATCAAAACATGGATTTAAAAAAATATAATTATGAGAAATCATGCTGAAAAGTAAGCTTTTTAAAATCTGTTATTACTATTAACATCTGTCATCACAATGACACCTGGCTTGGGACCTCTGTTTGCTGATATAGTTCAGACACCAGAAGAAGGAAGTGTAGTTGCTTGATACAGCTCCGTAAGTCAATACACGTCACTGGCTTTATTAGAGTGAGTCACTCTTTCAAGCCTTTGCGTGCTCAACATCTGACGGTGAAAGGAGACTTACCATTTCGGGTACTCTAATGTAACGATTACTATTGTTGGACTACAATTACTACTGATTGGAACCTGAGTCATAAATTCAAGATGGATATTCAAACTTCTACAAAGCTGGAGGGCACACCGAAATCAAGGGCTTTGTGTCACTCCCATCTTTAGAGGTACCGCCCTGCCTCTAGCTGCTTGCATCTTCAGTGATTGTGCGAAATGAGACACTGAGAAGAAGGAGGTGGGGATTTATATGCCGCATTTCTCATACTGACATGCCTGGAGTCCCACTGAAGCAAATGGACCTGGTCTTAGGGTGTAAACTATTAATTTTACATGGTAATACTGTGCAATATTGCATGTTTATAACCATTCTTACAAGGCATGTCTCTGATGCACCAGGTACCTTAAGACACTGCTTTTCCGTTCACTGACCATCACTAAAATAGTAGTTGGAAAGGTCAGATGGCAGAACAATTTTCTAACTTTGTCAAAGAAAACAGGGAGGAAAAGGAGAAAGGAATTAGTTTATAAAATGTACTTGGATTTTGAAAAAGGCTTTGACAGAACGGTGACGTTCACTCTTGGTGAACGATGGAAGACACTGGCCACTGATGGAGGAAGAAGAAAAATGTTGTCTTGAATCAGAAACCAACAGAGAGATAAAAAAACCTCAAAGCCACAACACTCTGCAGAAAGGAGGGGTCGATGGACAGAGGCGTCCTCCTGCGCTTCTGCATACGCTCAGCACGTGGCACAGACATGACATGCTCCGTGGTTGGAGCCTTACACGCTCTTACAAACTGTATTGTAAAGCAAGAAACAATACCAACTACGTGTAAAACATGGATAGCTGGGATGAGTTAAGATTGCAAAGCCTCCAGACTGGACTTTTAAATTAATAGCCTGAAAAAAAGAATTCTAAGGTGGCAAAATTTGCCGATGACACAAAAGTCCTTATACGAGTGAAAAGTAGAAATGGTCAGATGGAACTTTAATCAGCTGAAGTTATACGTGAATTAAAATTTTTCGGGCAAGTGCATGTATTTAAATTAATGGAATATTTTTAATTATCAGGCATCTGGAATATCTCATTTAATGGACTTCAGCAGAATACTTCTTCAGGTATATTGACATACATATCTTAATATTTATCTATCTCTATAGATATCTATATATAGATATATACCACAATCGTGGTTTTTTTATATATATATATTTATATATCTCAATATACCACAGAAGTGTTAATATTCAAGAGAGCAAACCACTGGTCACAAAAGTTTATTTCCATAAAGGATAAAACTAAATATTAACAAAAAAACCTTTCTTGCAATTAATTTTAATCTTTAATATGTTTTCAAATGTTAATTAATGGAAGCTGCTTCAAGAGGTGGAAAAAATCATTCTCTCTCTTTATGCCCTGGGACAGTGAGGTGAAGGATGAGGCTGGTGTGTTGAGTCCCAGGCTGGCCTAGTAAAAGCCCTATCAGACGCTGAGCTCTGCAGCAGTGTCCCAGAAGAACACCTGCAGAAATATCAAAGTAGCAGCTTCACCCTCGCTCCTTGCAGCCTCATTCCCTTCCACCTCGCAAGGCAGCCTGGAAGGGGCACGAAGCCCTGACCTACCCACAACAGGCACTTTCAAGAGTACCCTGTAAATGCAGTCCTGGCATTGAGGATCTCCTCTCTTCAGAGGCGAGGAAGACATCTGTGGTTTGTATCCCTCCTCCTTGCATGCTCACACACTAGGGAACCACAGCAACTTGCTTAAGGCCAGTATCAGAAATGCAACTGCGACATTGGCCTCCCCACCATCGTTTCAGGGTGCTAGATTATGCTATTTCTTGGAACATTACAACAATGTAGACAGGTGCTTCTTGTGCTGAGCCCTGCACAGTCAATGGTAATAATTAAACGCCTTTTAACATTCTAAAACAGTACCCTTCCAATGCTGGATCACACACAGTTTATGAACAGAAGTCTTCCCTGAACTAAAGGCAAAGCTCTGTGAGATGGAGCCCAATTCAAGCTGATGTTTCAGCAGCTTCCAGCCACCACCTTCTGAACCATCCCTCAAAATCAAGCTGCCATCCCACACATGGCTTTCTTTTACTGGGGGCTCTCCTGGTGCTGTGTATGCACCATGTCTGAAACTCTGGAGCTAAAAACACTGGTTAAAAACCTTTACTGAAACCTTCAGTGTCCTCTGCAGCAAGAAAGAAAATTGCTTTCTCACAAGTGTTTTTAATTATTAATAGGAAGGCATTGTCCACAGACAGGTCAGAATAGCAGTATTTGTTGAAAAGTTAAGAGATCTCATAGATCTCCAGGTCTCCGATCTGTTTGGATCCAGTAGGGGACAGATTCCACTAAAACCTACGGAGCTGGGTTAAATTAGAGAAGATCTCGACTTGTAGTTAGAGGAAGAATTATTTGCCTTTGCCACTTTCAAATGCTATTTTAAAATATCATCAGGTGCTCTTCTTCAAGCAGTGCAGTGAGCATGTTCAGTGCTGTTTGCTCCTCAGTCTCAAACACGTGTAACAGGTGCATTTGCCAAGTGTTAGCAGATTAACGCACTGGGGATGGCAGAAAAACCACGAACAGCTGCATCTGCCCATGTAGAAAGGAAGTGAAAAGGCAGCTGTAAGTGTTACCCAACTTCTAGAATCCTTTGTAAAAAAACAGAAAGGCTACTACCTGGCATAGCTACCAGATACGCATTTTGGGTGTGATCCTAACTGATTTGTGGTGAGAAAGGGCTCGGAGAAAGATGAGCTGACTGCTTAGAGTCCTCTTTGAACCACTCTTACCGCTGTACATGAAGAAGCAACCCTAAAAGAAGAAGCTGAGGGTCCAAGTGGAAGATTCGCTGATGGTATCGATCCAAAACTGAAATACCAGGATGCTGCCAATGCCAGTAGTGGTAGGAAGAGTCTCTCGAGCTCTTTGAGATAGCTCTGGTGTGCATATAGCGCAGTAATCTGTGAGATGGTAAAAACTGCTAGCAGCTGTCAAACCTATCCTGAGGGTATAGATGGAGAAATGATAAATTACAGTCCAATATGTCTGGTAATCATGACTGCAGTGGAAACAACTGACGGTCTTGGCACCGCACTTCCAAATCTCCTCCATCCTGAAACATACCTTCTCTGTGGGCTCTTCCTTGCTGTTACTTGGGACTGACCAGCATTTCTTGGCCTTTCCAGGTCAGAAAGCTATCATCAAAAGCATTTTGAGCTCCAAGCATGGTCCTGCACAGAGTCCTGCTGCACCTGAAGTGGCAGTACATTTTGATCTCTTTTTAGAAGACATTTATGACAACAGTCCCTTCTGATATCATAGAAGGTGTTTAATTTCCTCACCCCCTACATTTCTCTTGGGAATCCGACATAGTTCATGTTCCTTGTCTATATTTTGTTACTGATAAGACAAGAAATCTATAACACTTTAAAGAATTAGATAAAATCCAGCCTTTTATTACCTTTCTATCAGATGGATGGAGAACCATGTTTCAGCTTCCTTAAAGCCTTGTAAAAAAAACTAGAATCCAAAAAGAAGAGTTGAATCTTAGGCAAGATCATAGAAGCGTAGAATCATAGAATCATTTAGGTTGGAAAAGACCTTTAAGATCATCGAGTCCAGCCATTAACATAACACAGCCAAGTCCACCACTAAACCATGGCCCTAAGCACCACATCTACACGTCTTTTAAATACCTCCAGGGACGGTGACTCAACCACTTCCCTGGGCAGCCTGCTCCAAT
>NW_008825071.1:3636105-3643401 GCF_000699105.1 Pygoscelis adeliae
TAAAGACTGAGGCAAAGAAGGCATTAAGTACCTCAGCCTTTTCCTCATCCTTTGTCACTATGTTTTCCCCCACATCCAATAAAAGATGGAGATTCTCCTTAGCCCTCCTTTTGTTGCTAATGTATTTATAAAAACTTTTTTATTGTCTTTTATGGCAGTAGCCAGGTTAAGTTCTAGTTGGGCTTTGGCCCTTCTAATTTTCTTCCTGCAAAACCTCATGACACCCTTGTAGTCCTCCTGAGTTGCCTGCCCCTTCTTCCAAAGGTCATAAACTCTCCTTTTTTTCCTGAGTTCCAGCCAAAGCTCTCTGTTCAGCCAGGCTGGTCTTCTTCCCCGACAGCTCATCTTTCGGCGCATGGGGATGGCCTGCTCCTGCACTTTTAAGATTTCCTTCTTGAGGTCAGCATGACACCGCAAAAAGGAGGCTTAAGGAGATATTAGACAGGAAGGAGAAAGACACAGTGAAAAACTCAACAGGTAAAGTGATTTGATAGCACATCATTAAAATAAAAGCAGTTGTTTTACATCAAATGCCAAACAAGTTGCAGCACTGCTAACGCTTATATGGCTAAATGCTTAGAAACACAAAGTAAGATTATGGGCTGAAAACCCCAATACCTTAAGGGGAATGAATACTAATGGATTTTTAAAGCCACGTTGGTGACATGTTGACTAATGGGGACATGCTAACACTGGAGACAAACAAGACACTCAGACACCACTTACCACACTGGCATAAGTAGAAAGTCACGCTGATGTGAGCAGCTCCTGGCCCTGCCACTCGTTCTCACCTCTGCTCCTCCCTTTCCTCTTGTGCAGACACAGCTGTGCATGCCCTCACCTGGCAGAGCCCCTCGGGGTGCTAATCCTGCTGGCAAACACCCAGCACAAGGGAAGGGCACCACAGCAACGAGTAGCTGAGGGTGGTGGTCACTGCCGGTCCCCACCTGGAGTTTTGGCAGCTCATGGAGCATCTCTAGCCTTGGCCCTGCAGCCACTGCCTGCTGGTGGCTTGCAAGGTGGCACTCAGTGAACAGCCCATAGCGCTGGTCTGCCTGGTCATTTAGGTGCCCCAAATGTCCTTGCACATCGTGACAGTGTCTTTAGTCAGGAACAGGGGTAGCAAAGAGATGAATTTCTTTCAAACTACAGCAAAGAGATGAATTTCTTTCACAGAACACCGAATGCGTTGATTTCTCCCAAGAGTGGTTGCATTTATTTTTAAGTTTGTCAGTTTCTTATTTTGCTTTGTGAACCAATGTAGCTTTTTCCTTTCCTTCTCTGGCACCACACTGGCTATTATTTATTTATAGAGCAAGCAAAAATGGGCTAAGTTAAAAAAAAAAAAAGATATGGGAAAGGTGTGGTCTCTTCCTCTAGTGCTAACAACCTAACTTTAGATGTGATGGGATAAAGTGGGAGTGAGAAGACAGGAGGTTGAGATGGGCTCATGGACAAAGATTACAGCATAAGTACATTTTGGATGTTCAAATTTTATAATAATATTGTTGATTCACAGGAAATTTTTACTTTGCCACCCTGAACTCAGATATACCTTGGAAATCAGTAACTTTCTCATCTCTTGGTCTAGTGGTTCTGAAAAATTTTGTTGCAAGGCATCTCCATGTTGTTTTTTACCCCTCTCCTTTCTGTTGGGAAACAAAAATAATGTTAATGGCTCAATAAAGTCTAACTTTAGAATTCAAAATACCAGGAAATTGAAAGTTTAAAAAGCAACAGTAATTTTGTGTCCTTGCGTTGAGGGAACTAGAGTCTTAAATTGGATATGACGCTGCATGGGAGCCAGCCCTGAGATCCGAAGTGAGAAGTAGCATGATCAAACAAATAAAAGCGGCGTTTGAATTTAACACCTGTTTTGGGGGGAAAGCACGTGTGTCTCTGACACTTGCAAAGAGTGTGCTGCAAGAGCTGAAGAACAACACATGGTACAATAAAAGCTCAAATGAGAGATTTGGTTGAAGTTATGGGAAAGACAGGTCCACAGAAAGAGAAGTGGAAGGATGTCAATACGATCTAGCTGTATAGACGGCGGGAAAGGAAAGAATAACAAAAAATGATCTCTGCCAAGCCAGACTGGAAAGATGGTTTCTGACATTGAGTCAGGTCGTGAAGAAAATTTGGTTAAAGCATATAAAGAAATGCAGAACAAATTAACAGGCTCCAATTTCTCCTTAATCTGAAGGGGGCTTAGCAGTATGAAGGCCAGCTGTAGTAGCCAATCCACAACATACCATTTCATGCTGCTTCCCACTCCAAAATCCCAAATTTGCCATATTCTTTTGTTTAATTAAACATATTGAGTCATATTTCATTAACCGTAATGAGTTTTGTGTCACACAGAATTCTATCTTCATGGGTGTTTTAATTAGATTCAAAATGCTGTTTAATAAGATGTCTGCTTTGTCCAAAAAGCCATGCAAATAACAGCTGTAACTGTCTGAGAGTTACCATGTTTGTGAAGCCTGAATTTACTTGACTAGTTATCAGGGGTACCTTCTCTCAGAGAGAACCATGATGCAGTCACAAGGTCAAACTTTTATATAATTTTTGTAAAAGAATTTGCCTCAGGTGTTCCTATTTTTTACTCTCAAGCAAAAGAGCCATCAGGATCAAATGCAGCTGAGTTGATATGAACAGGTGCTTACCATTTTGCAGAATAAGACTCGAGAGAAGCAGGCTGACATATCAAATATGAACTCTTGTGAGCAGATTTCACATCACCCATAACGCAGGATCTGATGACTCGCTCACGTTTAAGAATACAGCGCTTCCTCAGAGAAGAGCTTAACCAATTCAAGGACGTGTTTGCATTCATGAACAACACTTACCTCAGGACCAAGCTATCTTCAGGGTTTTGTCAGTGTGGATTTGGCACCTGAAAAAAGCCTGCTGCATTAGTCTGCTGTGTCGTAGGCTACTTAAAATAACTGGCTGGTTATCACAGAGCGTTACGTTAACTGATGGGTGCCTGCCTCCTCCTCCGCCAGGTAAAGCCTGCCATGTGAGCTTGGCTCTTGGTCGCATCCTGCTGTTTATCTGCGGCAGGCAAGCAGCAACCCCGTGCTTCCAGAGCTTCAGCCTCTCCCTGCGCTGGTGATAAGTTACTCCCCGAGTCCTTTCTGCCAATTGTTCTTGGCAAAAGGACCGGGGAAGACTATTGTTGTTGCTGGCTGTTATCTCTGCCTCTGACTCCACTTGGCTGGGGTGCAAATCCATCTCTCTGGTGTGGAAACAAGCTGCTGGACTCTGGATGAGTCAACTCATTAATAAACAAAGAGTTACGAAGGAAATGGGAATCAGTCTTAACAAAATAATTGCATAAAAAGTTTATTGGATGGTAGGTTGTTTGTCCTCCCCAGCATGACACTGCTTTATCTCGGGCCCCAGCCTTCCTATCAGAAAACGGGGAAGTTAGTAGTTTATCAAATTTTAATCAGCTTAAATGATGATGTATTACTTACATAGCATGGAAAGTATTTTCTATGTTGTTACTGGTGAAGGTAGGTTATTTTTAATTATTAATTTATATCTGTTTCTCCGTTTCTATACCTTCTCTGCTTTGTGGAGTGTGCCAATGCTGACTGGTAAACCTTCCACCACCGACTGCTTACCCTGTGTCTGTGAAGGAGCCCAAGCCAGGTGCTCTGCGGGAAGCTCAAGACAGAAGTATTAAATTCCCATGAAATTTTCTTCTGTGTTGAAGCAGAAGTATGTGATGAGATTTAGGAACACTGGGCTTGGGACTTGGCGGGGAGGGGTTAGTGGGGTTTGCTTTGTTTGGTTTTTTTTTAAAAAGAGGAGAGGATTTTTGTATTTTCTCCTTACAACAGCAGCCTTGTCCATAGCTGACTGTAGGCCAGGGAAGATTACATTTGGGCTGGGCCTTAGTGTTTGGCCAGCAATACCTTCATAGTGGTAAAAAGAAAGCCTGGCTCTTCTCAGGTCGCTTGACGCTCCTTATACCCCTGAGGACAGTACCACTGCTTTTCTTGCAGCAGCGTTGGGAAAGCCTCACAGTTTCCTCATCTGCAAGCTGTCCACAGCCATATTGCCTTCTCTCACGATCAGAAGCCAATCTTGCTCTCCAAGAGACACTTCAACAGTCAGTCCCCACACAAGTGCTCAACTATTCCAGTGATGTTAAAATAAAGCAAGATAGATACATTGCACTTTAGAAGAAAAGCTAGAAGCAAAACCAGCTGTAGGCAAACATACGCTGCTGGACTATTAAGTTCCATGTAAAGCAAAGCTAGCTACCTAGAAAGCTTGTTTACAGTGAACTCTTATCAAGAGCAACAAAGTATTACAAGTTTGGCACAGACAGCAGCCACCTTGTCTTACCTTTGCAAGGTAAATTTATTTCAAGGCCCCAGGAAAGTCTGTCGAATGGCATAGATCTATTTGCTTTACAGGAAAAAATGGGATTCTTTGTATTTTCCTAATAGAAGCACGCTCTCTTTCTCTCCCCCAAGTCACTATACCATGTAGTTACCCTGCGTACCACCTTTCAAAGCCATGCAGGATCTAAAGCCACCCCACCTCCCACAAGGTATTTCTAACAAACAGCACTGCCTTAGTTCTTCTTCCTGCACAAGTTTAACTCTGGAAATAAATTAAAGATGACCAGCCATATGCATTCTCCCCATTAAGCATTTTGTGAAATACACGTGAACCTGTATCTACCCAGAAAAACATCAAGCTGGAATAGGATGGGGGATTCTTAAAGAAAAAAGAATAGAACAGCATACTTCTGGTAAAATTTTTTTTTTTTGTTAATGCATTCCCAGAGTTGCCTAACTAATTATGAATTAGATAGAAATTGTTACACAAACACATAGTATGAAATACATTGTTTGAAAAAGTAAAGTCCATGGAAAACACATACCTAAAGCTAAGTGTCTGATGAGATGCCTTCATCTGTGTTAGAAAGCGTTGTGCAAAGGATAGTACTCAAGAGTTAGGAAAGGTCACGATGCAATTTGCCTAAAAAAGCCAATGGAAAGTTTCCTAAGTTGAGTCCTTCAATGAAGTGTGGGCAATTTTCCCAGAAAGTTCACCTAGAAAGCAGTCGGTCAATGGCAACCTGTAGTGTAGACCACAAATCAGTTGCGTGTTATGTAAAAACCAATTTCTTTAATCAGTTGTAAAAGCCAAATAGATTTAATCCATTTTTCTCTCTACTCTTGAATAGACGTATGATTTACTTTCTCTGCACTGTTTACTGTATTAAAGACTTTTTCTTTACTCTCCAAGTTAGACCTCTAAAGGTTTCTCCCTAGATACACACTTCTCCAAACTTCATTTTATTTTTACTGTCCTTTTCTTTTCCATCTCAGTCATATCCCTTCTGAGATGAAGCAGACTGTATTTAGTAGTCTATGTGAGTACATACTATACGTCATGGTATTACATTATTTTATTTTTAGCATTGTTCTTGATTTTTCTCTTAATACTACCTAATTTCCCGTATATCTACTTGCTTTTCAGCCAACACTGCATGATGAAGAGATGTTTTCACTCAGTTCTTCACAGCAACGTGTGTATCTTTTTCCCAGCTGGTTTCAGTAAATTTAAAATCTAGTATATATAAATAGTCCACATTGTTCTCTAAATCACATTACACCGCAATCACAGCTCCATCATCATGTCAGATTGCCTGCTCTTTGTTAGGTCCTTCTACATTTCCTTCTCTTCCTTTCTAAATGTGACCGAGTAATTTTTTTGGTCGTGTTGATTTTACCACCCCACTGCTTGTGCCTTTCTCCAAGTCAAACATTAGGCAGCGCCAGCACCAGTACAAACCTTGGGGGAACACTGCTTAACCTTACTTAAACTCTATGAAAACAACTTGCATCCACCTTTTCCATTAAAGTCTTAGACCTTCTACCATAAAGTAAACCAACTGACCTTTTCATAGTAAAGAAAGAAAAAAATAAAATTAAATCAGAACTCAGCTGTGCAACCTCTGATTTAGGCTTGTTGAGGAAAAGCACGGTCAGGGACGAGGTGGGTAAAAGAGGAATGTTAGAGCTCAGAGGGCATCGTTGTTCACTAGGAAGCCAAGCACAGAACAGAAATGAGAGGGGGGAAATCACAGAAGTGAACGTGCCCCTTGGGAAACAACTCTTGAGGGCATGTCCTACATCACTCAAGGAGGCCGTACACGTGATATCCCGCTTTCTCGGTTGTACCTCTGACACTCTGCCTGGTGAAAGAGGACACTGATCATTGCTGGAAGCGTATGTGTCCTAGAGGATCTCGTCTCCTGCGAGTGCAAAGGCAGCTGTTGTACCCATTGCCAAGGCTTTATGAAATGCAAAAAACTAGTCATAAAAAAGGAAAAAAAAAAAGTGAGGGGGGAAAAAAAGCGCTAGAACTCTCCAGTCCTCCCAGGTATAATTACAGAAAATAACAACAAAAACAAGGTGGCTTCTGGCACTTCTGGCGTTCCAAGGCATTTACTCTTTCGCGTCTCAACTGCGGTAATGTGTAGGACGCATAAACAGTGAAGTTGGCCAACCAGATGGGGCACGCAACCTGCTAATTGGGGAAAGTCTGCCCTAGCATCCAGCCACTGTTTGACAACACAACAGCCCCCAGAAAGTCAATTTTTATTTTGATTGTTTTTAATTATTATTTTAAATGCTGGCTCACCCACCAATCTAAAAATTAAATGAATTTGCATTTGGTAGGCAAAAGAAAATTCTTTTCTGAATATGTATTAGCTTTCATCACTTCTCTGTTTACAGCATTTAATAGCAAGAAGCACAGGAAGAGAATCTAACTGCAAATGCCTTATCTGTCTATGTAGTACCACTGTCCCTACAGCTTTGGTTTTATCCTTTTCCTTACTTACACAGAAGTTATACAGATCCTAGGAGCAAGATACTATACTTGTTACAAAACACAGCTACTCCAGTAGGACATTCAGGAAAAACACAACCAAAAAAGCCTACTACCCTTGGATGCACAGCACAGTTACCTGTTGGAAAGAAGCACGATTTGAGACCTTTTCTTTCCCTTTCAATTTTATAGAAAATAAATTCTGAGCCTTCATGACTCAATTATTTGCACTGTAAGAAAAGGTGACAATCCTGTTTTCTACAGACATTAAAATAACAGACAATAAATTCCACTCTTCTCTAATAAATTCCTTTTTTTTTTTAAATACATTGCCTAAGGTTTCCAGACCATATGTCCTACATTATACTTTGTTTTCAAGCAAGCTGACACTTGAGTCTTCTAATCTAATCTTTAGCTGTTTACCACTCAGTT
>NW_008825071.1:3643440-3658212 GCF_000699105.1 Pygoscelis adeliae
GGCTTAGCAAAATATCAATATAGATATTATAGAATACCAAGACATAATACTGACTCTTAGTTTGCTTTACTCGACTCTCCGGGTCTGCTTTTTTTCCTCTTTCTTCTTTATGATTCTGTAATGGAGTGAGGGTCTGATTCTCAGCCCAGGTTTTAGCTAAGAATCCTTTGTGCACGCCTAATTGCATGGGGCCACAAACACTCAGAGGATTATGTAGGTAAACTACATACTTGCAGTTGTGAAAGTTGGTAACTGAAATTATGTTCCATGTTGTAAATTATCTGACCTTTCAGTTAAACATCTGTTGCTGGCTTAATGGCCACTGAAGGTGTTTTAGTAATAGAAATAGTTTACTACCTTTTACTCCTTTAAGATTACACTGCCAACTCAGCAATGAGCTGAAACGAAGCCGAAGAGCCAGTACCGGTGAAAAGCAGAGCATCAAGTCCTATGGCAGGCTTGAATCCTGTCATCAGTCACAACTGTAAGGCCATTTGAAAAGGATGGAGGGTGAAGCCTGTTGGGCTCCACTAAAAAAAACTGTGGAAACTATTAGCATATCACTTCTTTACCATGAGCAAGAGAACAGAAAGCAAAACAAAAAGAAGAAATTCACCTTCATATAGCCCTGTTTATGCATCCAGGGCTGGCAGGTAGGAAAAGAAAGATCTATTTAGCGGTAAATGAAATTCAAACTTCATTATTTTTTGGTTTATATAAAGGCACTGAACTACCACAAAACCGGTAAGACTATTGTGACATTTTTGTAGTCTTGCTATCTACACCTTACAGGTAGTACCAACACAGTCTGATGTTTGCAAGGTATGTTACGAGCCATGAAATACGCTAAAGGCGTTTGACCTTGATATTGATGAGATGCCTAGCAATTTTTAATGCTTAGAAAAAGTTAGTGTCGAGTTGTGATGAACTAATTAACACTTGATAAAGCAAAGAGCATCACACTCTTCATTATTTCATAAAACAGAAATAAGTAGATAAATTACAAACCTGAAACAATAGATTCAATTTGAAAAAAAATCTAAATAGTACGGGCATGAAAGTTGTTGGTATGAGAATAGTGATTACATTAATCACATTTCTTTACCATAGTTCAGTGTTGCTATTAAAAAAAGGGACTGCTTGTGTTCACCCTCAAAGAGGCATGCCCGATTCCAAAAACGCTAGCTAAATTCTAGCTGCAGTGAAGCTAATGGGAATTTTGCTGAAGATTTCTACAGGAGCAGGATTTCGTCCTTCTGTTTCCCCTTCTGTTTCTGGCACAAACAGAACGCACGGTGGGTACACGCAAACCTCTCTGCTGAGTCTAGGTCTTTCTGGCCAAGTGATCCCTTGTAAATGCTGAATCCCCTTCCAGATGCGAAGTACAGAGCTAGACTCTGCAACCCCCGCTGGCAGGCGGCAAGTGCTTACACAGGTACCCGTTGAAGCTGGTAGGACTACTCAGCCAAGTTCTCTCAAAGAAGTAACAAAAGAAAGACATCTCTTAGAAAAGCTATATGATATGCATATCTTCTCATTAAATCAGAACTACCACTTTTCTAAATCAATTAAATACTATTTATATAGTTCCCATTTATGACCACTTTCTTCAAACTTGCTCCAGAAGCAAGAATGAGGTAGGTGCCATTAAGAACTTCTGGTTTAACAGTATTTTGTTTTGATATGCATTGATTTGCTGTTTTCTTCCTATGATTTTGCAGTTATTAATAGTGCAAGGTTCCCTGTGCTACCTTGCTAAAATGCTTCACTTTGGATCCAAGGACACACTTCTTCAGAAGTATTTTCCATCTGCCTGGTTATCAAATACCAGAAGCGAGCTCTTCAATGGTCAAGAGCATCAACTCTTTTCCCAGGAACAGCATTTCACTTTTCTGTACGCCCATATAATGTCTATCGTAGGATGCAAATTTACAATCCCATCTAAGAACTATTCAAACATGAATTAATGAGTAAGCTGAAAATTACATTTAACAGAGAACCTGCAAAAGCAGTATCTGAATCCTTTTCAGTATGTTTACTCTTCTTTCCTTTACGCTAACCAAAAAAAATGCATACAATAAATGTGGACAGCAGATGTAGCTAGTCATTTCAGAGTGACAGAAATGGGACCAGGACAATGCTGGTAAGAATTGCTTTCCTTGAGACGCAAGAGAAAGAGGTAAAGATACTTTTTCACTACTCATTTTTTTCCATTTATTTTCCTGTTACAGTGCAGTTCTCAGACCATGTTACTGGCTTTATTTCACAGAGGTAAAATGGGGAAAAAAAACCCCCAAACTTTATTACACTTTCCTATCTCTAAACAAATTTGGTTCAAGGTACTTTGCCGTCAGGTTCCTGTTTCTTCTACGTGTAATTCATGCCATTGCTGCTGAAAGCCCATTAAGAAAGAAGCCATGCCTGCCACCGGACAAAGGAGGATGTAAAAGCACTTTATTGTTCCTGCTCTGAAGAAAAACAATTTGCCACAGCCAGACCCCCCTCCCAGCAGTGCCAAGTGCACGGTAATTTATTACCCCTGGATGTCTGATTCCAAGTGAAGGAAACTGAAATGTCATACCTTCATTCATAACACCGTCTCATGGAATTATTTTTTCCGGATTCCTGGGAAGTTGAAATATTTGAGAAGAATATCAGGAACTGTTGTTTTAGCCTGTTTGGTGAGTAGATAATTGCCTTCCAACTCTATTCTTTCAGGAAATGATGTGAGTGTTGCATTGTTCCTAGACGGGGGCAGCAATGTTTTTTAACAGGAGACATACATATGTATTTTTAAAAGAAACAAAACACAACAAAAACATGCAGTCTAAGCCACTGTACTGAACCAGGCTTTTTGAATCTGGTGTAGATAAGAGGTTGGCCCAGACAACGTGTCCACATTTCACATAACTAAGAGCATTCTTTAGAAGGGATGTAAGCAACACTTTTTGTTGAAGAAGGAAAAAAAAAAGAAATCTAAAACAAAACCCTTTATGATGTGGGACTAAAAAGCTCATTATGTTAAGTGATATCAAACATGACCAGAAAAGACCCTAGGGAGAAATTACACTTTTTTATTGGATTCTGTGGGACAAACTAGCCTGGGAACTTGAAAGCACAGGGAAGGTGCACGTGGAAATCACATCATATATGAAGAATAATTTCTTACCGTGTGAAAATTATTTAGAAATAGTTTTCAGCTGAAGTTTCTCTTTATGGTAGCCGTTTCAAAGGGACCATACTGAGGCAATGACCTACAGTAGCACTAATACAATAGCTGCTGGATAACCTCCGCGCAGAGGTATGTGGTCTTAGTCCAGTTCCGTGTCGACAGGCAAAACATAATGAACACTGAAACTCACAACAACAGAGGCTCAGCTGGAGCCTCTTACTCTATTTTGAGTGAAGATAATGGCAAAAATTCAACTCAGTTGAATTTCAATTTGATTTTTGATAAAAGTAAAATTGGGCCTTGAAAAAGAGTAAAGAGGAAACTACTATTTCTTCTTCAGGAGAGGCTGCAAAGGACAGAGGGACAGCATACAGAAACTGCTATGACTTTTCTTGCTCCAGTTTGACCACGACACACTTCTCTAGGACTTACATCCTCTGAAAACAAACAAACTGAAGAAAGATTTTGCACTTTGTGATCCTGTGGTGATAGTGACTGCCACCTCAGTGACAAACACCAACCACCATTGTACAGCAACGCGATGTAGGGGGCTGCATCATCCATTCCCTCCCTACTTCCACATCTGGCTAAGAAACAAAAAGCCAATAATTAAACAGCCTTATTACATAAAATTCTATCTGTTCATGGATGTTTTAAAGGAAATTGCATTTGCTGTACCACCTGCAAGTCACAGCTGCAAGAAAATTGCAAAGCACAATACATCCTGGTCACCCCACATTTATATACATAGTTTTGGGGGTTTCCAACAACCAGAAACGGCAGCCTGTGTTTGGGCCCACTTCTCCTGGATACACGGACATGCAAAATGCCTTACACAAAATGAGAGAAAGGTACTGTCCTACACTAGGTACACAATACAAATGCACACAGCATTTGTATTCTGCGCTCAAGGCATCCCAGACAGTGAATTCAACACATTGAGCACCTCTGAACTTGCTCAGGACACAAATATCGAAGTCCTACTACCTCCGAGTGCTTCCTGAGTCCAGAAAACTTCTCCACTGTTGCGCTGTCTTGCGGGCTGCTTATTCTGAAAAAAATTTTCAACCGTTTAGACTTTGGTAGCTTAAAGGATAATTCCTCTGTAGGATTCCAAACGCTAATTAGTTGTTTGAAACCAAACTGCTAACTAGGTGTACTACTGTAATTCTACTTTACAATTTTTTAACATTGTTTAGTAAATATTTCCTAAATCAGGCTCAATTTTCTTTCAAATCGGTACACTGGATGGATGCACAGTATTTCCTATTTATGTAATTCAGCTTAGAAGCTTTCTAGGTGACATAGTAAATATTGGAACAGATTTAGAGCCATCTGGAGAGGGGATTTTCAGGAACCGGAATTTATTTAATGAGGGCTAAAAACATCTGGAAAGGACAAACTTGGGTCCACTCATAAAGGACTTCCTATGACCTCAAGCAATCCGGAACTAACTTTCCCAAAGCTAAAGCTACTGAAAAGTGCAGTGCATATTCTAGAACGCGTTACCGCAAGAGGCATTTCTGCACACCCTAGTTTGGGAGAGCACTGGCTAGGTACCATCCCACAAGCTTTGCAAAGCAAGCTTGCAAATTTATTTTACAATTAACTCAAAGACAACAAAATGCTTATCCAGGTCCTGCAGCGTTTGCTGCGGCATGAACAAAGGTTGTTTTTCTCCAGATTACAGAATATAGGGACCGTATGTCATGAAATGCTGGATAAATCTATAGATTATGTCAAAATGTTAGTAATGACTAACAAGCGAAAGCCATAAATAGCGCTTTGGTTCTCACCAACTTCCATTACATCAAGTTAAATGCAATGTCTGTTAAAAAACACAATGATACTCAGTTGCAGCTCTCCTTGTATCCACCCAGTGAGCCATTAGTGGAGAAGGCTGAGGAAATGTAAGGTTTTGTTTTAAATGACAGTTTTACAATACAGTATTATCCATCCTTCAGTGCAATTGCCTTGAAAGTTCATATTGAAAGGGTCAGCTTTTTCTTCATCGTCTATAAAATGATGTTAAATAAAAATCTGAGCCATCCAGGTTCTGATTTGGCCCAGATGAAGCATTTAAGAAGGCAAGCTGAAACCTAGGTGGGTATCTCTGCTAGATTCCTAGTTAGGAAGCACAAACCTGAGCCCCGGATTTTCAAAGCCACAGCTTTAAGCCCTAGCAGGACTTCCGCAAGCCTTTCATCTTTCTAATGCTCACCATTGTCTTGAATAAATTTGTTTCTACTTTGCTCATTACTAGATATAAAACTACAAAGATAGTGCACATAATACTGTACACTCTTCAGAACTGGAAGGTACATACATACAGAGTACTGTATTTCTAAGGGTTGAAATAAATCTTTTCTAAAACTCCCTTTGTTAATTGCAGCAAAATAGATTTAAGCCTTTTTTACTTCTCCCTTCTCTTTGAAATGTCTACGTTATTTGGAATTTCTGAATAATCTTATGACTAAACTATTTATGAAAGCTGTGTTATTCATTAAAATTCTACTGCAGCAGCTGCACTCCCATCTTCCTGCAGATTCTGCTGTACCTTGACGCACAGACCGTAAGCTAGACCAACAGCACTGAGCGTGCTGTACCTTTACTACTTTAAGAAGTTCATTTAATTATAAAAAATTAAAATAAGTAGCTTGCTTAAAAGTGCGTGGTATGATAATTACGTTCACAGAACTTTTTGCACAAGTCCCCATTTTTTTTATTGTGGCACGATCTCTATCCATAAGCACAAACTTTTGTCTCAAACCTTCAGAAAACCCGATCCACTAACCTGGACAGCAGTGTAAGAATGCAGCTCTTGAAGGTTTTAATCTCTGACACTGAATCTAACTTCAAATTATAATAAATCTTAATTAGAATCCGTAAGTATTGCAGACAACATTGTTCAGATCAGCACACATTAAAAGTGACCTGTTGTAAGCTTTTTTGACGACTAATGGGGGAAAAATGCTGCTGATAAGTTGTGTCATTTTTTATTTAAAAGCATGTGGTTTCATCCACAAATTGTCTTGTACTTATACAAAATACTGTATTGCAACTGAACATAAGCATTTACAGTCGATACCGCATATAAAACCAGGCTTTCTAACTTTCCTTCTCAGGCTTGCACCGACACCTACTGGGGAGTATTTGTAAATCTCAAAATCCATAGCCTTGAGCCATAGGACGTTTTTCAACTCAGGAGTGAACTACGTATGATTCAATTCATTGGCTGAGTATGCCACGTATTTGCTATTTAATTTGACTACTGAAAAAAACTCCCCAGTTTTTGAGGAAAGATTTAACAAGCCATAAATTAAAATATCAGAGAAGCTGCAATGTTCCAGCCGTAATTATGGAATTTTTCTATAAAAAGTATTACCTAGTGTTAGCACAGAAAGAAGCCGAGTAAGAGCAAATAGATCAGCTTTCTCCCTCCTTCCTGAGATTAAAAAAATGTGGTGGGCCTCAGATATAAAACATTCCAAGGAGAACAGCACATAGGTTCATTGTTAAAACAAGGCAGTTAAAAACAAAACAAACCCTTAAGTATTTCTTCAGTTCCTCAGTTCGTTATTACTCCTAAATTCAGCAGCAGCAGATTTCATGCAGCAGTCCCAAGGAAGATACCCGTTCCTCGCTATGTATTCGTTAGAACAGAAAGACTAAGAAAATATTCCAGCGATTACACGACATCCAAACCCACTTCCGGTTACAAAGAAGAACAGTTAAACCGACGGTTCAGTATCATAAACAGCGCGGACAGTTAAGCAAAAAGTTACATGCATGGTCTGGTACAAAGACGGACTGCGAAACTCACCTGCCATACTCGAAGTTAACTGAAGCGTTGAGGACCCTTTCCAGCTCCTATTGGAATCCAATGCAAACTTCTGTCGAGTTTAACGGGGATTAAATAAATTCTCAAGATTTTTAAAACTATGAAAGTCAGTCATGTAAACACTGCAAGGTAAAACACTTCCTTCATGCACCAGTGACATAAAACCCAACTTTCAAACGTTTTGTTTTTCCATTTCTCCCAAATGGCAGAGACTGTTGAATGACAAGAATTTGAATCTTACAAAGCAAGTCGCACTGTGGAGCACTACTGTGTCCAGACAGACCACAGTCCCACCTTGCTGAAAAACTGCTGAAGATGGGAATCTTTTTTATCCGTCAGATGTGTTCTGTTTTGAGATAATACTAGACACATCACATTTGTTTGGTTTTTAAGCATTGGGACAGAAAAAGTAGGTTTTCCTGTAAATGTCGGCAAGTTGCTTCAAAGACAATTAAGCATTTCCAAGTACCTCAAAACCTACAGCGTATCATACTAAAAAAGTGAAAGTTACTGAATAAAATAATTCAGCAACGGATAGTTTTCAGGTAGACCCCACAATGAGTAAGAGTGGGCCAACAGGCAGATATAGACTACGAAGAAAAGTGTTTTCAAATGATCTTCAGCATAAAAACACCTCTATCATTCTAAAAGAGGAACACATTTTCAGTGTTAGTATTTAGAAGCTTTCCAAAGAACCAGGAGCACACATCCCAGCAGATTTTGGAAACGCCGCTTTATTTTCCAGTGAATATCCAACTTGCAACACTTGTATCATTGCTTAAGAGCCCTCAAATTGACAAAATACTAAAATCTACAGCTCCAGTGCACAGTTAGTTAGATATCTAAATCTTAATAAAAATTATCAGTGCAAAAATAAAAATGAATTCAGTATGCAGTTAAATGCATTTTGTTATAAAGATATTTGGTCTTTGAGCACATATACATCAAATAATCTGGTAAGAGAGAAGCCGTTTTCAGTCTGTGCTCAAAACAATCAAAACTATTCCACACCCAATTCTAAAGACAGGCAAGAACTAACTTTTTCTTTTTACATGAAACTCTGAGCTTAGTTACAACATTCATCATGGGTACATAAGCTGAAAAACATTACAGAAGTCACCTTCTATTCAAACAGGGGTTGTTCTAAAAGAGGCCTTCCTATTTTTCATGTGTGGGATACTTCTGAGACATCTACGTTTTTTCCATCCACAACAGAGAATTAACAACATTCCAGCGTGCCCCAGTGTCGTCAAGTCCTCTTTTCAGTCCAGATACACGATGATGATTGATGAAGCTGTTGGGCCTACAGTAGCGGCAGAGCAGCTTGGCAGGAATTCAGTGTTATTGAAAGAAATCTCAAATACTCATTCCATCTCCTCTACTAACTTTAATCACACTATCAACATGCTGCCAGGAACGGAGCCTTGACACCAAGCCATAAGCTTACACAAGCAACCATTGTTGGCATATTACTGTTGCAATACAGGTAAAGGGTAAACTCTGTTTATTTTTACCTGTTTCCATTCTATATTGGACACCAGCTAAATTATGGAAAGATATTTCCTGTACTAACGGTTAGCTTGCAGCAAATTTCATTAAGGTACTACGTCTCATTTTGCTTGGTTAATGACCTGATTAAGTTAACTTCTTCAGTTACACTGCTGTGAAATGCAAGATTTAAATAAAAGAAAGCAATACAGGAGCTTCAGGTACCCCGTAAGAGTGAGTAAGTTAAGAAAGCAGATCAGTACTACAGGCGCTTTACCATTCATCTGCTCATTTGTTATGCTGATAAAGAAACAAAAATCTTTCCTCAATCGCTTTATAAAATTCTGACAAGCTTATCCTACGTAAACCAACAGCACGTCAAATAATTAAGGTAAATACTGTACTAGCTACAAAGCTAATGCAAAGAACCGATATGCTTCTCATGATTACTTTTGAGCTTGTTTTGGCTTTCCTTAGAACAGTAAAGCTTAAAAAGAGAGGCCTGAGACATTTACAGGGAGAGAAAAGAAATTGTTGTCCAAGCTCACTTAGCCACTTTTATGTTCGCAAAAACCATTTACATCTCAGCTCTACTTCATAATACTGAATATACAGCCCAAAAGTTGGAATAACAGCTGGATTTAGAACTCTGTTGAGATCTTTCATTGCTAAAGCTTCAAAGTAAAGTATTGCATAAAACAAGTTGGTTCTCCTGAAATCTATGAACAGGATTTACGGTTTTCCCAGTGAATTCTCAGCTAACTATGGCTGGCACCTGTTACACCTACTTTTTGGGAAAGGGCTGTGGCTGCACACTGGGATAGTTAGTGTGCCATTAGTCTGTTTTCCCAAACGATGTGATACTCTCTGCAGATGGGAGAGAATTCCAGTTTGCAACTCCCTGAGCTGATGTAGTCACACAATGTAATTTCCAGTTCCACCTTCCAACAAATGAAGAAATACTGGCATTCTACCTGCCCTGAACAAAACAAGCAGAGATAGGCACTTAAGTTGAAAGTATGCAAACCTCTTTTTCCCATACCAAACCTGTAGAGGAAATTCTCCTTTTTTCTTACGTGTTTCAGCTTTCCAAAAGAATCTCAATTCAAGTCAGAAGCAACTGAGTATTGGCACAAACCCAGCATTATTAAAAAAGAAAAGTCTTAAAAAGAAACATATTTGGCCAGTTCCTTCTCCATCTCAGAATACTGCTCTTTGAGGCGCTCCATAGCTTTTCTGTGCTCTTCGTCCACCTCTGCTTGTTTGTTTCGTTGTTCTTTCATCAATTCCTCCCAGTGGGCTACGCACTTCTCTTCACGAGCCATCAGCTTGTCCGCCTGAAGCTGAGAGGAGGAAAATGAGAAGTTTTAACAATCATTTCCAGATTAAAACAGAGGGTTGAATGAGATCTACATAATGTTAGAGTATATGAGAAACTGGGCTTTTACTTCAGTAGAGGAAAGTGGAACTAGCAAGAAGACATCTGAAAAGGTGAAACTAAAAAGAAAACATTTATTTTTATAAAGTGTAGTCAACCCAAAACAAAGGGTAAAATGTCTACGATACTATTAATGCGATAGCATTAGCAACAATAGCTTTTCTATGCTACAGCCTGGTGAAAATTAAATAAATAAATGCAAAGATACTTTAAAGTTACCAGTTCGCCTAGTTCGCTTCTGTTAGTTTCTAAAGATCACACTTGATGCATTATTTGCTCCTCTGACTACTGACAATGTTAGAAGTACTGTAAGCAGCTGATATAAATATGTATTATCTCACAAAGATTTTCTTTTAAAATGAACTTCTGATTTTGGGAACATGGTATTCAGTGCTCTTAGCCCCTTAGTTATGAAACAAAACAAACAAACAAACAAACAATCAGTAAATGGACGCTGCTTTTTTTTTTTTTTTTGCTTTTCTTGTGTTCAGACAGAAAGAAGGTGCCTACTGACACAAACAGACTCAGGGAGTCCACTGTTCTGAAAGTAACCAAAAGAGAAATAACTTAAATAAAATGCATCTAATTTTCAATTAAGTAGTCTTAAAAGAACCAAGAATCTGCATCTAGTACAGCAAGCACAGGCAGGTCTGTATTATATATGATACAGATTAAAAATGCACTGGAAGCATTACCATAGCTGATTTATGAGGAAAATTCTAGGCCCACTATATTTCATATTTGTGAGTGCTAGACAAAATAAAACTTTAGAGAGTTATGTACGTCCATCATTTAGGTATATATGCATTACTAGAGCTTAAAGGATCCACTTCAACAGTCAAGACAACATTTGAGGTTTTATGCTAAATACATGTAAATAGCATGCTTCTATGTTTCACAACAAATTATGATGGTTAATAAAACATGTATAAATTGTGCCAGGCAACCCTTCAACATATTGTTCCTCTTTTCTTGACATTTGCTACTTTCCCCTTGAATGTCTCATTTGTTGAAACAGAAGTATTTTTTACATTCTTGAATACATTTTTAAAACTAGAAGCAAACCACACTTGTATCTTACCACAATGCTTATGTTCACCATAGTCATCAGATACTAGTCTTGATGAAAAGCCTCTAACACTAAAAGGAAAGAGTAACATGGATATTCAATGTTTTTAAACTGGCAGTTTGCATTTCTGCTTTAGCCAGCTAGCTCTCACTGTGATTAATGTCTTCCTTTATAAATAAGTTATTTTTCCCCTTATACTTTCACACTGCTTGGCTTCTGGTAAGTCTGATTCCTTTCACTCTCTTATCTCAGAAAAAAAACAACCAAACAAAACCCCCATAAATCTAGCTATCTAGAAAGAGAGATCATACACACATCCAGTATGCATGTCAAAATGAGATGTACCTCTGTGGATTGCTTGCATGCAGTATTAACAGTCTGGCCTCCTTATAATATAAGTGCTGAAGTCATAATGAATCTAGGCGGTTGTTCTTGTATTTGCTCTGTCTCTCAGTAGAAGAGAAGATTCATCCTTCTTTTATTATCCTTTTTTCTCCTTTTCAATATATTAGCAATGATTATTTTTTATGTACAGTAATTCTGTGTAGCAATAAATACTATCACACAGCTTCAATAGACATCTGGCATTTTTGTCAACTGAAGGCAACGGGAACCCATTCATGTATTCTTCAACACACTCTACGTGTTGTTCTTTACGATCACATATCGTGGGTTAAATATACCATTTTTGCCATCCAGCATTCTATATACATTGTAACAACATTATGCCAAGATCCATTTTGTTTGCAACAGATGCAATATCAACTACTAACAAAATAGACTGGTGTACACTACTAGTTTGACCTGTACACTACTTCATACTCAATAGGTTTTGAAACTGTCAGTGCCTCATACGCTTACTGACAGGATTACGCAGCGCCTACCCAAACCACACTTCAGCTAGACTAACCCATGCTCCTCACAACAAGAGTAGTTTGCAAGGAACATGAAACTCACGTTGCTACTTGCTATTTTCATCTTCCACCGCACCATTTCTACCCAAGGATATAAAATGATTTACCTGGTAAAACAACTGAAGACATTTATAGAACATGAGATAGCTAAGCTTAGTCTATCAAAAATCTGTGGTCTAACTCCTTTCTTCTCCCAAAAAACATCTTGCCTTCCCCTACTCAATCGGTCTTTAGCTTGTTCTGGTGCAAGAGAAGTGACATTGTGAAATAAAGGCATATTAGCAGCTAGGCTATGTACAGTGCTTAACCTATGCCTAAATAAAAATTTAAACAGTTGAGTACTGAGAAGCAATTGCTCTAAGTGCTTATTCTTTAAATATATAAAGGCAAGCAGCATTCTACTGAAATAGTAACTAATTTTATAGAGCAAGATTTATGTTGGAAATAAAGTAACTCCATATAATTGCAATGTACACCTTTAACAAAGTAAAAAGTTGCAGATATGAATAAACACTTTAGAAAACAGAAAAATAAAATTAAGACATGCTAGAGTAAGTAAGTAAGAATGACAAGAAATACCAACTAAAAGACACCAAGGACTTGAATACTCTTTTCGCTCTCCCACCCTGGTAACGATTTGGAAAACTGTTTTTATTCAATTGACCATGACACACAGGAGGAAAAACTAATGAAATCTAAACACTATGCAAAAAAATATTGTGCCCTAACTGTAGTTGTAGCTGTAGCACAGCTAGAAAGCATAGAGGTCCATATAGGTAGATGAAATAATCTCTCTTGTTAAATATGCCATTGGCAGTCATGAAAAATCTTCAAAATACAAAGCTTTTCAAGATGTACAGATATCTTGGCATGGATTTGTATTGGTTAAGTCAACAGTCACTCTCAAAAAGCAAACAGTTTCCAAAAGTCAACATAATTAAGTATATTAGTGATCTGTAGAGACAATACTGAGTGTATTTTATACTATCAATTCATAATTTCCAAATTTATAGATTTGCAACAAGTTTGTTTTCCAGAAAACAATAACACACAGAACTTGATAGTGTGCCTGGCAAATTAATTTCCAGGGTGATTTTGTAAAGGTGAGGAAAATAACATCTTCATTTTCAGAAAACAGAATTTCAGGTTATTTTCCATCAATTTGTTATTTAGGAAGCTTTCCAATGTCGTATTACATTTCTCACTTCTCAAAGTCTGACTACTTAAAACCGAAGAAATAATCTCAATCAATTTAAATATTAATACAAATTGGTGCTGCTATCTTAAGCGTCAGGATCCTTAGTTATGAAGCATTAACTCATTGCACATTTAAACTCATGCTGAGTAGAAAAGAGCATGTGAACATCATTTAAAAGGAGCAACGTGAAATACATACCTTCTCTTGCTAAATGTGACCTGAGAATTGAAACAAAAATTTAAAGCTCTAGGTATCTCCTACAGCTTGCCGACACAAGTACGACAACAGTAAGAAGAATGATCGATCTCTAGAGATCTGTATCACCTCAGTGACACTCCAGTAATTCTTTTGTAAGTTAAAAACAAGTTATCATGAATATAATAATTGTTAGGAATTCACACTCCAGCTTTTGCATGTTCTCAGAAATTTTGCATTCAGGAAAGGTTTAACAGCATTCTGAGCAACCTCAAACATGTTACCAGGTCTCAGTGGTTTAGGTTTAAAAAAAAAAAATAATTCATTCCTAATAGAAAAAATATATTCTAGTGAATTATCAGTCCTCCAAAATTGTAATCTGCATATACAAGGTAAAAAAGCCAGCCATAGGCGGAATAGTCCATGTTTTGAGATGTTAGAGATACATGATAAAATATCTTTTTACTTAAAAAATCTAATTCACATATCCCAACTCACAAGACAACCTTGGCATTGCAGAGCTAGAGAATACTGTGGGATCAATCTCTACAGTTTCCCTAACCTGATGTATTCCCCGGAGCAAGCGAAAAGAGAACTGAAAACCTTTTGCTTATGGCATTTACCCTGACAGTGGAGACCTATTTCCAGTTCCTTATACACTGAGTAATTAAGTTCTAGATAACTGATGTCAATAACTACCCTGAATATTAAAACAGTTTATTATTCTTACATGCTTTTTTAGTCAGTTGTTTCAAAGGAACAGACACCCTTTATCTGCTTGGTTATTGAGTAGATTGAAAAGAGTAACACTGTCATTTCTATATATGCATACATATATTTATAAATCCCAATTCATCAAGTCAGTGACTCACGTCAAATATCTTAACTTCCAAGTCAAACAATAATCCAAAGACCTTCAGTCGCTGGGCACCCATAGGTGACCTATGACACATTAAGAGACATTATTATGGAGCAGATCATCTTGAGCGACATCATGCAGCACATACAGGACAACCAGGTGATCAGGCCCAGTCAGCAGGGGTTTATGAAAGGCAGGTCCTGCCTGACTAACCTGGTCTCCTTCTATGACAAGGTGACCCGCTTAGTGGATGAGGGAAAGGCTGTGGACGTTGTCTACCTAGGCTTTAGTAAAGCGTTTGATGCCGTTTCCCACAGCGTTCTCCTGCAGAAACTGGCTGCTCATGGCTTGGATGGGCGTACTCTTCGCTAGATAAAAAACTGGCTGGACGGCTGGGCCCAAAGAGCTGTGGTGAATGGAGTTAAATCCATCTGGCAGCCAGTCACAAGTGGTGTTCCCCAGGCTCAGTACTGGGGCCAGTTCTGTTTAATATCTTTATCAATGATCTGGAGGAGGGGATCGAGTGCCCCTTCAGTCAGTTTGCAGACGACACCAAGTTGGGTGGGAGTGTTGATCTGCTTGAGGGTAGGAAGGCTCT
>NW_008825071.1:3658805-3671611 GCF_000699105.1 Pygoscelis adeliae
GGCTGGACTCGATGATCTTAAAGGTCTTTTCCAACCTAAACAATTCTGTGATTCTAAGAACTTGAAATTGCCTTTGCATACTGATGCTCAGTTAGGAAGCGCTTCCATCTTATCACAGAACACAAAAATATAATAGGCATTCTGAATAAGTACATGTTCATATTTCAGGAAGGTGGAAGAATTGGTTTTTCTGAAGTCCAGAAAACACCTGCAGTAGTAATAAATAACTTCTGATCTGTTAAAATTAGTATTTTTTACTGTCATAAAGAAGGAAATAATGCCTACATGTTTGAAAATGCAGGTACAGTTGCATGAGAAAGTAATCCCTTTTTCTCCTTGAAAAAAAAAAATATTTGGAAGAATAGTAATTCAGTGTTGATTTTCATTACTTTTAAACTTGGAACTTTGCAAGACCAACCCAACTATGTAAAAGATAAATTGAAATAAATTCCGGCCCATGCACAGTCAGCAAAACACTTAAAATGAAATAAAGATTTACATAACTCCCAGATTGCTGAAAACTTCTAATTACAAATTTTGGATTGCTGGTAATGATTCAAAATCCAGAAACAGGTATCTTGATTTTTAGGTTTCATTCTTTTGTTTCCAGGGCTGCCAATTGGAGAAACTGTAACTTGTAAACTAACAAAATATCACCAAGAACAGCATATACAAACATGAAAAATGGTATACTTTCATAGAACAGCTTTTCAGAGTATAGCCTAATTTTAATTCCTACCTTTTGTCATTTAAAATGACTGCTAACACAAACAAAACAAATATCTGTAAAATAACTATAGTCTAAACTTACAAGTAAAAAACCCAACCAACCAAACAGAAAGAACACAAGTTCTTTCCGTCAGACTTGATTAAGTCTGCCCCTTAAGTCAGACTTAATTATAAATTAGAAAACAGCACCTAATAAGCCCAGCATAGCCATCTCAGAAAACAAAGTCCCACTGTTCTCCTCTTCCAGTCAGGAAGTGTCAATGAATTTGCTTTGGTATTTAATTATATAAATATACCAGTGCATGATAACAAGACAGAAGCCAGTATTATGATACCATGTTCAGGCTTCAGAACAACACGTTTTGTTCTTAGGTAAAACCTCATGACCTTTGTAACATGGGAAAATAGCCGTATGAACTAAAGCACGCAGACAGACGTACCTGAGCCAAGAGGAAGGCTTAGGTAATTCATGATATTGTATGGTATCGGTACAATATTTAGCCAGGAACCAAAAAAAGAGAGTCTCAATAATTAGCTATAAATTGTAATGTTTTAAGAATTAGACAATCCAACATTTCCCGCCATGCTCTAGATTTCTATTTGAACCAAAAGATCGTTTAACTGTCCGCAAAAGTACATTATGCTTTAGGCTTTTACTATCTGTGTTACTGACTAGCACTTACTATCATCTACTGCACAGAACAAAACATTTTTACCCCACCTGAAAAGATCTACAAGGTAGTACAAATGGTATTTCTCCATGGCTGTTAATTTGGCAAAATTTGGATAGGTTTGTTTGTTTGTTTAATCAGAGAATCATCTCACCCCCAAACACGCTTAGAACTCCAGCTCTATCCTCCTCTAAAGTTTCCAGCTCCAGACCAGACTGATACAGCTTTGTCCTGTTTTTGATTGCTGGTTATCCATTCTTTCAGCAATTCCTCTTCTCCAAAGAGTATTTCAGCTGTTCTGCTAGAAGTTCCTTCAGTCACCCAACAGAACATAAGCCACAGCAAGCTGTTAAACTTCACTTTTCACACGTAACCTGAATACTTGTCCTCAATTTCTGTCTTTCAGTATAACTTTATAAATACAAGGGTTTGGGCAACTCAAACTAAGCTTAGAATCTGTTCTATGTTTATAAAAATGCCTGCTACTTTTATGAGTAATTTTTTTAATATTTAGACATCACTAAATTTGGAAGATTTTCAGCTTTCATGTTCATATAAAAAGTTGAAAATAGTTTTGAGTTAAAGTTTCATAATTTGGTTTAGATATAAACCAAAGCTTGTCTGAACTACAAACATAGCTGCTGCCTTATTAATTCCTGTTCTGGGAATTCCCTTTGGTGTGTTAGCAAATTTACATATTTTGGCAGTGATGTATTTCATATTTCTTTTATATCAACACCTAAGTTCAGACATTAGTTATTTGGAAAAAATCTGATCTGATTGTGAAACCATTTTTTCACTCAATAGTGCATACTGCTTGAACTTGAAAGATATTAATGACTCACATAAGTTGGTTGTATTTATTTCTATCCTTGTTTTACTGTCAGCAAAAAATTAACATTTGTAAAAACATCAAATTTTTCAGTAAACTTTGTTTTTAGTATTAATTGGGATAATTTTGCTGAAATTAAAAAACACAAACAAAAAACAAAAACACATCAAAAAACCCCAAACCAAAAAACCCACCATTTGAGGGAGACACGGGCTTTGAGAAATGTTACCATACTAGTTCGTGCTACAAGCAATTAAGAGGTAAGACCATAATGGGAAGTGTTAGGTAGCTTCCAGTATAAGCCTTTACCCTTCTACATAAAAATATTTAAAAAATTTAAAAAGAAAAAAATAAGAATATAGTACACAAGAACAGGTTTACAAAATTTCTTGGAAGTCTTCTCTAGTTTCTCCCAAAAGCTTCAAGTAATCCACAGCTTGAACTACTAACTAAATGTTACTGATCTGGATGGGAAGACTACTCAACGAAACAGGGGATTCTATGAACGCTTCTTTCAGAAGAGTGTAGGTTCAACTCCTGCCTGGCTCCCAAAAAGGACTGTCGTGGTTTAACCCCAGCCGGCAACTGAGCACCACACAGCTGCTCGCTCACTCCACCCCGGTGGGATGGGGGAGAGAATCAGAAGGGTAAAAGTGAGAAAACTCGTGTGTTGAGATAAAGACAGTTTAATAGGTAAAGCAAAAGCCGCGCATGCAAGCAAAGCAAAACAAGGAATTCATTCACCACTTCCCATCAGCAGGCAGGTGTTCAGCCATCTCCAGGAAAGCAGGGCTCCATCACGCGTAACAGTTACTTGGGAAGACAAATGCCATCACTCCAAACGTCCCCCCCTTCCTTCTTCTTCCCCCAGCTTTATCTACTGAGCATGACGTCACATGGTATGGAATGTCCCTTTGGCCAGTTTGGGTCAGCTGTCCTGGCTGTGCCCCCTCCCAGCTTCTTGTGCACCTCCAGCCTTCTCAGTCGGTAGAGCATGGGGAGCTGAAAAGTCCTTGACTAGTGTAAGCACTGCTTAGCAACAACTAAAACATCGGTGTGTTATCAACATTGTTCTCACCCTAAATTCAAAACACAGCACTGTACCAGCTACTAGGAAGGAAATTAACTCTATCCCTGCCGACACCAGGACACAGTGACACTCCTGTAATCACAAATTACTTTACACCCTAAGTAAGAATATGGTAGGGACAACATAATTTTCCTTTTGTTACTTGGCTGATACCAGTAGCTGAAAGGAACTGCAAAAAAAGATAACTAGAGTAAAGCAAGTAATCTTAATATTCATTCTATCCAGCAGAAATTGAATTAATTTCACTGAGGGCTGCTAACATGAATCACTTGACACTAGATCTTACCAAAACCCCATTATTTTTTCAGAACACATGATTTCAGAAAGAAAAGTAAGGAAAAAGAATTTCTCCTCAAGTAGCTGAACTACAGTGACACCTTTTATCTATAATTTTAAAAAGTTACCTAACTGTTACTACTCACATTTGGAAAGTTTCAAGCCAAAAAGTCTTACTATACAAGCTTAAAGAACCACTACAAATCCTGAATAGCTATTAGTATTGCTCCACTGCACATAAAAAAAAAAGTGGAAATACACAGCTAATACTTTAAAAAAGAATAGTTACCATTCTTATAAAGTGACTGTTCATTTTATAAATTATAAAATTTTGTATTAAAGTTTTACTTCAACCAAACAGTAGCAGAACTGTAAGAATTTCCTACTTAAGCTCTCTACCAATACCTACACTAGTGTTAGACAAGCGAACTTTGTCAGGGGTCAGCAGTGTAGTGTGCTATTCGCACAGTACCAGTATTCAACTGCAACCGGACTGCCCATCTTCATCGATTACAAAAAGGAAAGAAAAACACAACTATCAGCTTACATAAATCAATGCGCAGCCTGTTTTGTGCAATGGCCACAGAAACATCTTCAGTTTTTCTGAACTAAATTATTATAAATAACATTTTGCAAGTAAAAAGATAACACAGGAACACAATCATGAAGGAGTAATGGGAAAACATGAAACTAATTTCTTGTATAATTTTCCAAATTTTAGATTCAGAGCACACATATTTCAAATGAGCAAAGTGTAGCCAACTGAAAAGATTCCGATGATTCGCATGTTCCTATAATATAGCCCTTCATTAAATAACCTATCCACAAGTGAAAAACACACTTCCTTTTCAACAAGCAATATATATAATATGGTCAATGTTCTCGGCTAACTAGGAAAGATTTACATTTCCATTCTGGTAGGTTAGTAGGTGTTTTTTGTTCCACAGAAAATAATTTTTTTTTATATTTAAGCTTTCCCTGTATGTGACAAATATTATAGTCTGAACTAGGAGGGAAAATAAAGCAAAGGAAATAAAAAAAAAATAGTTTCCATACATCAGGAGATTGTAGGAAGAGCTAGCGATCCATTAACTTTGCAGTCCTAGAACATATATGCCGCTGCATATATGCATTTTATAAGTGCAGAAATCACCCCAAATGACGTTTTACTGCAATTATATAAAGTACAGAAAAATATGTGCTATACCGAAGGCATGTAGACTTGCTGTAGAAGCACAAGACTCTTACTTAGGTCACATTATAAAAATCTATCCATCCATCCATCCTTTACCTTCATCTCTTCATGCTCCCTCTCTTGGAGTCTATGGATCATATCGTTGGCAGCTTGCACTGAAATAACAAATTACAGTAGATCAGTGTGCTGTTCTAAATCAAAGAGAAACTCCCCTGAAAGGGATTTAAAAGACATGAGGCTGTTGCAAGTCAAAGGTTATATTCCGCTGTGCCACTTAACTCTGCATGAAAAAGATTTGTCCGTACTTGCAGAAAATGCTTTACATTGATAACTGTATGTAGGCATATCACTGAGTTCAGCCCTTGTACGTTCTAGAAGCCAAAAAGAGAAAGGCAGCTAGGTTCTCTTGTGCCCATATTCCTTAGTGTTGCTGATGAGCTAGAGTGCACTACTCAGCACCTCAGAAGACATCAAAAAAACTCTCAAGTCAGTAAGCAGAAACAGGTGACCAAGCTCTATGTTTTACTTTTTTTTTTTCTTATTTTTTCCCCATCAAATGCAAAAAGTGATTTAGTATAAACAGTCTACACGAAGAACATCTTTACACTGGAGCCAGCCTCTTCTGTCATGAGACAGCCTAGAAAAACTTGTCAATGGAAGTAAGAACTGTATTCCTACGCAGGTTTTTTTCCTAACTTACTTAACAATTAATGCAGAATTAAATACACTAATTTCCTCAAAGCAGTCATTTCTCCCACTAACACATCCTAGCATCGACAAATACCTTACTTTTTTATCATCATCTTAAAGATGGTGACTTCTCACACCAGGCTCCTGCCCCCTTGAGGACCTCCAGTTTCAGAACAGGTACACTGCCCTCGTAGCTGATGAGGAGCTGGCAGCACCATGAATTGGAGCATCTGGTGGCTGAGCCCGAGCCACTCAGGACCATTAGAAGACAGTGGCAACTGACAGTTGCAGCAGATGCCCTATGGCAGGGGACGGAGGCTTGCCACCTGTCGATATGCTTTGTCATCTAGGGAGGTTTGCTGCTTGCCAGGAGGTCACATTCAGGATGTTATAGAGAGGCTACTGAGGCTCGGACTATTACCCCTGCTGCTCTTCCATGTAGACACCAGTGGTACTGCAGGGTGACCTAAGAAATATCAGGAATGACTACAGGGATCTGGGGACAGTGGTCAAAGGCATGGGGGTCCAGGTAACGTTCTCCTCAACCTTCCTGGTGAGGGGGACTTGATGGATCTTTGGGGTTAACAGCTGGTTGCACAGTCGGTGTTGGCAGCAGGGTTTCAGTTTCTACAACCATGAGACCCATTCTGAGCATCAACAGCTGCTTGGAAGAGATGGGATCCACCTGACTAACAGGGCAAAAGTACCTTTGCCAACAGGCTGGCCAACCTGGTAGGGACAGCTTTAAACTAGAAATGACAGGTGAGGGAGTGATTCCTCAAAAAAAAAAAGTAAAGAAGTTGGGGATAGGGTAGGCAAACCAAGGATCTGGGATGATGGTAACAGAAGGGACATAACACCCTTTTCAAAGGATCACCTCCTCCAAGCTCAAGAAAGGTCCATCCCAACAAGTAGGAAATCAAGCAAAGGTGGCAGGAGGCCTGTATGGATGAGCAAGGAGCTCCTAACTGAATTCAGACTTAAAAAGGAGGTGTATAAGGAGGTGGAAGCAGGGGCAGGTGACCCAGGAGGAGTACAGAGTTGCTGTCTGATCGTGCAGGGACAAGGTTAGGAAAGCCAAGGTAGATCAGGAATTGAATCTGGCGAGGGATGCGAAGGGCAACAAGTAAGGATTCTACGAGTATGTAAACAGCAAAAGAAAAACTAGGGAAAATGCAGGCAGGCCCTCTGCTGAATAGGGCAGGGAACTGGTAACAAAGAACATGGAAGAGGCCAAGGTACTCAATGCCTTCTTTGCCTTAGTCTTTACGATAAAGATAAGCCTTCAGGAATCCCAGGCCCCTGAGACCAGAAGAAAGTCTGGAGCAAAGACAACTTACCCTCAGTGGAGGAGGACCAGCTTAGGGAGCACTTAAACAAACTGGAAATACTTGAGTCCACAGGGCCTGACAGGTTGCGTCCATGAGTGCTGAGGGAGCTGGCTGATGTCACTGCGAGGCCACTCTCTCTCTTTGAAAGGTCACTGCAACTGGGAAAGTTTTCTGAAGACTGGACTCCTATCTTCAAGAAGGGCAAGAAGGAAGATCCGGAGAACTACTGGCCAATCAGCCCGCCTCAATCCTGGGAAAGGTGAGGGAAAAAGTCCTCCTGGAAGCGTTTCCAAACACATGAAGGAGAAGACGGTGATCGGGAGTAGTCAGCATGAGTTTACAAACCGGAAATCATCCTTAATTGTCCTGACAGTCTTCTACAATGCAGCGACTAGCTTGGCAGATGAGGGGAAAGCAGGCAATATTGTTTATCACAGCTTCAGTAAGGCTTTTGACGCTGTCTCCCGTAACATCCTCATAGACAAGCTAACAAAGTATGGGTTAGGTAAGGGGACAGTGAGATGGATTGAAAACTGGCTGAACAGCCAAGTCTAAAGTCTGTGACAGCAGCACAAAGTCAAGTTGGAGGCAAGTCACTAGTGGTTTACCCCAGGGGTCAGCACTGTGGCTGATACTGTTTAACATCTTCATCAGTGACCCAGATGCTGGAGCAGAGTGCACCCTCAGCAAGTTTGCAGACGATACAAACCCAGGAGAAGTGGCTGGCATTATATCGTTGTACTGCCATTCAGAGGGACCTTGAGCAACTGGAGAATTGGGCTGAGAGGAATCTCATGAAGTTCAACGTGGGGAAATGACAAGTCCTGCATCTGGGGAGGAATAAGCCCAGGCAGCAATACACACTGAGGACCAACAACACAGCCTCGCAGCAAAAAACAAAGGCCAACAGCATCCTGGGCTGTATTAGGAAGACCACTGCCAACAGGTCAAGGGAGGTGATCCCTCCCCTCTGCTCAGCACTGGTGAGGCCACACCTGTGGTAGCGTGTCCACTCCTAGGCTCCCCAGTAAATGAAAGAGATGGACTGGCAAGTCCAGCACATGGCCACAAAGACAATTAAGGGACTGGAGCATCTTTCATGTGAGGAGAGGCTGAGAGAGCTGGGACTGTTCAGCCTGGAGAAAAGAAGGCCCAGGGGGGATCTCATCAATGTGAATAAATATCAGGTTGAAGGGAATGAAGATGAGGGAGCCAGACTCTTCTCTATAGTGCTCACTGCCAGGAGAGGAGGCAGTAGGCACAAACTGAAACACATGAGATTCCATCTGAACACAAGAAAATGCTTTTTTCCTGTGAGGGTGGTCAAACACTGGTACAGGCTGCCCAGAGAGGTTGTAGAGTCTCCATCTGTAGATATATTCAAAACCCACTGGACACAGCCCTGGGCAACTGGCTCTAGCCGCCCCTGCTTGAGCAGGGAGGTTGGACAAAATGACCTCCAGAGATCCCTTCCCACCTCAAGCATTCTGTGATTCTGTTACTAATGACGTACTGCACAGCTGATCGTTAGAAAGTCAGGGAGTAGTATCACAGGTTCACCCCATTTAGAAGGTGTTAGAACATATGCCTTATTTCCATGACTAAATTTTAAGTTTCAAATATTATCCTGCAATTGTTTTGTGTGTATAACATCATCTACCATTTGTTATTATTTATATGGCATCTGACATATGCAGCCATTATATAAAATTAAATGCTTATACAACATGCTATACAGAAAATATAAAAAAACCCACACTGGCATGTTTCAACTGCATAAATTTGGCAGCTAAAGCTATATAGCCACTCTCCCCTGAAATATCTTTTTAGGAAGCTATCCTGGTGAGAGAGTAAGGAAAAAAAAAATCTGAGCAATCTGAGCAATAAAAAAATATATTAGGTGGTTATAACTATCAAACTAGGATTAGCGTACAAGAATTATTACTACTACCCTGTTTGTGACTAAAGATAATAATAATAGCACATTTCATATCTATACATGAGCAAGTTTTGTTTTAAATCACAGGAGACAGTATTATGCTCTCCTGTGGGAAAATTAAGAAACTTGAAGGTCACACCACAGCATGCTTGCCAACAAACCAGAAAACCGAAATTTCATCCATGGCTTTAGCCAACATGGAGCACTATCCTGTTTCTAAGTGAGTTGTAAAACATTGAGCTGAAATAGCTTCTACTCAGGTCAACAAAAAGCTTTAATGTACCCTTAGCAAGAGCTGTGTTGGCTGGACCAATAAATAGCAAAAAGTGTCCCTGTTGTTTCCCTTTTAAAATTTCACAGAAATGAGAAAAAAGCACATAAATGGTAGAAAATTTATCCAAGGACAGTAATTTTTCCACAAATTATATTCTGAACCCGAACTATTTGTATTATTCCTCAAAATGATACAACAAGGGAAATAAGAAGCAGCTTGCTTACATCTCTTGAATGCTTCTTTCAGATTGTCATGCATTGCCTGCTCACACCTAGGAAGAACGTGTTCATTTGTTTCAAAGATTGTGTTCTTTAGATTTTCAAGTACTCGTAGTTCTCGGAGGCCACGTTTTTCCTGCCAGAAGAATTGAGAGAAAATAAGTGGCTGACAAGGAACTCCACTTTCCAAAATGAGATGGTTTCCCAACTGATAAACTAATAGCTTTATCTCAAAGACTACAGCACTGTCTATTAATGTGTTACTCTACTTATTTAGCACAATTGATAAAATAAGTTTGTGAAAAGAGAGAGTAATGCTCCATTCTTCACACTAAAATACAGGAATACTTTGAATGATGCTTCTGGTCCTCGTGAGAAAAGTTTGTATTTACTAATAAAAACATTATGCCAAAAAATGTGTTGTTTTGTATGGGTAATTTAGAGCATATCAAAAACAAGACAGAGAAACAGAGCTTGAAAGCACTGTATTTTTATAACTCAATTATAACAGAATTGAGTTATAACATAGAACAGAGAAATAACATAGCATTGATTCTGCTTGCTTGATGTCTGACCTTCCAGATTTAGCATGGTATGGGGTTAAAACAATGCAAGTAAAATTGTTTTTACTGAAGCAAAACAATGAAGTCAAGACTAAAAGATAACATACACAGCTGACTAAAGAGGCAGCTCTTCTTCTGGCTCACTGCTGATCATTATTAATTACAAGAAGAACAAGCTCTTGCTTTATTGTTTACATAATAAATAAATAAATCTATTTTTCTGAAGCCACAGCACCACTTCCATTCTAATTTCACCAGCACTTTCCTTTAGACAATGAAAAGTATTCTAGAATCTGCTCCAGCCTGCCACCTGCCTCCTTGCCCCTTTTTCCCCTCTTCAGAGTTATAAGTAGAGTTGCACACAAGCATTCCTGTACTGAAAATTGTTAATCATAAAGCGATTCTAAATAATAAAAAAATATTGCATCACATGAAGTGGGCAATTGGATCATCATACCTTCATTAAACCTTCAGAAACTGAGGCACAGACAAGTCACGTCACTTAATTAAACAGGCCCCAGACTTCCTGAATGCAAATCTACATTCTTTACACGCTTCACGCTAATCATTGAAAGAAAAAGCATGTGTCCTACCAATACCAAAAAATATCTGATATCTCAAACTTAGAAACAAGTGTAATTTTTGGAAGAAATTCTAAGTTGCAAAAATGTAAATAATCCTCTGCTTTGCTATTTCCCCCCTAAAAGTATAAACCGCAAATTAAATTTCAAGCGGAGATCTAAGAATATATGAAATTTGTCTAAGAAACAGAACAAGACTTTAAGTGCAATGAGAGAAATATATGAATTTAATTATAATTTTGTAACTGAGTTTAAAATTTTCCTTCCTATGAAAAGCCATGTCAAATTATTTACTGTATCCCATGACTTATTTAGGGAAGGCAAAGAAAAGAAGTAATTCTTTATGACTCTCAAGCCCATACGATACAGATCTGATGAGAGTTAGTTCACGTACTTATTTTGCTAGACCAGTATGGAGACAAATTAGACCTGGTTGAAATATTAGCTACAATCGGGGTAGAGGAAGCCATTTTAATGGAATTTCTTTTTCAAAACCAGCTCCGCACACTAGAATTTTGAGGTATAACTATATTTTCAGGACTAATTTTAAGATTTTACATCCCACATTCTTTAAGAACGAAAATCTACTCAAAATAGCCTTTTGTTGACACGTGATTCTACTTTTCTAAATTTTTGCTGCCATCTTGTGGAAACCGTATCACACTTTCCAAGCAAAGTTGTATATAAACACTTTTACACCTTCAGTACTCTAGCCTTATTTGCAGCCAATCAGATAACGATCATTCAATTTTTAATGATTTTTTTACTTCGCATAAAGTGTTGCTCTTCTCTTCCAGTAATATTACTTTCTTTCACAGAGCAAAAATTAAAGCAAAATTAAACTACAACTGTGCCAGTTGAATCCAGCTGAAGCACAAACCGGTTTCTTAATCAGATGTAAACCTGCACTGGCCAACAATATTTCCCTTGAACCGAGTAGACTTCTCTAACGTGTTAGGACTACATCATTCTCCTACATCAAGATTCCTGCCAATCTTTCGCAGGAAAAATATTTATGCCCTTTTCAAAACTTTTTAAATAGTTTTAAATAGGCAGACTTAAATTACTGCCTTGTTTACTAAAGATGCAGACATATACTATAGGTGTGTTAGTCATTTTGGGCAAGAAATGCACGTCAAATCTTTCTGAAGCAAATCACATACATATTATAATCTCTAGAAAGATGCTAACCTTGTTTAAAGTCTCAGACTGTGAAGGTTATACAGCACCCAGTAAGATACGAATACTTACTTCAAATTCTTTAACAAAGTAACGTATTTCTCCCTGAATTACTGGTCTGTGATCCAGTAGTCTTGAATAGATCTCCCCAACATCTAGAAAATTAATGAAAGTCAGATTTTTAGTTTTTCTCTCACACTCCATACTAGGCTACACAACAAAAGGCAGCACACCATACTTCGATGCAAGAGGCACGACTGCTCACCAAATACATACAAAATCAAAAGAGCACCAGAATAATATTTATTGGCTGTCCTATCTATTCAGCAAACCACCAACGTAGATAAAATGCAATGAATCAATATTCCAGGGGCCACAGACACCCTTCTGCGAGGGTGAACGTTCTCCACTGTCTCTCAGCACCCTCTGTTTCAATCCTCCTCCTCCTCAGTACAGCTTCCATATCTGACTGTTAAGGGCGGTAAAAATTTGACACAAGGCAGAACTACAGGCTGCGGGAGTTTTCTGCAGCGAGAAACAAGAGGAAAGCTCACTGCAAAGGAAAACCGTTAGCACTTTCTTGTGTTCCAGGGCCAAAGACCTGAAACTTCCTCTTGAAGGAGAGTATTTACAACATATACATGTATGAGAAATAGGCTTGGCTGCCATACAGAAAAAAAGCCCATTACATTTAAAAGCACTCTGATAGCATAGCATTTAAAGACTATTTCAAGAAATATACAGCGGAGTTCCAACAAGCACTGTAAACTGATACTGAACCAGCACTGCCATCTAAAGGAACAGTCCTACTTTTTCTCCTGTCCCCAACTGTTTATTCCTACCTGTGGCTCTCCCTCTCTACTGTATCCATGTGTATTTGTCCAACACCCTAAATCCCACCCCATTAAAAAACAAAAAGCGTAGAACGATTATTTCACATTTGGGGAATGACATGATTGCAGTAAATAAAGTATAGGCTAAAACACTTAGTTCAAGCGCAGATTAACCAGGACAAAACGCGGGTGCTTGGGTGAACACGACAAAAGAAAGAGCTTCCCAGGAACTTAATGCCAGCGGCAAGGACTCCGTGGCAGATTCAGCTTCCCAAAATAAAGCCACACAGCCGTCCGAGTTTCAAACTCCGAGAGATGGAAGCCAGTTAAGCCTCCTAGGTGCCCAACTTCAAACCCGGGAACGTTTCACGGGCCCGCAGAGGGCTGGGAAGCGGCCGAGGAGAT
>NW_008825071.1:3672157-3696467 GCF_000699105.1 Pygoscelis adeliae
TGCTCCCCCCTCGGCTGCGCTGAGGAGAAAGGTTTTTACACGGAAGGAAGCTGCTGCCGCCGCCTCGGGGGAGCTGCGCGGCCCAGCCCGGCCGGCGCTGCCCCGTCCTGGCACCTGCATCAGGGGCGTCTTCAGTGCAGAAGGCAGTGCGCGGCTTTCTCAGGGCCCAGCGCCGTGCAGTTCTGAAAAAACCAACCAACCAACCAACCAAAAAAAACCCACCAGAACACCCAGGGCTTGCTTGTTTGTTGGCTTTTGTTTTAGGAGAAGAGACAAGCATTCAGACAAACCGGTTTGCTTCTGGATGTAGCGAAGGTGAATAGCAAACGGTTGGACTTGTGGTCTACAAAAATTAAGAGCAGTAGTCTATTTCATAACTATAAAAAAAAAAGGCAAAAAAAGACTTAAAATCCCTATACATTTCTCTCAAAACCATTTGAGAGTGTCAGGATATTTTCAATATACTTCCCACCCAATAAATTAAGTATATTAACTTTCTTCTGGGATTTTTTTTTTCTTCATGCTACATATACTCAGTATCTTTTAGAACAGCTTGATCCTTGTTTAGGATCAAAAACGTTTTTTTACACATCCTTTTTACTTGCAATGCATACCGCACTGCTTGGTGTCTTCGTACGGTCAGTGAAGGAAGAACTGGACCACAAATTGGTCTGCTGCAACCTACAGTGTCCTGACCTGGAATACCCGAAAGCAGCCCGTTTAGCTGGAACAATTACTATTTTATTAGTAGGAAACAGGAGTAGTATATATTTCTTTGTTAGAAATTAGTTCTGCCCATGTTCTACTCTGCATAGCTTTCATAAGTAGGAGCAATTGCCTGGCTGAGGGGAGAAAAAAAAAAAAAAGAGACTTTTTTCTTTTTTTACTGTGTGAAGCTATTGCAACAGACACAAAAAAGATCCTATTACCAAATTCTGTGTGTCATCATCAAAGCCCAGAAACTGCTCACTGAAATCACTATAATTTTTTTTTTTGACAATACGTATAATCTTCTAAACACAGCCTTGAAAATGAGTGAATTGGTTTTGTTGAAACAATCTCCCCCCAAATCTGTCAAAATATGGTTAAAATCTGTTTAAATAATAAAATGAATCTTACATTGGGAAGTGTTCAATACTTCAACTGAAGTGGTTAATAAATTCAGCATAAATATATATCTAAAATATTTTTCCACTCCTTCACTGTTATGTAGTCTGTAAATATTACGTTGAATAGGCAATAATTACCAGAGATAAGAATAGCTATTAAATATACTGTTCCCTTTCACGTATTGTTCCCCCCTCCCCCCAAAGTAACCATCTCTTGCAACCTCTAGATTAATATTTATATTTTTCCACTTGGATCCAAAGCACGTAAGCACTTGACAATCACCAGTAAATTACATTAGTGCTCATACATTAATAATATCTGGAAGACATTCCAGCTGGCTTGATGATCACTAATAATCAGGGGTAGAATTGTTCAAACGTTAATTTTATCCCCTTCCAGTCTAGCTGCCATCCTTTCCCGGTCTCTCTCAGACAAGTTATTTCCCTGTCTAAGCCCTGTGCTCCAGCTATCTTTTTATTTCCTAAGGAGGAAATCCTGTAGTTAAGGGGGTTTATAACTACTGCATTTCTAGGAAAGAGTTTTTACATCATGAATAATGTCAGGTTCGGAATTACGGGACTGCAACAAGGGCAAATTCTGCGACAGATAAGTGCATCGGTTTCTAGGACTACTGTCCTGAAACCATTTCTCCTCTTTGTTTGAATACTGTTTTTTTTTTTAAAGAATATGCTTTATTTGCTGCATTTATGCCTGGTTGGGTTTTTTTTTCCCCTGCTTACTCTCACTGCCCCGTCAAGCTTATTCTCAAAACATATTTAAAAAAATTAAGGAGGACTTAAAGAGGTGATGGCTATAAAAAGACAATACTTGTGGAGCCCCTAACCTGTCAGTTTGTAGGAAGTAGTCATTGAGTCACAAAAATATGGAAATAGCTATGGCTTGGAGCGTGAAAATCAACATATGTAGTCATCATGTATTTTTTTGGAAGATAGGCTAAACAACCTCTGTCACTTTTGCCGTGCAATGGAACCCGCTTTCTCTTTTAGGGATCACCCTGCCACTTCCCATTAGCGTTAGCAGCACTCCGAATTGCAAAATCTTCAGATGAATGTGCCGAGTGCTGTCATTTCCCCCACAGGCTGTCTAGCGATGGTAATCCACTAAAGGATTGTTTCATCCAAGCGGCGGTGTACGAGTCAAATGCCGGCAACAGGCAGGGAAACCCAAACCTGTTGAGGCAGACGTCTGCCGAGACGGGAGGAATCGGAGCGACGGCCTTTAAGAGGGCGGGGGGGGGGACGGGGGACCACGTACTTTGCGCCAGCAGCGTAAGTCCATGGGCTGCACCCGTGACGGGAGACCGAGACCGCCATCGTGATGGCGGGAAGTTTGCGGGCCGCGATGCCGATGCTGGCCGAAGCAGGCCCGGGGCTGTGCTGTTTGGAGGAGTGCCTTGTCAGATTAGCCGTGCGGCTACTGTATTTGATGCTCAACCCGGACGGACAGGCCTGCCAGGCAGAAACTGCTCAGGCAGATGATGCTAGGGAGGACAAAAATTATCCACCGCAAGACTAAGAAGACAGATGACACCCAGCAGGAACAGCAAGCCAAATCTGCAGAATCCACAATGCAGCTGGCTAGCCCGAGGCTACCTGCCACTTTGAAGTGGAATAGACTTCACCGACGAGCTGTCAAATTAGATCACCAGCCTGGAAACGCTAAAAGAGATTTAGTTCTTCCAACAGAGAAGGGAAAGTTTAATAGATGAAAATCTTCCTAAAGGGGCCAAGGTAGCATGGGAGGGGAAAGGGGAATCCTTCAGATGCAGCAACGATGAAAAATTACTCACCTCCCGCCTGCCTGCAGAGTGAGAGATGGGATGCGCGGCGTTCTGCAGCAGCCGCAGCGGCTGTAGTCGCTACCAGCTCGGAAAATAAAGGCCACACCTGCAGGAACGTGCACAGAGCAGCAACAAGTAACTCTTGCTGCAAAATCAATTCCCCCCGCCAAATCTGTGATATCTTTATATGTCGCCCTGGAGCTGGGCTCTGAAGTACTATAAATCTAATATTCGAGACATGCAGCGGTGGAATACAAAGACCGAGCCTGAATCCGAAAGCTTGGCGCAGCAGAGGCGTGTGATGGCATCTCCCCTTCACACGTCTTTTGCAATAAAATCCAAGCGCAAAAAATGTGCGGAATACAATTCAATTTCGATAAACCCAGAACAAAAATTAACATTACCAAGTGAGTGAGCATGTGCTCAGGTGTATGCTGAATATGAAACCTGGCGTTTCCATTAGGGACAGCAGCAGCATGATCCAATTATAGATGCAAAGAAGAAATACCGCTCTTAGGGGGAAAATAGTAAACGTATTAATCCATTAAGCAGCTGCATCATTGCAATTATACTTTGAAGTTAAAGACCGTGAAACACACCAAAGATTAAAAGAAGTGATAAGACTGAAAACCAAAAGGGGAAAAAAAAAAATCAAATAGGCCTACACATCCCTATTCCTAGCAAAAAATAAAAAAAGGAGGCACAAAAAGTTACATAGTAGGTTCTGTATACACATACAATTATAAAATCAATTTATGGCCATACCAAGGCAAATTTACTTGGAGAAAAATGATGATCATCTCTCTATTCCCAACTTCAGCATTCACGTAGCAGACAAACCATACATCACTTGCAGAGATGCAAGCAGAAGATGCTAGCAGATCAGAAAGAGTATGAACCAGACCTCTGAATAGAAGAGCTTCCACTGGATTTCTTGATAATGATTTTATAGGTGTATCTATTCCTTTATTTTCATCTCTCTCAGCTAATCTCTTTTTAAGTACTTTGTCCTCATCTCTTCCAAATCCACAGCACCGAGGAGCAGTTTTGATCATCTATTGCTTTTTAACGACGAGGAGAATAAAGATGCCCAAGTTCTACAGCTCTCTTCATCTGTAATGTTACTTGGGTGTATGTTGTTTCATGGACAAAATCATGTTAACACGTCTAAGTCACATTTTCATATAAAAGAGTTAATATGAGTGTCTTATTGAATTGCAAAGTACTCACGTCCACCTTAGAGTCTCAGCTCCCTGCTAATAACCCAGGATCCACATCCACGCTAAAGCGTCTAGATTACTCTTCCATCAGCTGTAATTATAATTGAAATAAATGTGTGTATGTGTGTGTGAGAGAGAAAGAAAGCGAAGCTGAAGAATTATTTTATCAAGATACTCCAATGAGCTATAACACCTATTGGGAAATTTAAGATGCACCTTACAAAAAATAAGTTCCCCATTTCTAGGCCTAGGTTCTTCCAAAGATTCAGATAGTGGTAAGAAATTCCTGGGAGAAGGGCTACTTCAGTTTAAAAATATTGTGAAGAGGGTGGGGTAGCCTACAGGGAAGGATTACAAGATGATAAAAAGATTAAAAGGATGTGAAAATGTCACCTCTTACAGGCAAACAGCTAAGACGCTAGCTAGGAGACCTCACCGTCCAAACGTTATGCGTTCTACCCAAAGAATCTCTGGCAATTCAGTAGGTGCAAACCTCTTGAAAGCAAGTACTTACTGTGGGTGGGCAGTGAAGAAAGGTAACAAAACTTGCTTGATTGGACTGTTTCAATTGTTAACCAGAAGAGGTACCTCCTAACTTGGTTTCTGTGTGGAAAACAGGGATGCCAACCTGGTAGGTAAATCACCGATCACACAAAAGGAACTCGACAAAAAGCATGTTATACATTTAAGCTATCAGAAAAAAATTCTTTACAGTTTTGCTGCTGAAAAGCCTGCACTTCAGTTCCACCTGAATGGTCAGATTTTCATAGTACCCAGGTCTAAACTGGAACTAGGTTTTTTTGTTCAGTGTAACACAGATCTTCTCAAATTTCTCACTCCTACTCGCTCTTCTCTAAACCCATATTAAACCTGGATTTTTATGTAAATCACTACTGCCCAGTTATAAGTCTCAGTGCGAGAACTGCCCCCAGAGACTTCTGAAGTCAAACTGCACTCTCACTTGAAAATGAAGTTACACATACAAAGACAACTAAAAATCATCAGCACTTTTCTAACATAGCCGATGCAATACTTGAACGCCTGTTTCAACCTGGCTTGTCTGCAAGCAGCGGTCACCTTGGCATGAAGGGGAAAAAGACAAGTCAAAGCGGTAGGTGTAAGATTTCACTGAACACTTACAATTATCATATTTATTTCACTGTTGAATTCTTCAGTTGCTGAAAGGTTGTCATGCAGCACTATCTCACCATATGGCAACAACCTCAAGTCCTAGAGGCACATACTTAAAAGACCATAACATGTCAGGCCCCTTGAATAAATTAGATAGAACAATTATGCAAAATAATAATACTGCAATGATGAGATACATTAACAAATGAGAGTGTCACTGTTCATGAAATGCTGCGAAAATAAATTCCGCACATCACTGTGGTCATCATTATCATCAAACTGCAAAGCAACAAAAGTAAAACAACATCAGTCTTTACTGTGCCCTTCAGCAACCGAAATTTTAAGGAAGGAAAAGGGGGTTGCAAGGGAGGAAAGTCACTTTTACTGATGTTCAGTGAAAGTATAATAAAATATCAGAGAAACAGACAGACAAGTGGTAGTAGCTTTAAACACCGCAGAACATTTACCCACGCACACTCTGCATACAGACCATCAATGTTAATGAGAGCTCATGGTCACTACACCTCATCTGTAAATAACAATGAACCATCATTGTAAAAAACGTACCTCATACAATCTCAGGTAGACCAAGCTACATTTTTATGATCTTTCAGAAGTTTTTTTTACAGATTTAGTTGTCCTTGATGATCAGAAGGCATTAGACAGAAAGGGGGAGAGGGGAGGAAACCAATACCATCTGGTTTTCCCAGTCATCTCTCTAAAGGCAAAGTCCCAATTCATCCTTCTTCGCTTTTAACCCTCTAGCCCCTTAAGTTTCTCCATGCAGGGGAGGGAAAATCGAAGTGGTCAAGTTAGCATATGGCAACGACCAAATGCCTTTTAGATAGTGTAAATTTTACTAATCCACTTCTAAACATTTCATCTTTCTGTTATCTGAACTTTTTTTTTTTTTTTTAAACATTTCAGCAGCAAGTAACGCTTCTGTTCTACACCAGAGAAAATGAAACTGGCACAAGAGGCTAGGGGATACTGCAGCAGTAGCATGTAGCCACCTTGAGAAATCCCAACACTTGGAAACAGCAGCTGTTTGGGATTAAGGAAAAAAAAAAAAAGACACTTTGTAGCATCATCCCTACAAAACCTGACTGAAAAGAGGACAGTATTGTTTTCAGCAATATTTTTAGCTCTGGTTCCATTTCAGCATTCTTAGCTGTAATGTAAGCTGCTATTTCCACAGATGAAGGCTTGCACGCACACTTAACAAAACTTAAATCATTCTCATTTGTAATAACATATTAAAAAAAAAAAACACCCCAAAATCTTTAAGATGAATGTGAAACTTCCCAAACCCTGACCAAATGCACTGATGATTCCCACTCATGCTCCCCTTCAGAAACAGAAAATGGTTCATTATAGTAGAATTTAGGAGAAGTGTAGGCATTTTTGTAACTCTCATCATCACTTGCTCCCAGCCATAAGCGGGGGGGGAAAAAGCAAACTCACTTATATACATCCTACTAGGTAACAAATGTTTGAATAAATTGGGAATTAAGTGTGCAAGTACCTACAGTAAAAACCTGAAGCCCTCAAGTAGTCAAATACGAAAAGTTTGGGGTATGAAGTTTCTAATGAATGTTTGCACTAAAACCCACTCCACAATTCTTGAACAGATCTCAAGATTTCAGGGGATCTTCATCCTTAAGTACGCAAGGCCTGCTTCCAAATAGCAAGGAACAAGAGTAACTAGCAGGAAAAATGGTAGAAGCTGAAAATTAAGCCCCCCAGGAAACAATGAGAACTTTTTCAAACCAAACAAGAATATTTTCATTTTTAACAATGTAAGACATTCCTAAAAGTAACACTGTGTGCTTGTAAACCCTCTAAAGAAATGATGTATATACAGAAAACACCTATTAGAGAGCCTAGAATTGTCCAAGTTGGGCTTACTCACGCAATTTTCTTCTGTCCTTTTATGTTAGGATATTTTAATTACCTCATCTCATTATCTACCTACGTTTTTCCTACGGCCCTGTAACATTCAAAATGCTCAAACAGCTATCCAAGGTATCTTTGTATCTACCTTACTGGGTTGGGAGGCTCCTAAAGCGGCACACAAGTTAAGACAAAACAACACAGAGCTGAGAAGTTGTTTGCTGAACACTCTTGTAGAAACCAACACAGAAGTTTATCAATTGAAATATCAAAATATTTTTGTATTTTAAATGAAACATTAACTGAATTGTGCAGAAGGTAATTATCCAATTCAGATGTATCCTTCGGGCATTATGTTAGTACTGTTAAATTTGTTAAAAATAAAAATGGAGGTACCACATTCTACAGTGAAATGACCTGTCCAACTGTCTGATTCAACAATAGTGTCTTTGGTTTTAAAACAAACTTCAAAACATTGAGGGTGAATTTGACAGACTAGCTCATTATTATTTTAAGCTGAGGGCGGGGGTGTTTGTTTTTTTGTTTTGCTTTTTTTTATTGTTTGTTTGGTTGTTTTGGTTTTTTTTAGGATCTTGAAACTTGCATTTGCATTTGTGTGGAAACACCATATGAAGTGAGACATATGCAAAATCTTGAAAAACGCTGGCTTTGTTACCTAGAGTTTGAAAGAAAATGCTTCTAGAATCAAAATAAAAGTCCATATACCACAAAATGAAGTAGCAAGTGAACTAAGCTTTTAAAATCTTCATTTTCTTTACTGCAGAAGAACTAAAAAAAGTTTCACAGCCAAATTAAGACTACAGTTTTAAAATAATTTATTCAGTCACATAAATACTTTGTAACATTTGCATGTTCCCTTTTTCATATCCTTGGCACACAATATAGCTCTTAACTTTTACAAAACTAGTGTAAACATCCATGGAAAATAAAATGAAAAGAAAGCGGGACATACGTAAAAATTCAATAAATAGCAAAAGGAGTGAATAATTGAAGGAAAATAAGTAATTCTTTCCTACAAAGACCATGTAATTACACTTGAATTGAAAGAACTTTTCATTTTGAAAAAATAGTGAATTAAAACTCAATTTCCATCTTTCTACCATTGTTGCATTTAATCAGATACATGATACAATTCTTTAACTAGTTCAAATTCTTGAACGAACAATAGCAATTCAATGCAATTGTATTATTTGAGGCATCAACAGTTTTGGTTCACATACAGAGGTTACAAACCAGTATTTGCAAGCTAGTGGTTTTGGACAGTATAACTTCTAAACTCCCAAACACCCTTCCAACATGACATTAAGATTTTCCTTAATGAGCATTAGTGTATAATCTGTTCTTGATAAAGATGACATTGGACAGATGTTGTCGGACACCTGGATAATGTTGAATGTGGTTGAACCAGCGAGACACATTAAGGTATTTCTCCTTTTCTTGCACTGTGAGGTCTACCTGCATGGGGAAGAAATACAAGGCACTGCATCATTAGTGTCATAACATGTGGTAAGGTAAAATAAAAGCGGATAGTTTCACAGCCGATTTCAACTCGCATGAAAAGTTGTTACAGTCCAGCAGTATTCTATCTTAATTTCACATATTAAAATTCACAGCCCAAAATATGTATTTACTTTTCATTTACTCAAATGAGCAGACCTGGAGGGTGGAATATACATTTGTATGATAGAGAGGGGGAAAGAGGGCGTTAGCTTGCTCGAATTTAACGCATCTATCTATCCATCCATCCATCCATGGGGTTAGCATACAGTATTGGGAGGGGTGGGGAAGAGTTCCACAACATGCACAAGTCTTTCACATTAATCTAGCAGGCAGTCTTGCCTCACAGGCAAAGTGACTACTTCATATTTCAAGGTGTATTATGAGTACAGGAATAAGGTCATTTTCCAGGCAATTTCAGGCTGGATAGAAAAATTTAAAGTTGTTTTCCATTTTGAGCAACAGTCATACAATAGTTACTAAGAAACAGCATAGCTTAACACTTAACTGTTCAGGCGTGCTAGGTCCCACTATTAAGATAGTGATGGCATGATTCGGATTACTACAGTAAAACAAACTGGAAACCTGTCCATACTTCATAAACATATTTAAAGTACTATCACTTACTCCTACAGTTTGAGGTCCTGTTGTTCACCAGACTTCTCAAGTCAACAGCACTGTCACTTGGTTATTTTAACCTAGATCTAAACAGCTGCGAGATCAGTCAGGAAGAAGCCTCCAACTATCATATAGCTATCGCAACAGCTCCTTGCCGTAGGAATGGTGGCTAAGATGAACAAAGAGCTTCAAGCCTACCTTTACTTTTATCAGAGGACTGGCTCAGATAAAGTCATCCACAACCACAGATCTTAACTATACTTCTCAAAGTCTTCTAAGTTCAAGCCAGCAACATCCTCAAAGCTTCATAGTGAAGTCTTTTATTACTTTAGAGTCTTTCAAGCCAGCTGTAGAAGAACTATTCCCATCCTGTATCACCTATATTACTGTTCCTTGACTAGCAGTTCTAGGTCTCCTAATTCCTCTGTAATGAAGTTAGCTTATCAGTTCAGACAATAATCTGTTTCCTCACATTAACCTACTACCACTGAACTACAAATGGGGTAGTCCTCAAAAAAGACTACAGAAACTGCATCAGGAACAAAATGTGATCTTCTCATCAACTACCCTACCTTATCTCACCAATACTTAAATCAATCAGTGCCGGATTCACCTCACTTCATTTTCAGTTAGCTAAGTTAGCCATCAAGCTTAACTTAGTCATCTTGACAACACCTGCAGTCAATGAAAAAGGGCACACCTGTAGAGGACAGTTTTAACAGACAAATCACTAGCTAGACATGCTAATATTTTGCATGTTTAGACTTTTAAAGCTAATCAAGGTTAATCCCCTCCTCAAAAGCTAAACAGATAGCATATTCCTTATGCCTTGTTCTACAAACACCACATTTCATGGATAATGCAGGTTCATTGCAAATTTGATCTTGGGCACAGGACAGCTGGAAAGAAGTACGTTCCAACAAACTTTAAATCACAGGAAGAGCTACACATACTCATTTACTCAGCTCTAAGAGCGAAAAGCTGGTGTTCAAAACTAAGTCCCATTAAATTTCACCTCATGACACACCAGCCCTTTTGATTTCAAGAGTTGCCTATAACTGCTGTAACTGCTTCTCCTTACTGTTCTCTCACGCAGCCCAGCACTTGGCTTAGAATTGGAAAGTTTTAAACATGTAGAGGCAAAAAGAAAATAAGGATAGATACTAGAGATGAACCACTGGAAAAATACCGAGGAAGAAGAATTTCAAGGAGTTGCAGGAAGGAATTCTAAACCAATGCCACATAGCATTAAAGCTCTATCACAGTAAGTTAAGAGCGTAGTAACTGCAGCAACAGCCGAAAAGCAGGGATCTTGCAGCCGCTCCTAAACCCGAGTAGTTCTTCTTCCTACAGGACTCACCTGCCAGAATACAAGCATAGAACTGCACGTGTATTTCCACAACAACTTCTGCAATTTTGAACTGTTATGAACCCCAGCTCAGGCAGTATGAGAAAATCTGCTTTCCTTGCTGCTGGCATGGAATTGCAAACACTATTCCTACAGCTGTATAGCCTGATAGAAGTGCACAGACAAACCAATTAAAACACAGCCATGTATTTTTGCTGAGCTAGAAACACAACAGTTAATCAGCATTAGCCAAGTGGAAGAGAGTAACACTGATAAGGGGAAAAACTCCAGAATTTTTAAAGGCATTACGAACAAAAAGTGGAAGTTATTAAAATTTAACACTGAGTGCTTCACAAATTGCCTGAGCTTCTGCAAGTACAGTATATTCAGGGCAAAAAAAACCATGCAGTACCATTTAGGGGAAGATGCTTTTGATCACCTGTGATTTGTTATAGTTAATGGTAGTTAGAAGCTGGTGCTTGGTATGAAGCTGTAGAACCATTTACAAAGCAACACAGAGCATGAAAAGAGCAACATGTGTACTCTTAAGTCCATCTAAAATTACTGAAAGTGAAGAAAAGTATTTAAGTATGAGCAGATACTAGAAATACTGTCACTAAGTTCTGTGAATGTTGTACACTTAGAGTTATAATTACAATACCCTTTTTCAAAGTCTTTAATTGGTAAGCACTTGGTTATGAAAATGCTGAACTAAATTTCACATTTTGCAGCAGACACAGTATTTCCTCCCCATAATTTTATACTGGTAATTCTCAATCTTCACATTTCTCTGATAAATCAAAAATAATGTCTGGAAAACTAGTCATCCTCCATTCCGTTAGCGTAGTGAAAAAACACATCTGAAGGGCAAAACAGACAGCTACTCTAATAACAAAACCCCTTTTTGTACTCTAGGCACAACAAGCAAGATATTTTTACTTATTTACATAATGTACTCTATCAGTGAAATATATTAAAAAGCACTTTGTGGCATGCTCTACTTTTTACTCGGAACATAACTCTTAGGTTAATTGTTTAGAGATCACTTCCATGGCATTTTTTACAACATTTTGTTAGATGGGTATTTTCTGTTCTTCCTCATTAAATTAGATAATTCCCCCAAGTTAAGAAAGGCTGCTGTTCTGCTGTTAAAATAATTATTTGCTATTAAAGCAATTATTTTAATAGCAAAGAAGCAGACACTCAATTTGACAGGCTTTTTTTTTTTTTATGTCATGAAAAAAAAAAACCTGAGTCTTATTCTTCCACCACAAAGCTCACAGGGTAACCAAGGTGGTCATCATACAATGCAACTAGAAGAGTTTTTAGAAGGGCTATAAATACACAAGCTTTAATTATATTTGCTTTCAGTAGCATTGGGGGTGCAGGCATAAATTCCCATTCCCACACCCTGCATGTGCATGGAAAGTCTAAAAATACCTGCCTACATCTGCAGTTCTTCAGCATCAGGAAAAGGATAAGATACTATCTCACTTTTTAAATTTAGCCTTTAGATATGAGGGAAAGAAAACACAAAACCAGTTGAATGGTGTATTTCACGAAATACATGTACTTTCACCTAGTTTTGACTAATTTTCTGCTGTTAAAGGAACATGCTTAAAATTAAATCTTTTCTTTAAAGTACAACTGTTTTTTGTAATTCAGTTTAAGTACCATTTCTAGCATCATTCTTCAGAAGGAAAGCCTGTTATCCCAGTACTAAGATAAGCAGCATTATCGGTGAATATTAACAAAAATGCATGGTAATCTGTTTATTACAGGAAATGTTCATTATGGAAAAAAATAACTGGAAAACACTATTGCAGTCTCACAATAGTTCAGTATTAGTAGTTCTGACCCGAGGAGAACAACTTTCTTTGTTTTGTACTTGATTTGACCCCAAAATTTTGACTGAGGCTTCTTCCATTTGCAGATATAAATTTCACCCATAAGTTATTTTCTAGACCTTATTAAAGAAATTTTTGAGTCAGACATATAGATTTGAGACTACTACTTTGGTTCTGACAAAATTTTTGAAGTATAAAAACAGATCAACCTTTGTCTTGATTATTTCTCTTAAACAGAACTGGACTTGTGCTGTTTGAAAATACTTATGGATAAAAACATAGGGAAACTTTTATTTTAAATTAAAAAAATATGAAAACAAGTTCGTTACCACAGGGGAAATTTAATGCTTACTGATTGCCTGAGCTATCCTCAAGCAATGCTTCCAAATTCATGTTTTCTCTGCAATCTACGCTTTAACCTAGTAGAACTTCATTCTTCATCGTATTTATCCACATATGTATTTAAGTTATCAAAGTGTCTAAAGACAACAATATTTATATTAGATACATGGAGACATGGAATTACATATGACAATGTAAATCGCATTGATTGAAAAACTCATTTAGACAGTTAGTATCAAGCATTACACTTTTTGGGTGTTTTGTGACCTATATTATGATGCAGAACAACAATGTATACAATTTAGTTCCTGCCTTATTATTACAAGTGTGTATTTCTAATGAATAGACTCAAAATGTACTCAGTCTGCAAGAAGCCTGAAACACTACCTGTGAATCTGACTCTCATTAAAATACTAATTCCTTTCCCACAATATGGATTTTTAAACACATAGTACTATTGTGCTTATTAAGATAACTAGAAGGGAGAGGAAGGATGAAAGAAAGGCATACAACTGCAAAATTAAGAGTTGCTGCTGTTCAGTAGACAAACTGATTAGTAAGTGCAAATGGACGAGCCTGGACTGTGAAGAACCAGGTTCTAGAACCCCCTCTGGATAATGGGAAGGGCAAAATGAAGGTGGGAGGAGGGGAGGAATATGAAGATGTATGATCTATATTCAGAAACACTAAAAAAGGAAGACGAAACCACAGGTGAAGTGAGCAACAGGATTGGGTGGTCTTAAAAACCTTTCAAATGAAATGTGCGTCAGAAGGTTTTGAAAAAGTTTTAATAATACTCGACTCATTCAGGACAATCATGGTATGTCACTAATATTTACAGTATTCTATTACTAATATCTGTGTTAGCATGTAGATGTTAGTTTATCAAAAGCAGAGAGATTAATCCTAAAGGTCATTATCAGTAACACTTTCAGATCAATTTTCTAGACAGCTTGATGGACAGCAAGAACTGTGGGTCTCCCCCCCATGCCTCCCATTTCTACCTCCTCTCTTGAAGGATTATAGGAAACATTTATTAGTATTTTGTACAAGGCTTAGCTGAAACAGTGGTGGATATGACAAACTGCTTCCCTGGACCACATCCCATTAAGAGATACAGCAGCTTCCCTGCCCCTTAAAGCTTAGGGCAGAGAAGCAGCTCTGGACATACTCTCTTCTCATTACAGGAAAAATAAAAATAATAATGAAAAAAAATCACAGGATGCTACAGTTCAAGATCTTACTTCTATAGTTAAGTACTAATATTAATCAATTCTGAAACCTTCAAAATACATGTAATTCCTAGCTAGTAGCTTCTAGATTTTCCTCTTTATTTAGGATAGCCACCCCATTATTTGCCCTTTATACCTTTCCGAGTCAGAAAATTATCTTCCATGAAATCAAAAACATTTCAGAAACAGATGCTGTACTATCAACTTGTCCCAAGTAGTGTCTGGATGGTTGCAGGCACCCAGGAGCACCAAGTCATTTGTTTTTACCATCTGTTCTATTTCCCAAAGCAATAACTTGTATCTTTTCTTCTTGATTAGGTGGTCTACTCTAGAGCAAACTCTAAATTTAAAATATGCTTGATTTTCCCCTGCCTAAGTTTTTTTAGAAAAGTCTCATTTGAACTCGTACTCTGTTACAGCATATACAGTTATATTTTTAGAAAGTACTTATATGTTTTTTCTATGTCTACATATCATATATGAAAGGTAACCCATTCTGACACTCTAGTCAACACATCTATCCTACTAAAGATATTTTACAAGGCAAACATGATTTAACAGCATTAATTCTAAGTGACTTACTCTAACGTGTTTTCAAAAACGTTCTGAAATGAAGCTTCCCTTCCCTCTCCTCTGCTTGACACTCTCTCATTTGAACTTTTACTCCTGGACAGTCAAGATACATATACATAAGTTCTCTCTCATTTTTGGTAGTATTTCATTGCTTGATCTTCCCCCCTGCCTCTGCCTCCCTTTTGAAGTGTAGTATTCTTGCACTCTTCTCCCAGATCTCTGCTTTTAATTGTATAAAGTAACCATTCACCCAGTTGATTGAATTCACCAATTCTCAGACACACGTGCATTTGTCAGAGGCATCTTTTTCTGACTATCCCCTCCCCCCCAGTTTTCTAATCTAAACCTGACAGATTTTACCTTCTCCCAAGAATTTAGCAGACCTTTTTGTGTAAGTCCATTTGTTTGTTTAGTAGTACCCGCCCCAGAGAAGGACGGCTCATTTACAATCACATTCCAGCCACCAAAATACAAATAGCTTCTACTGCTTCATTTTTAAGTTACCACTTGGGGTTCAGAACCGAGGTGCAATGATTTATAAGCACTTCATAGTAAACCCTGAGCTGACTACAAAGAATCTCAATATCTTCTCCACTCAGTACAAACTTTTTGCTTTCTTCCTAAGCACCAGCTCCCCATGTTACTTTCATATTCTGTATGTTATCAAGTCTTATCACTAAGTCTTGAAACACAAATGACATTTTGTTATGGCTCACACTTTTATATGCATTCATCCTTCAGGAACTTAATTTACATGCATCTTTCATAGCACCAGCAGCATTTCTCCAATACTAACAAGGTTAGCACTTTCAGTTCTGACATGTCCTTTGAGTTTTATTTATCTATTTCTCCATGTAAGCAGTCATGTTTCAGACTTGAGCAAATAGAGTCCTCATACACAGAAACACAGGGATAGGTATCATCCTTGTAACATTACATAGAGGAAATGAAAGCATTCTGGACACTACAAACAATACACTTCTTCTGACAGATCCATAGCTAAATATTAAAAAAAAAAGTAAAAAATTAACAACTTAAGAACTTCAAATAAAGCTTTTTTAAGAAATCTCTCCATTTTTGTTCTGTAAACAAAATTTAGTGTAAACAATAAATTGATCAATTCAGTAGGTTAACTTCTACAACAATACACTGCTCTTTAGATAAACAACAATTATGATATTTGTACATATAAAAATAATGCAAATAACACTTACCATGACACGATGCAAGCCATAGTACATCAGAATATCTGCTAAGGTAAAAATGTTTCCTGCAAGGTAGACTTTATCTTCAAGGTGTATGTTAAGATCCTAGAAAAGGAAAAAGTCATTATACTGCTGTAGTATTGACTTTGTAAGACAAAATATTAAGGTAATTGTTAAAAATAACAGAAAACTTCCTCTGGAGACCATGCATATAGAATAAACACCAGCTTTATTTTATCCCAACTCAAAGGAGAAAAACATTAAGAGAAGAAAAAAATTCTAAAAAGTATCAAGATAATAAACTAAAATATCATCATTCTTTGACAGCGAGAATTCAATAAAATTTAAATGTTGGTCTCCAAAGTGCTAGCCAGCTTGCTGCTGGCACAGAATTTTTCATAATTCCCCCACTTACATCCACTCAAATTTTTGTAAGTGCAAGTGTGATTTATTTTATATATTAAGCTGACTCCATAGAAATACTTTCAAATCTGTCTTGGCTTCAAATTACTGGAATTCAAAAATGCAAGAGTTGTGTATTTTTTTTTTTATTAGCGCATATGACTCAGAAGCACCACTGTTATACATTTAACATTTGATAAGCATAAGGAAAATGCAGTCCTATGATCAAACAAGTGCATATTGCTCTTCCAGCAGCAGCTTCTCCTGTCCTCCAGGACTCACTCAATGCAGCTGGTCAGCAAGGTTCTGGAACTGCAAATGTGTAAGAACCAGGGAAACACAAAGGGATAGTGGGGTGGGAGACAAATAATGTGTTTCAATGCCAGAAACTTGATACCCATCAGCTGGTATCATCTGACACCTGCTTTTATTAATGTTGAAGTCACTGCTAGCAATTCTTAACAACTGATACTGTCAATTCTGTTGCTATCTAAGTCCATATGAAGAAAGCACTGCTTCAGCATTTTAAGATCATCTCTCTCTCAACAATTCCATACCAGAGGCTATAAGGGTGGGTAGTAGAAGGCTTCCATTTAGGTTCAGTGGATAAATATTTCAAATCTGTATTACTGAAAGACCCTTTTCCATGGCTTTTTGTATGCAGTCATTCTCTGCCAGAAAACAGGAAGCTGACAGACTCATCGCTGCTCAAGTGTATCACTTCTGAGAGAGAACACCGGCATCACACATCAGCTCTACCTCTTTTCCTGTCCTTCCTTTTCTCCGTACCTTACCTACTTCTCATCCAATTTATACACCTTTCTGCCCCCTACTTCCCTCTAAAGAAAGAAATATAACAGGAAACAAAATTACCTACTTTAACCCTGATCCCAGCATAAGCAAGCTTTAGTTTTATAATATTCTTTTCAGAAATGTAGGAAAACTGTTTCCCAGCTCTTCCTTGGATTTGGAAACTCTCCCTGTTAGCATTCAACTCTGCTGGTTGAAAAGGCTTGTAGTAAATGCAGTCCTTTTTCCTCAGAGACCTCCTTAAGCCACTCCCTCTCCCTGCCCCAGAAACACAGGTAAGCAGCTTAAACGTAACTAACATTTTTCAAAATGTCCCTGAAATAATTTTTCAGTCTCAATTACAGCATTTGAAGACAATCTTATTTTGAAAAAAGTCTAGGGCAAGGAGAAGGGGGTTAATAATTAGTGAACAATTTAAAAATTACATTTAGCCTTAAGTACATCGCAGTTTTTTTGTGGTTCGACAATTTTACTGATATGGAGATATCCTACAGTGCAAACGTAAAAAAACCCAAACCACAAAACTAAAATGCTGAGACTTTAAGACATCTGAACTTGCATTTGAATTTGACAAGTTTGACTCCATTATGCCACCTTGCTATTTCTTTGCTAACCTCTTCATGACAGGACCCCTGTACTTCTGTAATACTTAAACATCCTCATGTCTCCTTTGATTTCTTTTATTAGAGCAAATTGGAGAAAAATATTAACCCCTGCATAGTTAAAATTCTGTAAGGTCATCTGCCCCTGGCTATGTAGCTTCTTTTCTTTAGACTGGTTTACTGCTTTGTTCATGTTAGTTAGCTCTCAAATTACTTTGAACATGTAACTACAGTTCTGTGGAATTTCATACACACAACACAAAGGCAAATGCAATGTTAAAAAGAAAAAGCTTGCAGGAAGAAAAAAAACTAGAGATCTGTTTACTAGAAAAAAATCAAACTCGTCTATTCTGACACAGGTTCTCTGACCAGCATTTTTCATTTTGATTAACCAGAAATTCAACACGTGTTATAATGAGAAGTAACGCCACTGAAATTATATCCCCCTCTTTCCCACCCCCTTTCTGCTTAGTCTAGGCTATGAAATCAGGATTTTGTAAAGTAAAAAGCTCATTATCTCTAAAGGTACAATCAACACAGTTATTTCCCTGCTCAAAATTTTGGATTTCTGCATAAAAGAAGTTATGGCATGCTATTTCTTAGTTTTATACATCTTCAAGAGTTAGGCTAGTTTCTGTGCAGAAATATTGTTTGCCCAGTTGTTCAGGAGGGGTTAATATTGTACAAAGAATAAATTTGTTCTTTGAATATACTGTGCATGTATACTCAAAATATTAATCAATTAAAAAAATCTTAAAACTTTAACAGCAAGGTAAGCCATTACAGTGTGAACAATTATTTATTCTGGTTCATCAAATTTTGTGAAGTCAGTTAACTGAGCAAATGAAATTTGACAAAAATGGTTTAGTCTTGGACAAATTAGCATTAGTTTAGAATTCTGTTTTTGAACATGTACTTTCCTCCCATAAAATAGACAGATATTCCAATTTCATTCTGTAAGACAAGCTAATTCAGAAACACCACAGTACAATTTTTTTCTCATGTGCACTAGGCACACTTAGTTAATCTTGCCTCATGGGTTATGCTTCCCATAGATGATTATATTATTGGCTAACAGCCAACTGTGTTAAAATTCCTGAAAAATCAAGCTTTCTTAAGTGACCACGGTCTTAAACTGAAATAGTGTTCCTGTCCTGAAGAGAGTAATGAAAATACAAATACAAAGCTGTATTTGAATTTCTATTACACCCAGGAAATTCAGGTCTGTTAGCTGTCATTTGTATCATTGTCTTTCATGTACAGAACGTCACTACTTAAATTGATTACATATAGACAATCCCAGTATGAAATGACTGAAATAGTCTTGGAAGTTGCTTATAACTATATGAACTTCTTGTTGCAAACCCTCAGGAAACCCTTTCTCAAGTTTCAGACAGGTATTTAGGCATAACTGCAGTTTGATGCACTAATATGCATTGAACAACTGCAGCAATTCAAATTCCATTTTTGGGTACGAAGGGGGAAAAAGCAACGGAAAGAAGAGATGTTGCATTATTTATGGACTAACTGATGGATTTCCAGTTGCTTGTTCTACGGAAAAAAAAAATCCAATTTACAGCCCATATCTAGAGTGACAGCTTAACACATCCCATCCACGGCACACTTCTGGCTACCCCACAGTATTGCCTACTATCTTTTAAGTATGCAGTCTAATTGTCTGTAATCCAACTCATCCATTAAGGTGACCGAATCCCTTCCAGTCACTGCAAGTTGAGACAGCAGCTCGGATAAGTAACAGTTGCTTCTTACGACAACTTAATAGCTTACAATGGATCTAATCATACTCTGATTTTGTTTTGGGTATTTTGTCCACAACAACACATTGCTGTTGTATGTACTTCCCTTACACACAGAAGCACATCCTTTCAGTCAGCAATATTCTCGAGGTCATTTATACCCTAAATGCCTTTATGTCGCACCATGCAAAGACAAAGAGCTGAGCACTCTCAAATGCCCCAGGAAAGCCTCTGACAATGCAGAACCTAAGAAAAGGATTCTGCAGCCATATGCAAGAAAAGCAGAATTTCACTGTTGGGGTGTAGCCATATTTTTAATTCTAATGCAAGACTTTTCTGTCTAACTGGCAAACTATGAGCTAAACCTGGTCTGGAAGAATATTATGTTCAACATACTGCGTTTCCTGTAAAAGACAGAAGAAAAATAATCAACAAATGTTGCTCAAATAATCAAAATTCAATCTTTTACACCTGTAAGCGCACAAAAATATCCTGGTGCTAACAGAAAAGGGAGAGAAGTGAACAGGGAAAGTCGAAGTTTAAAAAATGCTTGCTGGACAAGCTTGCCGAAGTGGGTAGGCATCCCATTTAGAAGCCTGTCAAAGAACAGTGTACAAGAACTGTGGATTAACAGCATGGACAGAGCATGGATTAACCTGCTTACATATTTGTGGAAACAGGAATTTTTCAAACAGGCACATTACATAAGAATTGAAGCTCTCTTATTCAGATTTCTCATTGGATTTCATGATTACAGCCAGCACAGGAAATTAGGACAAAACTAGCTGAAATCATGGAACATTTTTTGTATGAGACACTGAAAGTAGTACACAAAAATTCTTGGTTATAATTATCCTTCAGAGACTAGAGATTGCTATATTTCTGTGGAAGCTTTTCTGTGAATTCAAGTACAAGCTCCCAGTTATTTACAATATGCCTCTGAAGATGGGGTGGGGGGGAAGAATCCTCAAGTCTTGGATATCTAAAATTGACAAAGCAGAGACATTCAAACCTCCTGGATGGAATTCATTAACATCTAAGTAGACATTTGGTGGCACAAAAGTTTCACAAAGGTTCTCAGTTCCTTCCCAGAAGAGCAGAAAAACTACTAATTATCAAGTACAACAACTCAGTAAGTTTCAGATTTTTTTCCTGTGCAGCTTAATTTACCACTAACCAAACATCAAAGCAGCAAAGGAAAATGCTCTCTTGTCCTGTGGAAAAGAAAGTTAACATAATGCATTGGATATTATCACCGCTACTGACAATCATCATTCCTACATATCTGCTAAAGAACAGTCCAGAGGTATTTCTCCCATTTATTTTGTTCAGTACAGGAGCTCAAATCAAAGTTAGACAAAACTCCAAAAGCACTTCCATTGACCGGTTCTGAACAGTATGGCATTTACTCTGAATGAATATAAAAAAACCTGGTTGAGATGGTCTGACTACTTCATGATTTGTTTTCATGCCAAGCAACAGCTTTAGTCAACACGTCAGTAAGAACAATTTAAGAACATATTTTCCTAAGGCCAACTGAAACCCCTTCCTGCTCAAATTAACAAACATTAAACCAATTATTTATTGATGTTTTTCAGAACCACATCACCTCAGTTAAGGGTTAAATAGAAGCAGCCTGAAGTTTATAGCAGAAGTGACTGAACTGTTTTTGGCACAGCTTATTATAAATTGTGGCTCTAGGCTGCAACTGTCCCAAGACTGCCATCGTGTATTCCAGACACGTTGTAAAACTCACAGTCTCAGACTTGCCTCCCTATTTTAGTTTTTCTTTTTTTTCCACCCGTACTCCCTTTTGGCATAGTATACTTTAATGGTAGGCTGCCTCTTTTGCTGATTAATCATGGTGGCAAGAGAACAAATTAAAAAAAAAAATCTTAATTGCTATACTATGAAATTATTAGTGCTGGAACAATTCCAGAGCAGCCCTGTGTCAAAATAAATTCTGGCCATTCGACATCTGCTAAGGGAAAAAAATCTGTAGGAAAATTTTAAAGCGGTAATATCCATTAGAATATACTTAAGGGCAGAGATTCTCCCTCAAGTGACACTGACTGTTTCTCATAAGGAAATTTTGTTTTGTTTGGAAACACTTGATTTACCTACGTATTTGTATTTCAGTACATTGTCTTTTTCTACTGCCAGTGTTGCTAAAACTGAAAGGAGATACCAGCTTCAGCATGAAACCATTGTATCTGCATCTAGTTTTAATACTCAGACGCAGTTCTGCGAACACCTGCTTTGTCAGCACACACACGTATCGTCACTTAAGCCATCCAGAGCAGATGTATTTTGTTATATCAAGACAGAAAACTTACAAAAAACGGTTTTTATATGATAGAAGGGCAAGAAAGGTAAATAATAGTAGTTTGTTCTCACACGGTCTTCTCACAGTTTGGGAGAGAACAAAAGGCACCACAAGTTTGCTTGAAAAACAACTGAAATTCTTTATATAATATTTGTCATAAAGGTTTTTTAAAAAAAATAAACAAACAGGGACCTCTGAGGGCCACCTAGTCATACCACCTGTTCAAAGTACAGCTAAACTTGAAGTTAAATCCTGATTAGTCAATGCCTCCCTCAATCAAGTTCTGAAAATCCCGAAGGGTAGACAGTTTTCCTGCATTATCTGTAGAGTAACCATGACTGTAAAGGTTTTGATAGTATTTGCACAAAGAAAATAAGACCAGAGATGTTACAAAAAGAGAAGCAATATAAACAAATTCATGCTTAACCAACAGAAGATACTCCATAGATACAATGAGATCAAGATAATTCAGATTATCTGGGGCGCGCGAGAAAAAATGGTTCTTTTAGAGCTTTCACCAAGTTGATCCTTGTAAAGCAGGCATGATATTCCAAGTCCTCAAGATCAAGGAGGCTGTCAGTTTGAAAAGGACAACGGATTATTAACAAGGTTTTGCTCTGCACCATTTTAAGATGCAAGATTTTCCTTGATTTTAAGTAACACAATGTGTTAACTCTTGAACACTGCTGCAGTTTATCTTTGGTTTCTGCAATAGTTCTAGTTGACTCAGACTCGCCACACCTAACAAAAGTCAGAAGCATTAATTAAGACTCTGCTAGCCTCAAGTAAAGTCAACCTTCCTAATACTGTGCAGCTCACAAAGCTATTTCTAAACCCAGACTCACTAGTAGCACTGAGCATTGCGTACTTTCCATCTAAAACATACTTTTAAAATTAGAAAAAATAAACTTTTAAAATTGATTGAATTTCACTGCTGTTTCATATACACTTAGTAAACAGAGCCCCTAGCACTTAACAGCGTAAAGCAAATTTTCTCTTCAACTTCTGTTCCCACAAGACTGCAAAAATACTAATTACCAGTCACAAGGAGTAAGAAGGAAAATAGAGTAAGTTTTGCTATCTACTCCCTGCCATCTGGCTGCTCAAATAACAGGGCGACCCTTGAGATTCTCTTTTCTGCTTCCACCTGTTTAAGAGGAAGTAAGCTTCAGACTACAAGAAAAGTTTAATACAGTAGACCAAAGCCTCCATACAAAGTAGCTCGATGCGAAGGGCAGTTTTGCAGAGGTTCCTTTACGATTTCACTTTTCACACACAATTCTGTCCAGTAACTCCTTTTGGTATCCATACCAATTACCACAACATCAAGTATGGCCTGTATTCCATAATTACCAAATCAAAAAGAATAGCTCTTAAAACAATCAGAGCAGTGTTGTCTTGAAATACAATGCCAACTTGCTTATAACTGAGGTTTTACAAAGACAGTAAGAAACTGGCGTCGTAGATGGCTAATAAGAGACTCGGCAGCTGAACAATCTCTCAGCTATCTGGAACACCCTGGGTAGTTTACAGCATTACAGCCATAAAAAACTGTAAGAGCTCTGCTTCATATGCTTTAGAGTTTAAGCTGTTTTCCCTCCTGTTTCAGGTTGTTTGGGTATTTTTGTCAATAAAAGTGAAAAGCAACAAGCAGAATAAAAGCCAGTACTTAAAGATACTGTCAAGTCTTCAGCATTTGCTCGGTTTTATTAATTGGTTGTTCACACACACATTAGCACTGCAATCTTCTTCAAGGTCTAGTCACTCCAAAAGTCAGCGGCAAGGTAATTAAGTACACCTTACCTTCAGAATTATTCTAGTGTCTTCTTTACTAGAGCCTCCATCTACTCGAGTCACTCTATATTCCAACCACTGCTGAACAACAGCTTTCTCTTCTGCAGTACTTCCAAGCAGTTGGTCTTTCTTAGCCTGTTTAACCAGGTGGGCAGCTATGGTCATTAATCCTGTCAGACCAGGACCATTGTTTGTTTGAAGAACAGGAACCTAGAAGACAAAACAGAAGTGTAACACTAAACAACTGATTCAAAAAACAGCCTCTATAAGAATAGCTATTGTTTTTTTATAGTACTTCAAGAGGATCTTAAAAGCAATATATCAGAATTTAGAAGTATTCATACTAAAGGTAGTAACATCAAAAAAAGTGTATGTTCTCTTTTTACTCTTCGGGGTGGTTTATTTTCAGTTTTTACAGAAGAAATGTATTTAACACATGCACGTGGACAAACCAAGACACCTTTAGCTCCAATTAATCAAATTCTGCCAATATTAGCAAGAAATAGTATTGCTTGTTCTAACACTAGCAGAAATCTTATTAACTAATTTTTAACTCATTTTCAAATTCAGGACTCTAACTTAAGATTGTAAAGTTAGTAGCATCCAGTTTCTCTCTGGGCAGCTCACAGTAGCCAGACTTACTGAAATGCTTATTCATACTCACTGTTCTATTGCCAAATACTCTGACAGAAGTTAGTAGTTCACTGGTAACAGGGGAGGACAAGACACCACACCTCTAGTTTTAACCATGTATTTGTTACTGACTTTACCGCGTGTTGAA
>NW_008825071.1:3696500-3697472 GCF_000699105.1 Pygoscelis adeliae
CTAAGAGTCAGAAATGAAGTGAATGAATTGAAACTCACTGCAACAGACTAAGCCCATTCAGTCATTTATGACATCAAATGACAAAAGAGAAACTGATTAAAATGCATTACTTTACAGGTTTTTTTAAGTGTCTGACCACACAGAGGCCTGTGTTCAGATTTAATTAACATAAGATGCAAGCTGAAAGCATAATGTTCACCTTGCAGTTGTACCAAGAGTCTTCGACTACTATTCAATTTTTCCATTGAACATGCAGGCAGAAAAACTACAGACAGATCTAGTTACTTGATTTTTCAGACTTACGGTTTACAGTAATAGCATTAAAATACCAGTTGGGTTGTTAAATAATCAAGCAAGCTTTTCCAACCAAAGAATAGATATATTGCTATTCAGGACTCTAATCATAAACAGTAAATAAAGTCAAGAGAAAAACATGCAAAAACCTAAAGCAACCGCATAGCTTCTTTTCTCTGTCGTTCTTCTCCAACAGAATCATGTGAAGGCCCTCACACATTTGGACACCCTCCGCCCCACATTACATTTTTCATGCCTCAGGTGTCTCTTAAACCACAGAACTTAATGTTTCCATAAGAACTTCAAAATGTCAAGGCATCTACTTTAAAAGAGCAAAATACTTAAGAGCAACAGTTCTTTATTACAGACATATTTCTGATCTTAACAACGTATCTTTTTCACATAATTTAACCACACCAGCACAGGTGTAACTTGCACTGACACCAGGAAAACGCAGGGAGAAGGAGAGTGGTGTAAGAACAAGTACATTTTAAGCCGACATCCCTCCAACGACACACGATAACCCTTCTGCAGGCAGAGGGAAGAGGTTTCCAGGACCTACGAGTAGGTAGCGAGGCCCTACGGCCACAACTTAAGGCGGGTGGCGAAGGACGGGGTCGAAGGAGAAACGGTGAAGCCCCGTGCTCAAGGGGAAGAGCTGACCGTGCGGGGATGAGC
>NW_008825071.1:3698584-3706052 GCF_000699105.1 Pygoscelis adeliae
GACGCCCAGGGGTCCCCGGCTCCCGGCGTCCTGGCCTGCCCGGTCCCTCGCTGCCGCGGCGGGCTTCTTGGTTGAGCGGGTGGCTTAAGGCAATTGCAGCCCGCTGTCTTGCGGCGCGTCCGGGCAACGCCGGCGGGCTGAGGAGGCAGGCGCGTCTCTCCCTTCCCTCGGGGTTCCCGGGGACCACGGGTAATGGCGTTGCGCTGCCTAGCCATCCGTTTGCCGGTCCTGCCTTCCTCCACCCCGTAAATTTTGGACTTGTTGTCCACGTGTCGCCAAATTTAGCGGAGGAGCTGGAGTTTCAGAGAGAGCTGCGTTACCAGGGATGTTGTGAAACGAAGGACGGAAGGTCAGGCAGAACCGAGCCATTACACGCGCCGATCCAGGGCATCAAAGGAAGAGGAGGGATAGAAGTAGGGTTAAGAAAAGCCTGTTAATGAACCATGCTTAATGATAGTAATGCAGTTAAGAGATGAAAAAACCACAAAATCTGAGCTGGCCATGAAATAGCCTGATTTAACTGCACGTTAGTGTATTTGAGATTTGTTGAAGACGTGATTTAACCACCTTTCTAATTGCAGATACTCTGCCGTGGATGTCATACCTCTACGTCTGATCGTAAATGTTAGAAATCAAAATTTTAGATTGGCAGGTCTATTTGTGCAGAATATCAAAGTGCAGTTCTTGATAGAAGACCATTAAATACCAAACTAGCATTTTTACTAAGAACAAGGAGCTAGTCTTGTCCTGCTACGGACAATTTCAAAATACGCGCTCAGGGCTATCACTGCGTTAGTCATCTTAAATAAGATGATCCTGACAAGTGTCCTGGTTCTTTAGTGAAATGGTTTGTCTTGATACGAGGTGACATTTAGATTTGTACCTTCTGTTGCAGAAAAAGTCTGAAAGTGGCCGCGGAGCCTTCCTCTGAGTGGGGAGCAATTCTGAAAGTGTGAGTGGATTTTTAAGCTTTCGCAGGAATTTGTCCAATCTTTTATATTAACATCTGCAAAGCACTTCATTTAAAAAAAAATAATTGCTCTGCCTTGAAACTGGCATTGCTCTTTGCAAAGTTTTTTTAATTCTTCAGCTCCTTTGCTGCAGCAGTATTTTGAAATGCGAGTGTTCCAGCTGTGTTCCGGTGTGATATCAATGAATGACGTAAAATTGTACAGAGAGCCTTCGTTTTCAGTGGGGAAATTGATAGAAAAGTTTTTAAGGGCTAGTTGATTCATTGTTGAAAGGTTTCACTTTCAATAATGAACTGTCTATCAGTAAATATACACCTACATTTACAGGTTATTTTATATCTTTATTATTTTTAAATGCTTTGGAACCTAGAAGGTGGGACATATCAGTGTGAAATATTAGCGCCGATGGATTGCAATATCTATCAGTAACAATAAAAAGAAGGTTACGATTTCAGATGAAAAGATAAAGCTTTTTTTTTTTTGGCTTTCCTCCCACCTCAAAGTTTTAAAGCCCTTGGAAGGGGTGACTTTATACATTAGGCGGAGGAGAATAACTGCTTACGGTTGTGTAGCAGTTTTCCCTTGATAACAGTGCTTAGCAGTGTCTCTCTCCCTTTCTTTTTCTGTGCACAGTTCTCCCCTCGTTCCATTAGGTGGAGCTTTGTGATTAAGACTGCAGAAGAAACTTGCTTCAAAGTGCAAAATAATTCACCATGGAATGGCTGGGGGAGGAGGCGAACGAAGCCTACTTTGCTTAGAGGTATCAGTGTCCTGTACGCAAGCTCGATACACAAAAATCTGAATCAAGACCCACGCACAAGGAAAATAACTTGAAAAATTGATTCTGTCAAACGGAGCGCTGCTCTAATCTGCTGTTATCATAGTCAAGTTCCAAACCTAAAATACCTTAGGTTATAAATTAAATGTCAAATATAATTAATTTGGCACTTGAAACATGAAGTGGATGACTGTCCTTTAGAGAAAGCCTGACAGCTTTATGTATGTCACATTGGTATCTGTTAAAACGAGCTTTACATGCCAGACGATCCTTGTGTGAATCATATTGCTGTTAGCTGTACCAGAATTTTGTCAATGTAATAAGTCTCAGAACAGTTTTCCCCTTAATTGTCTGAAGCTTTTGCAAGACAATATAAATCAAGTGTCATCTGCCTCATCTGTGCAAAATAATGGTTTTATCATACATCAAATAAGCAATTTATTTCTTATTCATTACTAGAGAAGTTATTGTTGAATATTTACATACAAATCTGTATTTTATACAAATGGAGAATGTTTTCTGCCCTGTGCCTTGGACACACTGCAGTTACAATTGGAATCCAGTTTTCCTTCCACCTTCTTAAATTCAGCAGCAGCGGCTGTCGTCCTACAGTACCCTTCCACAGCGAGGTCCAGGTCATAGCTGCACGTAGCGCTCTTTCCTCAGCCCGCTGCCCCTACGCATGGAGACCCCCTCTTGCACGCCCCCCTCCCCTTGCCCCAAACCAGAAGCAAGGAGGGCTTTCTTCACTTCTTGCATTTGGTGTCCCTGCGTTGCACAATGAACTACACTAGCCTTTACGCTTATTTATTCACAGGTACTCCTGGGGAAGTGGAGAAGGCGGGTTTGCCCAATGGACACTTTTACACAGTTGTTGAAATAAAAATATCAATAAACCACATTATTTCCCACTAATAGGACCAGCAGGACCTTCCTAATCCAAACCTCATAAAAATTCCCCAAGCAAAGATTTAATAGCAGAGTGCTGCAGCTAGGTTTCATTGCTGTAGTTTCACATTTAATTTTTAAATGCATGTAACAAACTGGCTAAATGTTTGTGACTCATACCCTTTATGCTGTCTGATCTACAGCCTGTGTGAGCGGAGCTATTCCTTTAGCGGGAGGGCAAAAAAAAAAAAGGGGCTGAGACCTTGCTGCTGTTACTCCGCTCGTTGAAATGAGGGAAACGTGTGCAGTCAAACTAAAAGATCCAGACTTGTTCCTGGTCCCTGCGGTGGCTGAATGAAGCGAAGATGAAATTGGCTTTTTTTTTTTTCCCCAAGTTCTCTTGGAAAATCGAACACACAAAAAGAATGATTCTTGTAACAGCCATCTGTCCTCTGCTTCAGCTTCCCTTTTCTTCTGCTCAACCCCATGCTGTACAACAGAAACACGAGCCCCAGGTCCGTGTTAAAATTTAGCCATTCTTGTATGTGTCAGGCAGAAAACAACTTAACTCAAAAGCAATATTTTAAACCTAAGAGGCAGGATAATTTTATCTTTTTGTCTCATTTCCACTAGGTTACACTGACAAAAGGGCATCTAGTTAGAAACCTTTCTGCAGGCAATGACTCAGAGATGTTCCTGTCCCAGCCGCCAGCAGCTCGTTTTAGCCTAAGTGCATATCGAAGGAAGCAGGGAAGGGAAAGTTGCCGTGATATTACCGCTGTGATAGTGCAACACCAAAAGTAGGGCAGGGGAGACTTGTCATACTCCTGAGAAGACTGATCTCACGCACACGTATGGCTGAATTTAGCAAAATATGCATATATTTATATTCATTGAAGTCGGAGCGACAACAGCATCCATCGCTGACCGTTACAAAATTGACTTAATTCTTTTTGTCTTCTGTTCCATGGAAGATGACTGCGAGTCACAGCGCTGCCCAGGCATTACAGTGATTTAAGGTCATCGTCTTAGTTGCAAGGCAGTGCCAGATCCACAGGCAGGATAGCTGCATTACTGCACTGCTGCATCAAAGCTAATTAGCCCAGGTAGGAGGCAATTAGCTCCCCAGTGCTGTGCCCGTTTTTAACGTGTCCCCAGAGCTGACTCGGTTGTTCATAGCTCAGAGTTCCCTGAACTTTGACTGTTGTAGACGTGTCTGTGTTTGGATCTCAAAAGCATTGTGACTCGGTTTTGAGATTAAACAACTGTTGAACATGGGTGTGAGTTTGGGTTTGATAGTTCCAAAATAATTTTGACTATTTTCCACGGATTTGGAGACCAATCAGCAAAGAGCCTGTATGTATTCATATATATATGAATCTATAAAAAAAGTCTCATTGATGTTCCTTTGAAGTGTTTTTTGTCAGGAAGCCCAGGTAACTTTATTGTTTAATAAGGAAAGAGGCAACTCTTAGGCACTGATTGTCACAAATTTGATTTCCCTGACACAAGAAAATATGGACCTGCATGGAAAATTTACTGAGATATCTGTAGAGGCATATTCTGCTCTCAGTTCCATCCTTGTTTCTCAAGTCAAATTTACTATCCTTTATTACTCAGTCGCCTTCCAAATTAGAAGATGCATTAAAGAAAAACAACAGAAATTGATGGATGTACGGAAATGAAGAATTATGGAAAACAGCTGATTGTTTGGCACAGAAGGGAACAAACTGATGCCTGATACACTGATCTGAACGCTAGGGTTCGGTGTGGCAGAGGACCACTGGTTTGTCAGCGGTTGTGCATATCTAGCACAAGCAGTTCTGTTCCTGAGGGACAGCTAAATAGACGAAGCAGATAACTGATTTTAAAAGTATATACCTAGACCACTACACCTAGTTCATCATGTGTAAATGTGGTACATTTGGATGTTGAAAGTGTAATCTGCTGCTTCTTTTACAGCTAAGTAAGCGCTGGGTTTTGTCTGCTGTGTTTTTGAGAACAAACGTGATCGTTGTAGCTGAGTCGCTGCTGGCGAGCTGTGTTTGGGGGGTGTGCCCTATTTACATAATGCAGAGTCCTGGGATGAAAAGGCTAAGCTATTTCAGCATACTCTATTGGTAACGTGCCACGTTAGTCCAGACTAATTCTCTTCTTTGTTCTCCAGCTATCGCTGTGCTGAGCTGGAAATATGTCCTGAACATACACTAGATGGCAGGCGGGTCAGGTGGCTGGAAGCGAGCCTTGCCCATTCATCACACAGCCTTCTCTCCTGCCTCCAAAAGATCAACTGGTCTTCCTCAGGCCTACACAAAAGCACCTTTGGCTCACTGTGCTGGATGTGAGCGTGCAGTCAGCGGACTAGAAGGTGATCCAGCCCTCTGCCCACAAGATGCTAGGCCACGTTGTTTCCGACAGATTTGCTTTTGCCTTTTAGCCGACAAGGAGAAGATGCCCAATCAGTAACAGCTCGATCAGTAGCAGCTGTTGTTGAGAATAAGGCTTGTGTTAGAGAAGTGGATGTGTTAAAGAAGCGCTGTCAGCACCTGAGGCAGGCTCTGATGGCTTGTCTTCATCAGTAGACTCCTGTATTTGCCCTGCAGGAGATCATGGCAGCTTGTCGCAAAATTTTTGTAGCAGGACATCTTTCCAATGCTCTGTGTTTGCCCCAGGATGAAAGATGCCCTCAACGTTGCCCTTAAAATGGCTGTCTCGTCGTGATGCCACCATGCACAGCCTTGAATACATCAATGCTTACTGTAGGATCTTTTGGGAGCTGTCGTGGCACCAGGTCAAATTCAGCCCTCGTGTAAACTGGTGTGGTGCTCGCTTGACCCACAGCTCTGTCAGTGTAAAAGAAATGCTGTCAGCTTTCACCTCTCCTGATGTCCTTGAGGAAAGGATGGATTTGAAAGGAGATGTCACATCACTATCAGATTATGCTAATGTCATAGGTGAGTCTCACAGGGCTCTAAGAGTAAACCACATTTTAAAAATAGTCTTTCCAGTAGTTTTTTTTTCCATTAGTGCTATTTGTAGGAATGCCATGAGTGGTCATCGATTGCTTTTTCCCCCTCAAACAAAAAGTTTCCTCAGTGTTGAGTTGCACTCAGATGCGTTCACTCCTGCTACAGTAGGTGAATTCCTGAGCTGGTGCACCTCTTCTGATTTTAATTACCAATTAATCTCTGGATTTTAAGGACACAACTACTCTACAGTCAGACTCATGCTAATGTAGTTATTAGCACAAATAAAACAAGTCTATACTGAGGATTTTAGGGAGTTTGCTTTATCTGTTGCAGGGCTAGAGCACTTCCATAGAAGCAAGATAGTTTTTGTTGCCAGTTCATCTAAACCTACTCAGCACATCTCTAGACAACAAATGGTGGAAAACTTGCTGTTTTCCTAGGCTTTTCTCTGGAGTAAACTGCTACTGCTTGTGGCTCTGTATCAGTTGAGGATTATGGAGAAGTAGATGCTCGTGTAGCTTCAATTGCCTTATTCACCGAGTCAGCTAGTAAAACAGTTGGGACTCTTGAGAAGAGCAATGGGAAAATCTCAGTTTGAATAAACAGACATAATTAGAAACTAGGAAGTTTAAACTTCAGTTTATAAGCAGCTCTAAATACAGTGGTCTTTTGCGTTCCAGACAGATTCATACTGAGGTGGGTTAAAACCACACCTGGATGCTGTACTATTGCACTGTGCGCAGTTTTGAATAACTAATTGCCAATGCCAGCAGCTCCTCTGCCCCCCGTTTCATTCCGTCCGTCTGCACTGACGACATGGTTATGCGAAATCGTTCAGAGAAACGCCTTGTTTTGGAGGCGTGTTGGATGAAATAGCAACCCTGATGGCTCTCCAGGGTGGGTACTGCCTATATCGCTGTGTATCGGATGCATTGTGGTCATTAATGGTTGTGAGAAGATTCTGCCTCTACCTTTATGCTTCTCTCCCAGATGAAAAGCCTTTATGGCCTTCAGTATTGCATCTTGGAGCATTTAGAGAATGCCGTAGTCAAATCAGTAACAGAAAAAGAGGAATCGGGCTTCAGTTATTGCTAATCTAACCATATGACACTTCCTAGAGTATCTGTACATTTTCTCTAATAGGACAGGAATGATCCAATACTACACGCAAGCACATTTTTCTTTTGATCTTTCCGAGTCAATGAGGAACCACTCAATAAAACCAGGAAATGTTGCAGAACAGAAAAATGAGAAAAAAGTAATACAGACTTGACACAGTGAATAGGCAGGTGTATTTACACAGACATGACCACCAAGAGGGTCCTTCACTGAGCGGCAAGCAGCCTCGAAGGAAAGCTTACAAACACTTTCTCCTCCAAACATGGTTTGAGAGAAGTTGCATGAGGACAGCGGGAGCAAACATCAGGACACCACCAGGCAAATGAAAATATGGAGCAGATGACTCACGGTAGTCTGAGTTCTCTTTCGCATACGCGCAATCACAAGGTTTGTCTGCAGCAAAGCACCTTGAAGCCAGTATTGCTAGTGAAAACAACTGTTATGTTCCTTGTTCTTTGCTTCTCTTTACCCAGTCTCTTTCAACTTTTAATTGCTGGAGACATAAATCTACAAAGTAAGCAAACATATTCAAAATACAAAATCGTAATTAAAGCGGTACTTTGTATAACTTTTTAAATGCGTTTTTTTTCCATTAAAGCAACTTTCTTAAAGATAAAATATGTTTGGAATATATGTTTATAGACCCAGGCCAACACAAACTCTGTGGGAGGCTGCCTTTGTGAGAAGAAATTTACATTTAGCTGTTGGCAAGTGTGTTTGTTTGACATTCGCGCATACATCAC
>NW_008825071.1:3706130-3707295 GCF_000699105.1 Pygoscelis adeliae
TGACCCAGGACTGCAGGAAGAATTACACACAAAGCTTATGACTTTAAGAACGTCAGGTTATGTTGCACCATAACCCATGAGTTTGAGAACGGATCTGCCAGAAGAAAACAGGGCCGCAAATAGAAGATTATGCTGTCCTCCAGCACCTCTTCAAAATCACACAGTTCCTCCTTTTCCTAGGTGGTTTTGGTTTTTTTTAATTTAGTTTTTTGTAATGAACTCTTCTCTTCTCCTTTCCCCTGTTGCTCCCTGCAGTGATCTTCAGTCTTGCTTCCTGTCTCCATCCAAAACTTGTCAAAACCATACCCGGCGACGCAGCCTTCTTTATTTATCAACTGTTCATTTGCTGCTGTGTTTTGGAAGCATTTTGTGGAGATGAGGAGCGAGGCTTATGTGATGATGAGTATTTGAATTGATTACAGCAAGGAAGTATAATACAAAAGAAGGTGGTATGATTATAAGCTGCTGGGTGTTGTTCAACACATCAGTGACGTTGTAAAAAATCTGGTTTAGAGTTATTTGAGCCCACAATCTGGGGGACTGTAATTTGGTTTCACTCCACAGGAGCTCACAGAGGTTCAGACGAGAGTTTATAAAATACACACAGAGATCAAAGTGGTTTGAAATTCAGACTGATTTTTTATCTTTTTTTTTTTGGTGCAGGAAAAATGAATAAACCCTCAAAACACTTTCATTTAAGGCCAGTTCCTGCCAGCAAGGGAAATTTAATCCGCTCAAGCCACCAAATCATTGAGTACATTTATTCATTAAAGTAATCAATCAGTGGAAATAGGTTTTTCTTTTTATATATTAAATGGCAAAAATGATGAGTTCATAAAAATGTCAAGAAATTTTCATCTCTGCTATCTCTTTTCTTAGGTCAGCTGTCTTCAAATGTATTATCCCATTTGTAGGAATCTTACTTATTCTGTCTTTCTTGTAGAAAGCTGGGTATTGAGTATTACACAGAGATTAAAATTGAGTAGAAACTATAGAAAATGTCAAACATAGCAGAAATCATGACACTTGCTCTTTTGACTACTCAGAGAAGCATCAACAGTTGTTAATTTTTGAAGCTAGTACTCTGGCAGTGTTACATCAATACATCAGTCACAGCAACTTTTTGTTTACATTTTTGCTGGCGTCTACAAGTTTGTCAAGATCT
>NW_008825071.1:3707315-3715342 GCF_000699105.1 Pygoscelis adeliae
TGGCTTCTTTTATTTTGACAAATGGATCCTTGCCAAGAAGTTATGCGTGTGCCTTGCACATCATCATTTGGAAGCAGGAGACAACATTGCGATTATCATTTTTCTCTACTATTTATAATGCAGGCTGCTTCTTTGAGATCTTTTAGTGGAAAAGACCTGGTGAAGAAAAACATCAACCGTCCATTTGCCACGGTAAATAAAATTACATGCATTGTTTGTCTGACGTACTCTAAACCTAGAACTTAAGCTCCTTTTAGTTTGGGAAAGATGAAGTGCCTCCCAGGTTCTTCTTTGAGCTCATGTTCATTTAGGAAAGTAAGAATGTAAAGGGACCAACTGTGTGTCGTGAAATTCAGTGTCTTACATCTGCAGGCAGTCCTGTAATACAGACTCACCCAAATTTATAAAACACTCCCTAAGACCTTTGAATGAAAGACTTACAATTGTTACAAAGATTCTAAACCTCGAAAATGGTGTCACAGGTAAGGAAGAGATGAAATAAAGGGCATTGCCAATATTTTGGATGAAGCGGGAATTTCCTAGGTGATGTTTCCAGATCTTCCCAGCAAGTCATGGGACCATGGGCGATGCCCCAAGCTCCAGAGGAGGAAGGATATTCCCGGCTAATTTCCTGAAGTAAAATTCCGTCCTGAAATGTGGTGTTATCAAACCCATCAGTTTGTTACTATTGTGTCTGGTGACAGGTTTAACCCTGAGAGTGTGAAAAAGACATGCTAAAGAAATACCTGATCTTCCTCAATAGTGCCAGGAACATCCACCACCTCCCCCAGCACCGCAGCTCCATCTGTGGCCAATCTTCAGAGGAAACTGATTGACAGCAGCCCTGAAGTATGGACTAATTAAATATATCATAAGTAGGTTGCAGTGAACACAAATCTGCTTGACCCAAAAAATTTTGGTTCCCAGATGTCAGCAAGATTTTCTGTTTAGCTTTTTAATATGGTCGGGGTCCAAAAGCAGCCTCTGTAAATAACAGGGGCATCTTTGATGCAAATTCTTACTCCTCACAGTTTCAGAGTTGACTAACAAATATCTTTGGAGCAAGCAGACTCTAAAGGCCTGTTTATATGGGGAAATCAGCACGTGGTAAGGTAAGATGAAAACTGATGGTACAGTGGCCGCCTCCACTCATTCTTCATAGGGAGAGTGGTGAGCCCTCAGGACGCGCTCAGGTGGCCTCTGCCAGCGCTCACTGAGGTAGTTTAAGGGGTCACTGTCCCTGGGTATCTGTCTTGTCCTTTTGCTGGAGATTATGGCCCCTATTCCAGCCGTGACTGAAAGGAGCACACGGCCACACTTCCACCATCCTCCTTCACAGCCTGCTGCGCTCATTGAAATTACCAGTGAAGGCTGATTTGTGTTAATGAGCTGAGCTGCTGTTGATGGAGGCTGAAGAGCTGAACCACATTCCGGTTTGCTGCCCCAGCTGAGGGAAGAAAACTGCTGTCAGAAGAGTGGGGCAGGTACCATAATGACATAAAAGTCTTAAGAACATCTCTTTGTGAATGGAGTGGGATAAGATATCATGTGTTTAATGATTAAAAGCATCTACATGGGGAATCAGGGCAGAGTAGCTAGCGGCTTGCATATTTGCAGTTTACATAGCTGTGTATTTACGGTCTTGTACTAACTTCTTGGGCACACCAGCAGAAAAAAATCTGCAAGTTTCAGTTATTCAAAAACCTAGTAAAACTGTTCCTTTTTGGACAGAGCAACACCATATTGTTTAATTGTTTCATTAGAACTCGGCAGTCCTTGTATTCTTGATCACATTAAACAGAGCAGAACTTTGCCTGAATAAGGATGCGCTGCTACAGTGCAGCTATCATTGACTTATCTCCCTAAACGGGATAACAAAACCCTTCCGGATCCTGCTGAGCATCTTCTTACGTGCCTACTGCATGCAATGCAAATCCTTTTTTTTCCTTGAGATTTTGATGTGGATCTATGAGTTTTAATGCATATCCTTTTGAGGCCTTAGGATTGTGCTGCATCATCTTTCCACAAAGATGCAGTGTTTGGGTAAAGAGGGCAAAGAGGCTGAGACACAATCTCAAAGACTATCTATGCAACTTCAAGATCATGTTGTCAGTGTTTAATAATTTGTTAAACACTCAAGAGAGAGCTAAGAGAATGTCTTCAATTGCTTTGCATTTTTGAAGGAATTCAGGTATCTCAAAAGTATCCAGAAAACACAGTTAAGTTTCAAGCTACTGTAGGTTGGGCTCACAGCCTTAGCATCTTAGCTCACAGGCTCAAAACAACTAGTCTTTACTACCCATCAGGAGTCTCTACAGATGAATGATAATTAACAATATTATGAATACCACTTCATACTTCCAAACTAAGCTTATCTTCTGGTCACTGGCAAAGCCAATTTTGGAATAAATGGGGTATACACAGACAAGACCACTATATATCTGGCTGTTATAAGTTCATCTCTCTCCTCTGTATCCAAATCCTCGACTATGTGTAAATGGATATACCCACCAGCAGGAACAATTCATGAGGTTGAATCCAATAACATACCATGCAATGAATACTAAGGTTGTCTGCTCTAGCAACCTCACCAGCACTGAAACTTTCCTGACAAAGTTTCATCTGCACTTGGCTAGGTCTAGTCAGGATGGAAGATTTCAGGAACTCCAGGCAGATCTTTTGTAACCAGTTTCCTTATGTCAGAAAAATACTTTGCCCTAATACAAATTGTTTTATGGACACCATGAATTCCTACCTTGAAAGGCAGCTAGGTCAATGTTAATAACAAAGAGGAGAAACCTAAAGACCTGCAGCTTCCCTCAGGTTCTTTCCTGCACCATTGCTGATGCTGAAGAGCAGCTGTTTGCCACTTAGCACTCACAAGGACTTTGCTGTAACGGAGGCATCCAGCGCTGCTGGCCTCGGCAGAGTTGTTTTGCATCCTCCGCTGATACTGATGCCAAAAGCTCAGTTCCGACACATCAGGTCAGTGTTTGTTTCATGTGCAAATACATGAAAAAGTCTTTGGGGAAGAAAGTAACTCTGCATTTTCAGAATGTTTTGTCTATTTCTATTCCACAGCTTGTCTTGCTTCTGCTGCATTTTATAACACCTGGACTCTGTATGGGCAACAGAGCGGAGCGCATATTGGTTCTGTGCTATGCTCTCTGCCCTGGAGCAACAGCAAGTGCTGCTGGTCAAAAGGCTCTTATTTTGTAGGCCTACCAAAGAGGGAATGTAAGTGGAAAACAGGTGGAAAAAAAATCCTCAGTGCTGCTCAAAAACATTCCTTTCCTATTCCAAAACTTGGACTCGAGTTTTCTTCTTAAAATTACTGTATCAACTGGAAATGCTTAGTGATTCACACAGAATCCCAGGGAACTGGAAATCCTGTGAAAACGCACCATTCCAGGCCCAGACCTACTTCCGCTCTTGACAAGGAGAGTTTTGCCACCCGTTCAAATGAGACCTCTTGGAGCATGATCCAAAGCCTTCTGCAAGCACCGATTCTTCTTCTCTTCTAGTGTTCGTTCATATGATAACAAAACCACACTAAAACAGAAGAGGAGAAGTACTTAGAGCTGTTTGAGGAAACACAGGGCAGGTCTTCGGGTAATTAAATGAGCACAGTTCCACTGTAGGCAATGATATATACTGTATTCACTGAAGTTATACCAATTTTTCCTAGCCAAGGCTCAGGCTGACAGTGTTTGAACACGTCCCCATTCCATAGGCTGCTGCTCTATCTGTACGTCTGGGTGGGACAGAAATCAGAGGCCAAACGCAGTCCTCAGGTAACACTTCAGAAGCGTTACAGAAGACTGCATTGCATTTTGTATAAAAAAATGTAAATTTTTTTCAGAGTGAATTTAGTTCATTTTTCATCACTTAGTTTGAGAGAGATGTGTAACTGCAGCTGGGGACTGCTTGTACTAGCTAAACTATACAGCCGTGGCGAGGGTCCAGTCACTTGGAGGGCTTGCAAGTTCAGCTGATAGGTCCCTGCGGCCAGACCTAAGACATACTGCCTTTCATCCACCTACTTCACTTCACAGATGAGAAGCAGAAACTTTTCATCTGGTCTGATATCTCACATACGTCAAATACGCACATGCATTTATAGGCTGCAAATCATGTACGTATTTAAAAGCAAACAAAATGAAAGCAAACAGAAAATTGGGACGTACGATGTGCGGCATATAAGCATGTTGGAGGTAAAGCCCAGTTTCCAGAGGCTACTGACAATTGCCTCATGCCGTAGGGAGAGGCGCTACTTTCCATAATGCACAGAGCCAATTATACCAGTGCCTTGACAGAGGGGAGGGGGGAGAAATCTTTTTGCTGACCCTGGCAGACAACAGACTTGCACCCTGAAGCCTGATGTCTGACTAGTTGTTCAGGTTTTTTTACATTGTGTGGCTGTTAAGTAATAAAATAGTTTCTTCCTAAGACCAATAGCATTTAATTTACCAGTACACTGTTTGGTGCATTCCTCTTAGTTTGTTTCCGACATCAACTTAAAGATCTGTAGCTCCCCTCCTGAAGATGTGGAATTGCAAACTGACAAGCCCGGTTAGTGGGAGCTGAGTCAGTAATACCTCCAGGGATTAAGGGGACAGAATATTTATAGGCAATCTAATGTTTTAGAGTACTTTTCATTTAAAAAAAAAATTAGCAATTAGATACTAATATAAAAAGCACTAAATATGAAATTACTAAAAGGTCATGTTTACATAATATGTTTTGCCCACTAGCCACACAGAGAAAAAAGTTAAGCATTTGATTTCACTCTGAACTTTATGCCTTTGATAAATTCAAGATTATTGTTGTATTAAAGCCATTTTATGTCCTCAGTGGGAGTTACGGCACTCGGCACTTGCAGGATTGCGTCTGAAGTAAGGATGGGAGCAGTAATGTGGCCACTCTTGAATCGTACTGCCTAACATCTGAGAAGGATCAGAAAGACAATCCTTAGCCCTGAGCATTATATACAAATGAAATAGGGGTTATCTGGGGGCAGCATAATTCATTAAATGTTCCTTCTAAATGTAAAACACCAAATTCCCTCGACACAGTCAGCCTTTCGATCTGCAGTCTAGTTGTGACATAAAAAATGACATTACAGTAAGAGTAAACTTAAATTCAGAAAATCTCAGAAGTTCACTGTTAAAGCTCATTCTATTTTCTCATTACTTCTCGTAATAAACAGCCAGGAAAAACATTATAAATATCATAGTCCTTCGAAAAAGTGTCTGATTTTAGAAGATGGGACGAGCTTCTCAGCTGGTGTCAATCAGGAGATTTACATTAACTGAAATCCAATTACCCTGTAGGTCTGTCAGATGAGAATCTGATCCAGGAGCTGTAACAGTCAGTCAGAAATACATCCGTGTACAGCTTCATCTTCCCCTTGTACATCTTTCTCTTTTACTTCAGACCAGTGCTGGGAAAAATTTCAAACGAATACTGTGATTAGATTTTTATGAAGACTGGATAAAATTACACTGTGACTGAAAAACAGTTTGTTTCAAGGGAGGGCGTGAGGTGATCAGACCATGCAAAGTTCAAAAACTCCTCACAACTGTAATTGTACTGTAAGACACGTACATCACCCCTGTTACACAGACTGTATGCTCTCCTCATCTTTGATATATTTATCCTTGCATCAAACCCTCTCATGAAGCAAGGAAGGATTATTTGTCCAGTTTGGTCAAACAGGACACAACAGGGTAAGTGGTTTGCTTAAGGCTACGCAGGAAACATAGAAGAGTGGGAGTCTTTCTCATGCTGGGTGAATGCCCCAGTCCCCGGACCACTTCTGCCTGCCTCGTTCACCTTCTGTTATTTAATTAATACAGGCTCTATTGATAATCTTTGGAAAGTCAATTATTTATTTCCAGCTTAACCAACACAGAAAAGTTGAAATGCCTGCCTTGTGAGCTGACAAATGGAGGGTGCTGCATAAAGGCAACGGTTATTGATTTTAAATATACGGTCTGTTACCACGCCATTAACAGGAGACCAGTCCAATGACTAGGAAGGTTCAAAGATGCTCCCCTCGGCTCCACCGGCACTGCCCCACGCCCTGCTCATACTCTGTGTCACGCGAGACAGAGGCAGTCAAGTAGCAACGCCGCTCCCCCTCCATCGTACAGCCCCATCTGTCCTCGCAAAGCTGGGACCAAGTCTCAGGGTCTGAACGAAGGCTACGGCTGACCCCGGTGGATGTTCAGTTATGCTGAATGACGCTCGCTTTCATTATAGATTGCCAACAAAATGTGAAGGAAAGTCAAAGAAGTTAATGCTAAGATCTTGGATAAAAGCTTTGTAGGAATCATCCCAAGTGAGAATATAAAAAAACTTGTGGAGAAAAGGGAAAGGAAAAACCTTAGTTAAAGAGAAGCATTTACGTTTCCGTCTTTTTCATAATTGAGTTTTAAGATTTCCCCATGAAAACACCGCTGATTCATGTATTTGAAAAATACACTCTCTGCCTGCTCAGTTTCTCCCAGAGTAGGTCAGTCCTGATTCACTGTCCACTGAAGTAGACAGCTGTACTTCCTTGTGTTTGTGTTAAACTTAACCTAGAGATTTTAAAACCATAATGGAAACACACATCTAGGGTCCCTCCAAAACTCAAGATAACATTTGAACTACAGATTATTGTTTAAGTCCTTTAAGATACAGTGTATACTAACAAGTGGTTACTAGAAAGATTTGGTTCCTTTTCAATCCGTCTGTGACCATGCAGCATTGCAAAGGGGCCAGTGGAAGAAATAGGTGAATCTGGCCACTTGCTGGCTTTTTATTACCTTAATATAGTGAGATAAGGAACAGAAAGAGTATGCTTTTTTCTGAGCGATTCCTTTTTTATTCAAAATCACCTTAAAAATATATGATGCTATCGAGTTCAGCAAGCTGCATGATTTATTAAAGCAGGGTCACCATTTCTTCCTGTCAGTTATATGTGATCAGTTATTGTAAGTGCCTATCACTCGTTATATATTTATTTATTGGAGGTTAGAGATGGTCTTTTAAGAGACTTTCACACGGGGGTATCGGGGCACATTACCCAAGAATTGACTTTCAACTAGCCAGTGAAATAAATGTTTTGGGCCACATTACCAGTTGATAGAAATCCTTGTAGCCTTGTACTTCTGATTTACCTCAGCTCTGAGAATCTGGCCTGTTATCAGTGACCTTGTACCTGACTGTTTTTGGTGCAGTTTTGCTCTGGGACGGCATAGTGATGCTGAGACATTTTCCCAGAAAAATACAAAATGTTATACACCATCTTGTGTCAGGTATTCTGTACCTCAAATTGGTGGAACAAAGCATGTTATTTCCACTTAGTGGGAAGAAACCAACATTGTTATTTCCTCTGCTCTAGTGTCAGGGCTTTTTATTTCCACTGCAATGATTGTACAGACTCTCACAACCAATAAGACAATATCCACCCTGCTGAAAAAAAACCCACAAAAAAACCCTTGGCTGGTCTGAAGCACATTAGAGCACACAAAAGAAAACTGACTCCAGGCTGCAGCTAACATGGAAATGTCTGTTTTCCCGATAGCAGTGGTGGGATTTGACTAAAAAAAAAAAAAAAAGACATTTTTCTGACATCAGCAACCTCTGGATTGTTTCTGGTTCTCCAGATGATGCAAGCAGAAAAAACAAAACAAAACAAGGGTGTGTATAGATGCCACGCTAACTTCAAAGGGGGGAAAGGAAACACGTACTGCTTGCTTATGGTTGTGTAAAACAAATGCAGTTCAGGTTTAGAGCTTCTGGACACAAGTGGTCAGATATAAAGGACCCAGCTACACCATATCAGACAAAAAAAGTCATATCTCTCTACAGCAGCGTAAGTTTTAAGAGAACTTCCTCCGAATAAGGGACACGGCATCACTTCTTCTCAAAGATTCCTGCAATGAGAGGCAGCTCGAGGCTGAAGTTGGGGCTCCCTGGAAACTTCTCTGTCACGGAGCTGACGTGAACCAGTGCACTGTGAACACTGGCTGTGCCCG